>NC_067402.1:265757929-266079929 GCF_016432865.1 Antechinus flavipes
TATGGAATGGTTTGTCATTTCTTTCTCCAGCTCATTTTACAGATGAGAAAACTGAGGCAAACAGGATTAACTGGCTTGTCCAGGGTCACACAGCTAGTAAATTTCTGAGATTGGATTTTGAACTCAGTAAGAGGAGTTTTCCGGATTCTAGCCCAGCCTTCTATCCACTGAGCCATCTAGTTCTCCCATCAATTTGTCCTGGTCAATTTGCCTGCATAAAAACTGACCAATCCCTCAACAACCACTCCATCCTGAGCAAGTCACTTAATTTCTGTTTGCTTCAATCCATTGGAAAAGGGAAAATGGCAATTCATTCCAGTATCCAAGATATTGGTCCATGCTATTGGTCCATGGGGTCACAAAGAGTCAAACACAATGGAACAATAATAATGGGCCAGGCATTTTGCTGAGTGCTAAGGATTCCAAAAAAAAAAAAAAAAAAAGGCACAAGGTCTGTCCCCTAATTTTCTAGTGTTCAGACCCACTCCCAAAATAATTATTTAATTTCTATATATATTTACTATTGACTTACTTGGGTATGCATTATCTCCTTCCTCTCCTTATACAGTAAGCTTCTCAAGGACAGGGACTGTTTTTATTTTTGTCTTTGCATGCAGTTCCTATCATTGTAGCTAGTATGAATCAAGGTTTTAATAAATATGTGTTGAAGGAAGGAAGAAGGCAGGAGGACAAGGAGAGAGGAAGAAACAAACAAATGAATGTAGAAAGAAGGAAGGAAGGAAGGAAGGAAGGAAGGAAGGAAGGAAGGAAGGAAGGAAGGGAGGGAGGGAGGGAGGAAGGAAGGAAGGAAGGAAAGAAGAAGGGAGAGAGGAAAGGAAAGAGGGAGGGAAGAAGGAAGGAAGGAAGGAAGGAAGGAAGGAAGGAAGGAAGAAGGGAGGGAGGAAAGGAAAGAGGGAGGGAAGAAGGAAGGAAGGAAGGAAAAAACGAATGAACTAACAAACAAGAGTAAGAAAAGAAGGAAGGAAGCAGGGAATGAGGGAGGGAGAAAGAAAGGATGAAAGGAAAAAAAGAGGAAAGGGGAGGGAGGGAGGAAGGTAAGAAAGAAATGAGGAGGGAGGGAGGGAGAGAAAGAGAGAAGGAGAAAAGGAACTTTCTGCCACTGAAGAACTTAAAGAGCTTCATTTTTCCTTCCCTCCTGTCAATGCCATTGTCTAGACATTCATTCTCCTTGTCAGTTCCCTGGGAAGTAAGAGTTTCCCCCATCCAGGTGGAAAGCAGTGAAGACCAGATGCCTTTGATGCATTATCTACCTCAGCTCTCTGGCACAGATACCTAGACTCAATGCAAAGACAATTATAGTCCTCCCAGATGTTTGGATTGATGTGGCAGGCATTTGCTATAATTAACAAGTCCTACTGACTTCCTTGGCTAAAAATCCAAGGCTAAACTTTGGGCAGTTATAGGAAACTCAGTCCTCTCTTGCAAGAGATTTAGCTGAGAGACTCCATTTTAAGAGTCCTAGAAGGAAGACATTGAATGTCTATTTGGAAAGGATCCAAACCTTCCAACTCCAAATCTCTTCATAGCACCATGTTTCCTTCCAAATGGAACTTGGAGATAAAAAGAGCTTCTCAAAATATTCTTGTTCCGTGCTTCAGACTGATTTTTGAAGCAAGTGCTCCTAGAAGGGAGGAAGAGGAAATAAGAGGGAAGCACTACAAAAATTTAAAGGACCATAACTAATTGCCATAGGAGAATATGGTTTTCTATTTCCCAAAGATCCAAGTATCTTCCAAGGAAAGGATTCAAATTTAACCAAAAGATCATTGGAGAGCTAGTCATTGGTCCAAGATTTCCTGGCTCTATCAGTAACTTGGTATATGACTATGGGCAAGTCACTTAATATTTCTGGATTTTATGAGAATCTGTATAGTCCTTGATTCTATGTACCTCCAAATAGCCATAGGATTTGGAGTTGAGTGGAACCTTAGAGATCACTGAATCCAACCACCTCCTTTTATAGATGAGAAAACAGAGACACACACACACACACAAAAAGGTTAAGTAGTGTGCCCAGGATCATAAAACTATTTAATTTTAGGGACATGATGTAAACACAAGTCTTCCTGACTTCAAGTCTGATGCGTTGCTTTTCACATATTATTCATAATTTACAACCATTATCTGCCATCAATTTCTGACAACTGTAGTCAGAATCGTGTTAAATAAAAGATCCTGAGTACAAACATGAGATCTAGAACTGGAATTCATTTGACAAATTATCCTGCCCAATCTCCTTTCACTTTAAGGATGGGGAAGTTGAGGCCGAGAAGCGACTTCTTGGAGATCACAGTTATGGCGTGGCAAAACTGAAATGTGAACCCAGGTCCTATAAATTCCATCCCAGTGCCTTTCAGGGTCACTGAGTTCAGAAGACCTGAGTTCTAATCTGGTCTCAAATGGATAATAGATAAACTGAACTTTAATATAGTTAGGGATTCCTAAACAGAGAGACAGAATTGAAAAGGAAGGGTATTCCTAACGCGAGGAACAACTTGTACACAAGCATGATGGTGGGAAACTGAATATTATAAACAAACAATAGCAAGTAGATCTGTTTGCTTGAAATGTAAAGCACACAAAGAGAAGGAATGTCTAATCATCTTAGAAAGTTAGGATGAAGTCAGATTGTGAAGGGCTATAAAAGCCAAACAGAAGCATATATTTTATCCAGGAGGTAATAGGGAGTCATTGAATGTTCTTGAGCAGGGAAGTGAGCTGGGTAGATTTATAATTTAGAAATATCAATTTGGTAACATCACAGTTGGGCATGGAAAAAGGAAAAAACTGGAGACAAATTAAGAAGCAATTACATCACTCCAGGTGAAAAATGATGAGAATTTGATACGGTGATGGTTGGGTGAGCAGAGAAAAGGGGACAGATAGTGTCATGTACAGGTAGGATAAACAAGATTTAGTGACTGATTGGATATAGAGAAAGTAAAATCAAAGATAACTCTAAGACTTCAAATCTAAATGACTAGAAGCATAGTAATATCCTCAACAGAAATAACAAAATTTAGAAAAGGGGTGGGTTTTGAGGGAAAGATGACAATCTTTGTTGTTCCTCCACAATTTCCCGAAATGTTGGCTTTACCCATAAGCACTTTGTGGGGCCAGACTGGGTCATCTGTGACTACCCTCCCCTTTTAGAAATGAAACATAATAAGAAATGATGTTTTGTCCAAGTTTGTACATTGAGTGGCAAGATTCCATAATGGTGCTTCCATAATTCTCTCTAGCCTACATTCAAAAACTTTAAATCATCAACTACAGAATCAGATCAGGCCAAAAATACATTTTGGGAGAAATCTAAGAGAAGGCTAAGACCCATCCTACCACAAATTTAAAAGGGAACTGTTTTGGGGATTCCCATTGGTTCTCCCCTGTTTCTGATTAGATTAGCTTTCTGTAAGCAAAGACTAAGGCTGATGAGATAAGTAGGATCCCTCAGGGACACCTTTTTACCACCCAGCTCCTACCCATTTTAGGAAAAACTATTGCTGACAGTCACTGAAAGCTGGTACAGAAGTGTTTGTTTGTGTGTGGTTAACATGGGCTAAATGTGGTGAGTCTGGAGCCAGGAAAATGAAGCAAGATATTTAATGGAGATTTGCAGATGTTTTAGCTATCAACCTATTGACCGAAGCCCAGACCCAAAGAAATAGAAACACCAGGATTTTAAACAGTTTATAACAATGGTTCCTTATTTCACAGCTATTTCACAGGGAGGAAACTCTTCCCTTTACACACACACACATACACAAATTTATCTTGCATTTATGTAATTATTTTATACATATTGTACATATGTTGATATATTTTCACAAGGAGGAAGTCTTCTCGCCCCACAAAAAATTATCTTGTACTTATGCACTTATTTTGTATTATGTACATGTTGATATATTTTCACAGAAAAAAAAAAGCCTTCCCTTCCCCAAAAAAATAATTTATCATATATTTGCATTTATTTTATGGTTGATATATGTACAAAAGATTATGAGATCAAAAAAAATTTAGTTAAAAAATCCCTTCCAGTTCCAATGGTCTTGTGATGAAGACATTTAATTTTTAAAAATCCCTTGGCTGTAGTCCAAAACACTTATTTTATAGATGAGGAATCTGAGATTAAGTGACTTGCTCAGGTTCATGATGTTAGGAAGAACCTGAGTCAGGATTCTAATCAATCAATCAATAAATAGACTAAGGAACTCCCACATGTCAGTCCCTGTGCTGAGTGCTGAGGTTACAGAAAGAGATAAAAGATAATCCCTACTCTCAAGAAACTCACAATTTAACATTTAGGTCTTCCAGACTCTAGGTCTAGCACTATTATCTACACCAAGCCTTCTTCAAGTTTTTCCACTCATGACCCATTTTCACCCAAGAAATCTTTATACAACCCCAGGTATATAGGTATAGAAAATAGGTAGACAAATCAAGCATTTACTGATAATAAAGAAATTTATTTTAAAATAATTATTTAGTTATACATATAATTTTACCATTTATTAATGATGAAAGCAAATTTGCATACTAATGAGATGTATGGGGTTGTTCATTTTTACATAAAGAATTAAATCTTGATAGAATATTTGATATGTTTTACTGTTACCAAATTTTTCACGATCCCCACATTCAGTTATGTGACTCCACATGGGATCACGACTCATAGTTTAAGAAGCTCTGTGCTAAATAATACTTTCTTCTGATAGAATATAAGCCACTTGAGGAAGACCATGAGTGATTGACTCAGCTCTGAAGGACTTGTCCTTTTAAGATAATGAAGCAGTTCCCTTATTTACCATTGGATTAGCTAAAGGAAGTACCCATTCTCAATCACTCACTCCTCTTTTCTATTCCCAGTTTCACATGTGAGTATCCTTCAAACCTCTTGCAAAATGGGGCTGGTTGGGTAGGGATTAGCCATCTTTTCCCAGCTCTGGCTGTATGAGCCATCACAACCACGTGGAAGATAGAAGGGGATTCAATTAAGCAAGCTTGAATTCCTCGGTTAGGTGATTCTTTTCTAAGAATAGGTGAGTAAACATCAAACTTGAAATGGATGGGTATGAGATCAACCTTATAGGTTGAAGAGTTCCAGAAGTACTGGTTCATTGAATGGAGCTAATTGGCAGAAAGAGGAATTTCTGCTTTTGAGAAAAAGTTCAAGTTTTGATCTAGATAGCCTAGTGATAGAGAGTTTTAAGGGGACAGTACAGAGCCAAAGTGAGATGTGACAATACTAAAAATACTAATATATCTATCTCCCAGACTAAGAAGACCTAATCTCAGACATTTCTAAACTGTGTGAACCTGGACAAGTCACTTAACCCTATTTGCCTCAGTTTCCTCATCTATAAAATGAGCTGGAGAAGGAAATGGCTGACCACTTTAGCATCTTTGACAAGAAAACCTCTGAAGAGGTCACAAAGAGTCAGATGAGACTAAAAGATAATTAAACAGCAAATTGGCCTCCCAGAACAACATAATAGTAAATATAAGTTATTTAATTTTATTTTAAATATTTCTACAATTGACCAGTTGTGTCTTATGTTAGCATTTATTTTGTGTAGAAAATAAATATTTGATCCTTATTTAATTCACAGATTACCTTTCTATTCTTCCCTTTGAGAAAATTCTACAAATGAACTCAAAACTAAACTATAATCATTCTCAGAGTGCCTAAGTAAGCTTGCAATGGGCCAAAAAGCTTGAGAAAGGATAATCTTAGTCCCCTGATGGAGGCTAAGCATGCCTCAGGGTTGAATCTGATCACAACATTCATTTTACCTAATGGGGTCCCCTTAGTACAAAGGGATAGCCCCAGAACCCTACCCAGTTGGATTATCGTTAAGTAAGAATATCCAAAACAAATACAAGGCAATTGTTAAAAGAAAGGCATTAGCAACTGACACATGAGCCACCGTTTAAATATTTGAAGATATCTATAAGTTTTCTCTTTTCCAAATTAAACATTTTTAGTTCTTTCTACTAAACCTCATATGGCTTTTTCAATGGGAAAGTTGTATTATTTTAAAGAGTTACTCAGTGAATGTTATATTGTCTGCAAATCAAGTATAATGAATCTCAAGTCCCACAAAGATGACTAGTGAATATTTTGTATTTCTTAAATCCTCTTAAAATATGAACTCTACCATGGATTTGATGGAATCTTCAATCTCCAATGGTCTTCAAAGCCCCAGTGTTTCACTGGAGAAAGTCAAGAATTAGAAGGGCTAGAGATTAGATCAGCATAAATATTATGTCAAAGGTCATATCAAATAAATCAAAGCAATTTCCAGATATAAATTAAATATGTTTTATCAAAGTTCAATTTTCACTTCAAAAGAATATAAGCTTCTGAGAGACAGGGACTTTCTAAAAATCTTTTTTGTCTTTGTATCTCAAACCTGGCACAGCATCTATCCCATAATAGGTGCCTGATAAGGGTGTATTGAATTAAGCTAAAATTTGGCTAATGCTTCTTTAAAATTAAGGATTACACTTAAAATATGGCTTCCCTAGCCATGAGATCATGTCCTGGACATTGAGGTGCCCTCAAAGACCCATACCTATCTGATTTAGAAAGTTCCCTTGCTAAGAAAGATGGTACTCCTTCCCTAAAAAAGCTCTTACATTCTCCTCTCTGACAATCCAAGCCTCCCATAGTGAGACTTCCAGTACCTTCAGACCAATATGAGACCTTCCAAAGAGCCCTGATCTGCCCTCATTAAAAAGTTGTCTCTTTTCCTCCTTCCAGGACAGAGTGGTAGTTGACTCTTAGCTCAGCCTATCCATTATTTTATCACTTTTTTTCTCAATTAACAAGCATTTATTTTCTTTCTCTTTCACCTCCTCTGCCCCTTCAACTTATTCCAAGCCCAATTCATCCCATGGAGCTGGTAACTGTCATCCCCACCATCTGTCCAGCACAGATTCTGGTCCTTCACAGATCTCCTAACCTAGACTTCCTTTTCTTAGCTGAAACATATTGAGAGAATAAAGTATAATGGATGTTATATTGTTTTTCTTCTGAATGGATGGGGAAGGGCTTAGAGGTAGGAAAGAATTTGAAATAAGTTTTTAAAAGAATATTTTAAATCAGTAAATAATAATGAAGATTTAAAATAAAGACATGCTTAAAATAAATCAAATCATTACAAGAACAAAATTATCAATAAAAATTTATTTTAAAAGTATCCATCATACAGAGAGGCTTGAAGAGACTTACATGAACTGATGCTAAATGAAATGAGCAGAACCCGGAGATCATTATATACTTCAATAATGATACTGCATGAGGATGTATTTTGATGGAAGTAGATTTCTTCAACAAAGAGAAGATCTAATTCAGTACCGATTAATCAAGGATGGACAGAAGCAGTTACACCCAAAGAAAGAACACTAGGAAATGAATGCAAACTGTTGTCATTTTTGTCTTTCTTCCCAGGTTATTTTTACCTTCTGAATCCAATTCTTCCTGTGCAAAAAGAGAACTGTTTGGTTCTGCACACATATATTGTATCTAGGATATACTGTGACATATTTAACATGTATAGGACTGCTTGCCATCTAGGGGAGGGGATAGAGGGAGGGAGGGGAAAAGTTGGAACAGAAATGAGTGCAAGGGATAATGTAAAAAAAAATTACCCAGGCATGGGCTCTGTCAATAAAAAGTTATAATTGTTAAAATAAAGTATTCATCACAAAAGATCAATTTCTATTCTCCACTTTGTACACATATAATAAGAACTTAGTTTGGTTGTATCAATGAAATTCTATTCTCTATGAAGGAAAGAAATGCTCAAATAGAGAACCCTTCAGACAAGAGTCTGATATTATAGTTTTATAAAGCTAGTGTCAGAGATCTGAACAGATAGCATTATGTATCTGGTTGGTTTTCCACATTTTCCAATATTTCAGGCGCAAATGAGAGATATTAACTAGACTGTACCAAAGCTAAATTCTCTCAATTCAGTAATTAAACACTGAAGAAAATGTTACCATATTTTATTTAAGGATGAACTCAATACTAGTTCATTTTGTTCACTGATCTTTTCTAATAACCTAGAAAATAGGAGAGGCTATCAATTACAACTACCGACTAATTATAGTATAACAGTAAATAAATAACAGTAGACAAATAACAAAGTTGCCACTTTTAGACTAAAAGTTTTCTTTTAAAATTTTTCCATGGAGATCATCTTTTCACATTGCTTTGATTTCCAAAGACATCCCTTCCTTTTCCTCTCCTCAACAAAAAGCCCTCCTTTGTTACAGATTTTAAAAAGAAAGAAAAGACAGTTGATCAAAACTAGACAATACATCAATTGCATTTGTACAATGTCCTACAGCCATAGTCCTCCATTTCTGCAGAAAAAAAGAGGGAAGTTTAGGCAAGCCTGGTCCTCATAATCATACAGCCTTTTCAACTTAAATGTTTTTGTGGAAGATTTTTTTCATTTACATTGTCATATTCATTTAATTTATTGTTCATGATTCTACTTATTTCACCAGACTTGAACTTTCAAAGTATGTTTTAGCATCTTAAAATTTCTGAAAAGAGACCTAATTTGAATTATGAGTAATCAAAAAACAAATAATAGTCCCAAAGCACAGATAATGAATCATGACTCCCTCCCCACAACAGAAGGAGGAGTTAAATATATTCTTTGGCAAAAACTGTCAAATTATCCTAGTTTTGCTTATTGTTTTTCTTTGTTACAAGGAAGAATATAATGGAGGTGAAACTGGAAAGGACATTTGCATTTCCAGAAATTATTATGTTTTTTTAAAAAGGTATCAATATATTTTAGTATATGAATAGTGATAATGAAAATAATACTAAGTCTGAAAAAACTAAGTCAGAATTAAATAGTTCCAATAAATCTAAGGGAAGAATTTTGAGTAAAGTCACCAAGGTCTCTCTAAATTGTCCTCTACCTTATCAATGTCTTTTTATTCCCCATAAAGAATCTTTACAACGCACATGTTCTTTCCCAGACATCCTATACAATATATTTCCCTGTAAGGTACTGAAACCAAAGAAAGGGAGATTGAGTGAAAGTGACCATTTTGTCCTGATGCCCATCCATCTTAAATAAAAAAAAAAACTTTTTCTTCATTTCTTTCTGATTTATAGATTATCTGCTCTTCCCATCCCAGCTAGAGAGCCAATCTTGGAGTCAAGAGGTCCTGTGTTCTATTCCCACTTCTAGTACACATTGACTGTGTGATTATAGGGAAGTAACTTTAGGTCTTAGAGCATTAGACAGTCATCTAAGACACACAATAGATAGATAGATGATAGATATTATAGATAAGACAAATAGATGATAGATAGATAGATAGATAGATAGATAGATAGATAGATAGATAGATAGATAGACAGATAGATAGATAGATAGAGAATGGATAATAAACTTAAAGAATTTTATTCAGTTGTCCATAATGGACAGAATATCAAGTGAGGAAAATGATTTTTCCAAGAGGCAAATGAGGCAGTCACGCAGAAATCTCTTTTCTAATACATGAAAAAAACATCTCACACAAAAACAGTGGCTGATGTCAAGCTGAGCCAGTTGAGTATGCACATATCTTTGGGATGAAAACTGATGTAGACAAGGGAAATAGCTCAGAACCAAATACATAAACAATGGAGCACTTTCTGGAAGTTTTGAATCTTATGTCATCCCCAGACTGAATTTGTGAATTTCCACTTTTGGGAGGGTACTGTGATCTCATTCTTGGATGAATGAGTGTGCTGATTGATTAACTAATGAAAAGGCATTTTCTACACGTTTGCAAAGTTCCAAGCACTCTACTTGATGTAGATTGTGACCCATCCCATTTGTGCCTTCTTCCCCATATGTATTTTTGTCATCATTCTATTATTACAATTTCCAAAGTTTTCATTGTTTTCTTTTTTTTTATTTTCAACTTAAGTACAAAATGGGAAGAGAAAAAAAAATTGTCATGTGCACAGCAGAAGTTAAGAGAAGATTCAAAATATAAAGCAATAAATTTCCATTTCAAGAAAGCCTATATAATAAATACTACACATTAATAAAGATTACTTTAGTAATTAATGGTGATTAATAATGCCTTCAAAATCTATTACTTTTCCCTCTTTCAATTTTTAGAAGCTCCTTTATTTTATCTAATCTTGGCTTAGGGATGATATGATGTGTAAGTCTTGTCTTTTCCATACCTGGTCAATTCTACCACCCAAAAAGGGCTTTTCTCTACAGCAATGAAATAAATGGACTGTTCACCTGTTGTCCTCATTTTTTACTTCATTTCCAGCCCATCTTCAATTCTAATTGTACCAATACAAAGGTATTGACCTTTTATGTTGCTTCTCCTATATTTTTCATTGGCAGCTAGGTAATGCAACAGATATAAGTCCAGATCTGAGGATGGAGAGACCTAAATACAGATACTCACCAATTGTATCACTTAATCTGTTTGCCTCCATTTCCTTGTATATAAAATGAGAATATTACTAATACTTATCTCTCAGAGTTGTTGTAAGTCTCAAATGAGATAACAATTGTAAAGTGTTTAACACAATGTCTGACATATCATAAGTACTACATAAATGTTAGCTATGATTAGTAGTGATGATTTGCTTGTATCTATTTGTTTGCATGTTGTTTTCCTAATTAGATTCTAAACTTCTTGACTAATATAGAAATGTGTTTAAATATGATTATATGTATATAGCTTGTATTAGGTTGCTTGTTGTCTTGAGGGAGGGAAGGTAAGATAGGAAGGAGAAAGAAATTTGAAACTCAAAATAATACCAGAATAAAACTGGAAACTATCTCCACATATAATTAGAAAAAATAAAAAATACTATTAAAAGATAGTAAGCTCCTTGAGGAAATGGACTGCCTTTTGTCTCTTTTTGTATCTTCAATGTTTAGCACAATTCTTGGCACAGATAGGAGCTAAAAATGTTTATTGATTGATATAGTAGCAGCAAAAGTATTAGTAATAGAAGAAAAGGAAGAAGATAAGGAGGAAGAGGAAAAAGAAGAAGAGAAAGAGGAGGAAGAGGAGGAAGAAGAGGAAGAGGAAGAGAAAGAAGAAGAAGAAGAAGAAGAAGAAGAGGAAGAGAAAGAGGAAGAAGAAGAAGAAGAGAAGAAAGAAGAAGAAGAAGAAGAAGAAGGAAGAAGAAGAAGAAGAAGAGAAACAGAAGAAGAAGAAGAAGAAGAAGAAGAAGAAAAGAAGAAGAGAAGAAAGAAGAAGAAGAAGAAGAAGAGAAAGAGGAAGAAGAAGAAGAAGAAGAAGAGAAAGAGGAAGAAGAAGAAGAAGAGAAGAAGAAGAAGAAGAAGAAGAAGAAGAAGAAGAAGAAGAAAAGGAGGAGGAAGAGGAGGAGGAGGAGGAGGAGGAGGAGGAGGAGGAGGAGGAAGAAGAACTAATAGTAACAATAGCAATAGTAGTAAAGGTAATGGTGGTGGTGATGGTGGTGGTGGTGGTGGTGCTAGTAGTAATAATAGTAGTCATGATAGTAATGGTGGTGGTGGTGGTGGTAGTAGTAGTAGTAACAGTAGTAAAATGTTGAAATATCCTCTCACCCACTATGTCTGTTTAACTATATTCATTCAGAGACATTAATTCTTATTCATGCTGGTCAGCACCTCTTTAACTTAGAGTCTTAGCAGAGAGACCTAGGAGTTATGTGACTTTGTCATTCAGCCTGTGCTGTAAGTGGAATTCAAACTCAAGACTTCCTGATTTTTAAGCCAGCTCTTTTTATCCCTTGCTACCACATTGCCCTTTTGTAGCCCACTACACACTTCTCTTCTACCTTTCCATTTCATCCAGTACTTCTTTTAAATAGTTCTCTATTGATATATATTGTTTGTACATCACCTATATTTCCAAGGATTCAGGGAGACAAATTCAAATCTAGCCTCAGAAAAATATTTTCTGTGTAACTTTGGGCAAGTCAACGTATCTGTTTGCCTCAGTTTCTTTATCTGTAAAATGAGGCTAATAATAGTCCCTAACCTTTCAGGATTCTTGTAAGGATCTAATGACATAATAATTATATTTAACACAGTGCCTGGCACATAGAATATGCTACAGAACTGTTAGCTATTTTCATTATTTTTACATTTCTTCCTCTATCTCTCTCCCCCATAATAATCTTATTTCATAAACTAGATCCATTCAGAGAGGACCTACCTGCCTCAGATATTTATATATAATACAAGCTTTGTGACCCTGAGCAAATCAGCTAACATCAAACTCAGTTTCCCCAACTGTAAATGGAAAAAGTAGCTTCTCCATAGTTTTGTTGGGAAGATTTATTATGATAATGATAATAAAAAAGACAACTAACATTAATATAGGGTATTGAGGATTCACAAAGCTTTTTGCTTTTTGTTTGAGGGTTTGGGATTTTGAGGATTTGTTTGTTTGTTTTGTTTTTGGAAAGGCAATTAGGGTTAAGTGACTTGCCCAGAGTCACACAGCTACTAAGTGTTAGGTGTCTGAGGATCAAATTTGAACTCAAGTCCTCCTGCCTCCAGGGCTAGTGCTCTATCCATTGCAGCATCTAGCTGCCCCCAGTTTTGTTTTGTTTTTTTCATATCATCTCATTTGATCCTCCTAACTACTTTTATCTCCATTTTACAAATGAAAAAACTGAACCAGAGAGAGGATCAATGATTTGCATTCAAGGAACAAGGAAGTATCTGAGGCCAGATTACAATTTGGATCTCCCTAACTCCATTGCCACCTGGCTAAAATAATACTATGGAAAAGTAGTTTACAAATCTTGAGCTTTGAAATAACTCTTAGATCTTGCTGTTTTTGTTGTGATTAGTGTCACTCCTTGTAAATTACCTTGATGACTATTTTTCTTCCAAAAGGATGCTTCTTTTCCTTGAAGTGGCCAATGACAGTTTGATCTGACCTACTGAGCTTACTGAAAATTGATGAGTGTGAGTCATTTGGTCTTTAATCCCTGGACTGAGTGTCATCCAGTACTAGCCATCACTTATCATTCTCTCCCACATGACTCTGGAGAGGAGTTCCAGTTCATCATCTCACCTGTTCAATCTGGAAAATTGTTTTCACATAGTTAACCACTCCAGTCTATAGACACTCACTCTCAAGATATCTATATATCTGGGGTTTGGGATGAGGGTGTTGACAATATATTTGAGGGACAATGTTTTTGTGATTCAAAAAAAAAATTCAATTCCAACCAAAAACCATTCTATATATCTTTATCAAGAAAATCTAATAGATAATTGGCTCACTAGATCATGAAGAGTCAGATAAGACTGATTAATAATAGATTTAGAGTGATTCACTATATTTTAGCAGGTTTATAAACATGGCTCCTGCTTTCAAGGGCTTGACTTTCTATTAGGCAGCCTGATGTAATGGATAGAGGATCAAATTTATAGAAAAGTTCTAAATCCTGTCATAGGTAATTCCTGATTGTGTGATCCTGATCAAGTCATTTAATCTCTGAATGATCTAGACAACTCTCTATGACTATGAACTGTGAAATAGTAATCATGCTGTCTTGGGAGAGGAACTTCCTCACTGGAAATTCCCTATATCTATGAAATCACAGGACATATCTTCTCCCCAAAGATACAGGGGCAGATTGGGATAACTAAGTGATACAATGGATAGTGCCGTATCTGGAGTCCAAAAGGTTTATCTTCCTGTTCAAATCTGGTCTCAGACATCATGATCCTGGACACAAGTCACTGAACTCTATTTGCTTCAGTTTTCTCATCTGCCAAATGAAATAGGAAATAGCAAACCATTCTAGTATGTTTGCCAAAAAAAATTCCAAATGGGGTCACATGGTCACACATGACTAAAAAATGACTGAACAAAAATCTTTTTTTACCCAAAAGATATATATATAACCATAGCACAAACTCAAATGTGAATATTCAAAAAATTATCACATAACATACCTGGTAAGTTCCATAAAACCTAATGATATAACTCTGTACCTTCCCCTCACCTCCTTCACTCCTACCCCTTCCCCCAAAGCATATACATACTGAGGACTGTGTTAAATATCTAACTGTGACAATAATGAAAAAGAGAAAACTGCCTAAGAGACTAGGGGGCTGGTAATTTACCAGCTAAATGGTTTTCCCGACAGCTCAAAGAATACCAATAACGACTCTATTTTTTTTTATTGGTATCTTTCTATGATCTGTATCACGCAGCTAGTCCGTTCAATTTCCCCAGCCTCCATTTGCATTTATTCTAGATGTTAATGGCACAAATATTTTGAGTTTTAGTAATTATCTTAGTAAAAAATTATATCCTTGTTCATCAGAGGAGCAATAAACAAATGCCCCATCCTTTGTTGTATTGCCCCAGTTATGTCAAGTGTTCATCTGGGGAAAGGATTTAGCATAGACTGGGTAAGATAAACAACACATTTTGCCTTAGTCCTAACTCTAGGGAAAATTAAATTATTGGGAGAAATATATTTTACAGTTTAGACTTTTCATTGTTATTCGGAGGGTACTTTTTTTCCCCAAATGAATTTGGTCCTTGTTAAAGGAAGTTCATGGCAAATAGCCAGCAGCTGACAACTAGTGGAGGATCCTGGGGGTCTTTTAGAGACATTGTTTGGTGATGGCAAGAATGATGACATATATGACCCTGAAAACTCACACAGGCATCCAGTCACACAGTAGGCATAATCCGAATGAATAGACCACAGATGGTCTGACTACAAGCCCCTCTCAAAAGCCTTAGGGCAGTTTTAAAGCATTAAAAGCTTTTAACCATTAAGAGTTTAAGACTGCATTAAGTCTTTAGAAACACCTGCAAAGGTTCTGGTTGTTTTCCCATCATACCCCACTCCCCGAATTTAGCATGGAAGCTTCCCTCCAGTTGGGAATGTCTCATTTGTCCTATTTGTATCTCAATAGCTGGGACATTGCAAACAGTCAGTTATTAAACATTGGTTGTTGTACAGCCATTTTTTAGATGTGACCAACTCTTTATGACTCTATTTGGGATTTCTGTGATAAAAAGGCTGGAGTGGTTTGCCATTTCCTTCTCCAGCTCATTTTACAGATGAGGAAACTGAGGCAAACAGATGAATGACTTGCCCAGGATCATACAGCCAGGAAGTATCCAAGACTAGATTTGAAATCAGGAAGAAGAGACCCAGCATTCAATCCAGATGGCACCTGGATGCCCATCAATAAGCAGTTATTAAGTACCTACTATGTGTCAGGCACTATGCTAAGCACCGAATCACTGAATGGCCAATGTCTTAATCAAACTGAGACCTGTTACAGACCTTAGCTTAAAAGGGCCAAGTTCTCCCATTGCATCCAGAGCAACCTTCAGTAGTTCTGATCCACATCTGGGCACTTGATCCAGCTGACTCCAAAGGAGAAAATAGGGAGGCTGCTGGACAACCCCACTGTCACTCAAATCTGACTTATTTGTATGTCAAGGCATTATCTCCCTGACAGCATGATCGTCTTCAAGAACCAAGGTCAAATAATAACAACAAGCACTGGGGACACAAAAAGAGGCAAATAATTAGTCTCTGTCTTTAAGAAGCTCAGAGTCCAATGGAAGGTCCAACCAACCAATGGACTTCAGCCTTGTCTGAGGACAAACCACTATGAAGAAGGAGAATAGTAATGAAAATAACCACAACCGTGTTAATAATAACAATATGTGACATTTGATTGTCACTAGAACCTTGTCAGGCATTGTTGGTTTCATTTTTTAAATGAGAAAACTGGTGTTAAGTGACTTGCCATAAGTCTTTTTCTTATTACTGCTAGGTCCCCATGTCTGGGAGCTTTTCTGCCCCCTAAAGGGAAACTAGGTCAGTCCATATGAAAGAGGCTCCTCTCTTACCACACTCCTCATTTTAAAAATGAGGAAATAGAGACAGAGTTTAAGGGATTTACCAAAAATTATTTGTGTGGCAACTGGAAGAATCAAGAGTCCAGCCAGGTAGGTCCTCTAAAAATAAATCTTCCATCCATTCTACTTTAACATGTTGCTTTAAGCAAATGAGAGGTTTTTTGGGGGGAGAAAAGGGAAAAGAAGGAAGGAAGGAAGGAAGGAAGGAAGGAAGGAAGGAAGGAAGGAAGGAAGGAAGGAAGGAAGGAAGGAAGGAAGGAAGGAAGGAAGGAAGGAAGGAAGGAAGGAAGGAAAAAAGGAGAAGAAAAGGAAGGAAGGAAGGCTGAAAAGGATAGAAGGAAGGAAGGAAGGAAGGAAGGAAGGAAGGAAGGAAGGAAGGAAGGAAGGAAGGAAGGAAGGAAGGAAGGAAGGAAGGAAGGAAGGAAAGAGGTTCATATGTATGAAAATATGAGGAAAGAAAGACTCTAGTCATCTGGTTTCAAGTTTCAAGTCAAAAGATTTTCTTCAGGTAACTAAAGGTAGAGAAAGACTGCAGAGAGAAGCCAACATATAGAATTACCTAGAGAGAAAGTTACTTTATTAATGATGCTTCATTATTTCTTTTGGAACACAGATATAACTTGCATATCAGTCTAATAGAATGAATGGGAAGATTCAAGGTAGGGTAGAAAGAAACCAGAAGTGATGCTTCACATAGCCCATGGGAAATTTCTTTGTGATAATTCCTCGGTGCAGGGTTTATGAGACATATAATGAACCATAAAGTAGAAGCAGAATATATTGGAAAGACCACAGAACTCAGTTAGAATTCCTAAATTCAAGTCTTAATTCATAAGATAATCTCTAAGGTACCTTCCAGCATTAGCATTTTATAAGTCCACAACTTAGATTTCAGAGGGTCTATGAACTTGAGATGAAAAAAAAAAAATACATCTTTTTTCTTCACTAATCTCTAAATGAAATCTAGCATTTCCTTCCAGTATGATTTTTTTTTTTTTACAGAGCAACCTTCTGAGAGGGTACATAGACTTTGCTAGACTTCCTAAAGGCTCATGCATGACACACACAAAAAGGGTGATATTTATAAAGTGAAGCACGATGTAAGTGCTAGCTATCAACATTAATCCTAGGAAGTACACAGCAAAAGCCTCATTGTAGGAAAGGCTGGTGATATTTTTCAAAAAAGCAACATCACTAATTTCTTTGCATCTCAGCTTTTTCATCTACAAAATGAGCTTTGAAGCAGATGATCCCTGGGGCCCCTCTCAGCAATAAAATCTCATGATTTGGAAAACTGTCAAACTGCCTCAGCTCTGCTGGGCTGAAATTCATACTAGGAGGCTTGGGATGACATTCAGAGAACGATGGCTGGAGATCTCACTCAGCTACATGAAGTTATGTCCAGAGCCTCCCTAGTTCCAATGATTGGCTCTGCTCGTGGCTATTTCCCCCTCCTCTCCCACAAAACCACATCAAAACCCAACTGATCAAAGAAATCCTGGGCTTTTACTTTTTCCCTTGTTGACCTCCAAGCCAGAGGGTCCCGGCCTCTAAGATTTCACTTTCAAACAGCAGCCAGTCCTTTGATCTCCCAAGAGGTTTGCAGCCAGTAGGGGCTTCCCAACACTCATGGTTTTCAATCTTTATCTACGGGATGCAGCCATAAGTTAAAAACCCAGTCATGTAGCTGCCAAGAAAAAAAGACAAGAAGAGAAAAATAAGTCATATAAATGCTGTGGTGTGTATGAAAGAAGGATAGAAACCAAGACACAGAGAGAAAAATGGAAAGAGACAGAGATAAAAAATGACAAAGACAGAGAAGACAGAGAGATATACATGGAAAGGAGGGACATTGAGAGAGACAGAGACAGAGAAAAGGGAATACAAACAGAGAGACAAAGATAGAGATATAAACAGAAAGGAAAGAAGGAGAGAGACAGACATAGAGAACAATAGAGAGAAAGACAAAGATAGAGACAGACAGAGACAGATAAATAGAAAGACAGAGACAGAGAGAAATAGAAAGACAGAAAGATAAATATAGGCAAATCCAGAGATTTCAATTTCTATTTCTATTTCTAGCCAGGCTAAGCTCGACCTTTGTCTTGAGTAATGTAATTTCTCAGAGGGCACTCACTGTACTCCTGATACCAGGGGATGCAGGGACCTAATGTTTCTATTCCTAATCATTCTTAAGTAATTTTAATCCACATAAGTAGAAATCAGGAGCTCTAGGGAAAGATTTGCCACATCACAGGACCCTGGCCTTAAAGATAATGCACTATTGGGGCAGCTCGATGGCTCAATGGACAGAACACCGGCCTTGAAGTCAGAAGGACCTGAGATTCAGACACTTAACACTTACTTAGCTGTGTGACCTTGGGCAAGTCCCTTAACCCAATTGCTCTCCAAACAGAAAAGAAAAGAGATAATATACAACCCCATTCATTCTGATAATAGAACAACCAATGAAGGAAAAATTATAAAGTCCCTACTATGTGTTGGGTTCTGTGATAAGCATAAAGACAAAAACAAATCAGTCTCTACACCCCAAGTTTGTAGTCAACTCAGGAGAAAAGAACAAAAATAGCCTCCTCAGAGAAACTAATAGGAAAGGGGAAGATGTTTGAGCTTAGCTTAAGTCTCAGAGACATGATAACTTATGTTCACAAAATGCCTTCACAGATATATCTCATTTGATTTGTTTATTTAAAAAAAAAAAAAAAACTAAGGGAAATGGACAAAGAGATGACTTCAGAGTAAAAGAGAATGTAATTAAATCTTTTCAGATCCATGACCCTTCCTGGCTATGTGACTCTGGATAAGTCATTTCTACTTCCCAGGGTCCCACACTATTCTCTGAGATTTCAAGTTTTCAAAGTTTTATAAATACTGCTCAGGGAATTTCTTACTTGGGAGTTCCCACTACCAAAGAAATTAAGCATTAGATAATATTAATACTAATAATAGTTCAAAGAGTTAGCCTGGCCTACTAGATAGAAAACCAGGCTCAGAATGAGGAAACCCTGGGTTCAAGACCTGCCGCTGACTCATCCTGGTTTTCTGGACATGTCACTAAATTCTTCAGTGCCCCCCCAAAAAAAATCTCTAAAGACACAGTTTGAGAGTCAGTTTTGGTCTTCATTGATAGTTGGCTAGGATTTTCTCTCCAAAAGTCCCTAAAAACAATAAACTCACAAGTAGATAGATAGAAGTAGACAGGTGACAGTTGAGAGAGAGAGGGAGAGACTGGATGGGAAGAAAGATTCAGAGAGAAGATGGCTAGAGAGAGAAAATGGGGGAGAGAGAGAGAGATAGATAATTGCTAGACTGACAGATTTGATAGATAAATAAATGAAGAATTATATATATATAATATATAAATCATATATATTTGAGTTAATAGATGGAGATATATAGAGAGAGAAAAGATGGGGAGAAAGAAATAGATGATAGAGAGATGATTGATAGAAAGATTGGATAGATAAATAGATGGATAGATAGATGGAGTGTGTATATATATATATACAGAGAGAGAGAGAAGGAGAGAAAGAGATAAAGAAGAGAGAAAACAAGGAAAGAGAAAGGTGGATAGTTAGATGATACATAAATAGATAGATAGACAGGTAGGTAGATAGGTAAGAAGAGTAAATGAATAGATAGTTAGATGTATAGATGATAGATGGAGGAGATAAATACATAGAGAAGATGGGGAAGAGATGGATAAATAGATAATTTATAGAGTAGATAGAGAAAGATAGGTGGATAGATTAAAAAAAAAGAAATAAACAATATTAATCTCTCTGCTTCCCAGATGAGGTTTGCAAAACACTTTACATATGTCAAACATTTGACCCACATGACAACCATGGAAGATAGATGTTATTACCCTCATTTTACAGATGAGGAAAATGGGGCTGAAAGAAGTTAAATGAGGATCACAGAGCTAGTAAGAGACTGAGACTAGATTTGAATTCAGGTCTTGCTGGCACCCAACTCCAGCGCTCTATTTCCTGGACCAGTACATGGAGTTTTCTAATTTCTTCATCTGGAAAGCAAAGAGATTACTATTGTCACTACTGTCTCTGAAGATTTAAAAGTGAGTTAGCTAGAGAGCAGAGGGGTGGCAGTGAATAGAATGAGGGCATGGAGTTAGAAAGATCTGATTTCAAACATAGCTTCAGAAACTTACTAGCTGTATGATTCTGAGCAAGTCATTTAACCCTGTTTGCCTCAGTTTCCTCATCTGTAAAATGAGCTGGAGAAGGAAATGGTCAACTACTCCAATGTTTCTGCCATGAAAAGTTCAAATAGGATCATAAAGAGTCAGACATGACTTTAAAAATGACTGAACAACAAAATCACTGACTGGATTAATCTTAGAACCATGATGGGAGTGGTCTCCATATTCTGAGAACCTGACCCATTAAGGGGAGTGAGTCTAGAAAATGTGCTATAGATATCATCAAAGAGATATGTGATTAGAAAAAATGGTGGGTAGCTAGGTGGTACCAGGGTATAGATTAAGGGGCCTGGAGTCAGGAGGACCTAAGTTCAAATTTAGCCTCAGCTACTTACTAGTTGTGTAACCCAAAGGAAGTCACTGAACTCTGATTGCTTCCAAAAAAGAAAAAGAAGAGGATCTATTCACATAGTGAGAGCAAAGGACAACCAAGTATTCAGCTCGGTATCTTCATAATGTACAGAGAAATTGAGGAAGGTTGATGCTTCCTGGCACTCTTAGGGAAAAGACTAAACAATCTGTATCACTGGAGTTAATGTCCATATTAAGATTACAAATGCATTTCTATGATACCCTAACTTACTCAGATGGATCATAGGATTTAAAATTGCAAGGGATTATGGGATCATGCAATCATAGATTTAGAACTGGAAGAGAAAACTGAATGCTATATTTATAGCTGGTGGGGACCTCAGAGGCTAAAAAAAAAAAAAACCCAAATCCCTCCTTTTAGAAATGAGGAAACTGAAACCCAAATTGGCAAAGTGCTTTGCCCAAGATCATATGCAGAGTAAGTCATAAAATTTGAATTCAAAACCAGGTCCTCTTGCTCAGAGAGAAACCTTTTTCCCCTCAGAGAACAGAACAGAAAGAATGCATAGATAGGATAATTTTGAAAGCTATAGGCTGATTTATTATATTTCCTTTTTAAATTTATTTTAAACCTAAATAGGTGCAGCTAGGTGGCACAGTGGCTAGAGCACCAGTCCTGAAATCAGGAGGATCTGAGTTCAAATATGGTCTCAAACACTTCACACTTCCTAGCCGTGTGACCCTGGGCAAGTCACTTAACCCAAATTGCTTTAGGGGGAAAAAAACAAATAGAAAAAAAAATTTAATGCTACATGCATAGAAAAAACATGAGGATTCCAAATATAAAGCAATATTTATTCTTTAAAAGAAAATCAAGGTGTAATTAATATAATCTGCAATTTCATGTAAAATCTTTTTCTATTCTATTCTGCATGTGCAAATACTCTTGGGGACATTGTAGATGTTTTTTAAGTTCAGAATTTAAAAAGAAAAAAAAAAGTCAAGTCCTCTGATTCCAAATTCAGCTCTGGTGAAAAAAAGCTCCTTTTTTACATCTTAAAACACTATACACTAGGATATACTGCAACATATCCAACATATAAAGGACTGCTTGCCATCTAGGGGAGGGAGTGGAGAGAGGAAGGGGAAAAATCGGAACAGAAACGAGTGCAAGGGATAATGTTGTAAAAAAATTACCCTGGCATGGATTCTGTCAATATAATTATTATTAAATAAAAATTTAAAAAAAAAACACTATACTGACACTATATGTCAGTAGTCATATAAGTGTGTTTCAATTTTAAAGGTAGGAAATCTGTGCCCTAAAAAAGTTCAGCCAATTACCAAATGTCACATAGTCAGGTAAGGCTCAAATTCAATTTTTTTTTGATGAGACATTTAGAGTTTTTACTACAGCTAGTAAGTAATTTCACTGATTAGGAATAAGAGAGACATTTAAACCCTCATTATGCAGTTCATATTAGTCTCTATTTAAGGGATTAGTGATTATGCTATCTTTGCACGGGCAGGATACTGCAGCCGTTGAAGTTATAACTCACTAAGTGTCTGGAACTGAATTTGAACTCAGGTCCTCCTGACTTCAGCACTAATGCTTTATTCACTGAGCCATCTAGTTGCTCTCAAAGCCAATTCTTTTGACTTCCAATTCAATGATCTTTCCATTGTACAGTCCATTGTGGTGAGGGTGGAGGGAGAAGGGCAATAGCTAAGCCCCTGGATAATAGTAGGTAATAGCCAGGGCAGCAAAGGAAAATGGTGACTCTTAGCTCACTTTAGTTTTCTTTAGAGAAGCCTTTTTAAAAAAATAACGTTATTCCTTCAAATGTTAATGTTTTGAATAGAAAACAGGAAATTGTCTAGTGACTGTCTTAACACAGCTGCCTCTCATTCTGGAGAAAGAGGCTTGGAGCCAGCAACTCCGGCAGCAGTAAGCCATGGGGAGATGCAGAGATGGAGCCAAGCCTGTGGGTCCTCGCTTAAAAACCTACAGATGTCCAAGGCAAAGTGAACAGAGGAAACTGCTTCAGGGTCTCTGCCCCAGTCAGAGGCCTCTTTAATTTCCTCCATCTGCTTCTCCCCTCTTCTTCTTTCGTGTCTTCTTCCCTCCTCCCTCTTCCCTTTTTCCTCCTCCTCCTTCCTCCTTCTTCTCCTCCAGCCTTCTCCCTCCAGTTTACATTGTCCACTAATCTCTGCCCTCTCCAGTTACTACCTAATGATTTAGTCAATTCACTGTGTGATACCTTTGCCCAATGAGACCCTTTGGATTCCGTCTTGGATGATCTGTTGCTATTTTAAACAAGTCTTTGCTACTGCTTGTTCTTCCATCAGCTGACCATAGATCCAGATTTTGAAATATGTAGGTAGACTTTTGGCCACCATCCAACTGGACTAAGACAGAAAGATAATTTCTCCAAAAAAGATGTCAAAAAATATCAAAAATCCATACGTACCTGTAAATTGTTTACTATTTAGAATGACTCTTGGGGTTTGGGATCTTCCTGATACCCCTGTGATGATGGATGATGTGGTCCTCTGCTCTGTGTTTCACTGTGAGGTATAATAAAAACTAGAGATTTGTTTTATTCTCTCCTAGAGACTAGAAATTGTCTTATCTTGCTGCAGATGACATCTGGTAACAGTACAGCTAAATCTGAACTGCTTTCTGGGTCCCTGAAGAATTTGGGCTCTTTCAATATGAAATGTGTCACTTAGAGAGATTTCCTCTCAAACCCAATATATATGTGGCAGGGGAAGGTCAGGGTTGAAGTAGGAAAAGAATTTCATTTGACATTTCTCCTCTCATATCATCTTATAAGCTCAGTGATGAATTTGCTATTTAGCTTTTGCATGAGACCAATTCAGTCTTACATAAAGTATGTATTTTCCTCTACCTTTCTCGTTTCCTTTCCTTGTAATTCAACTGTGATAAAACTTAGTAGATAGCCTGGAGCCTCTTGGGCAGAAATGTTCAGTAATGGAACAGTTATTACTAAGGTAGATTTTAGAGGGTTTTTCCCAAAAAAAATGAGTGAAAATATAGCTTGTACCTTAAAAATGAGATGACTGAATATATAAAGAACTGGGATTTGTTTTTAGAACGTACCTCTGGAGACACTCAGATTTGGAATCAATGTGTATAATTAGGAAGAGATGAAGGCCTTAAATCTCATAGGTTTCATGTTAGCCAGAACCTGGAAAATGGGTCAGACAATTCCTATCTTCTTCAGCAATCCCTAAAGCCCCTTGGGTAAGTGGACTGTGGTTGGGACTTTCCTATTTCTTTACTAGTATCATATATTTCAGAAGCTGAGCCTTCTAGTTTACCTCTGATTTTGTGGATTTGGAAACATCTTCACCAATATTAACTTCATTCGGTATTGAATAGAAAGCTGATCTGGGAGCCAAGAAGACATGAATTCAAATCATTCTTCTAGCTAGGAGGGGTACAGCATGCCTTCAACCTTTGCTACTGAGGAGGCTAAGACTAATGGATCCCTTGAGTCCGTTAATAATTTAATCAAACAATTAGTCAAACTGTGTTTCATTGAGTTTATTGTTTGACTGATTGTTCAAATAAATTATTGGAAATAATTTTTAAAATAGTGTTTATATAACACTTTAAGGTGATAAAAAAAAGTAGTATATATATATATATATAATACTTTAAGGTTTCCAAAGTACTTTACAAAAGTTATATATGAGATAAGTTTCATTATTATCCCTATTGTACATTCATAGAAATTGAGACTGTTGGGATTAAGTGACTTAGGATCACACAGCTATCAAGGGTTCTGAGGCAAAATTTGAACTAGGGTATTTCTTGCTTTAAGGCAATGCTAGTGCTTTAATCACTGTGCCACCTAGTTATTCTGTTACAAGCACAGTTTTTCTGTTTCTGGCTTTGATAGAAGACAATACTTTTAAAATATATTATATAGCTAAAAAAGAATTAAACTAATTAGCTTCAACTACTACACTATTCTAGCTAACTCACATCTCAACAGAAAGAAAAGGAAATTTTGGTTTTGCTTTACTGAACAGCTACAGAATAAAATCAAAACACAGCCAACAGTAATGTGTCTTCCTCTAGAATAAGAAAAGAAGAATATATTAAAGAGCACTAGATAACGGTCTTTAATAAGTTCCTGCCACTTCAGCAATGGCAGTTAGTAACTGCCAATAAATTTAACTGTTCTATGACATCCAGAAAAAAAGTCATAGGCTTCATCCCTTGATCATTTGCCATGAAAATTGGTCACAAGGAGAACTGGGCAAAAGAATGTGGATGACTCAATGCAAATTCATCCCAGTCCTGTTGGAGTGGGAATAAACCGCCTCATCCAAGTTTTTCTTATAGACCTTCAGTGAGAGAGAATTTATTGCCTCCCAAGACTTTGTAATTGTTGTAACTCAAAGCATATGACCTGCTATGGTGGCTCAGGAAGACCCAGTCTCAAAAATAAAGAATAAATATCTACTTTCCAGAGAATCCAAACTCTGCTCTAAAGCAGACTTGTTCTTGCTTTTCTTGTGAGAATGTTCCTCCCTTAAAAAGTCCTTTAAGCATCTCAAGAACTTTCAAAAACACAGCCTGACATAGCTTCATACACTTATTTTATGTTTCTGAGTATTACTTATAGAAAAGAACGTTTCTGCACTGGACTTGGAGTTAACAAGATTTGAGTTCAAGTGTCATCTCTGACACATATTGTCTGTGTAACCCTGGACAAAGAATTTAACTCCTCAATGACCTGGCCAATTCTGAGACTGTAAATTGCATGGTAGCTGGTAATTCTGAATTGGCAGAGGAAATTCACTTGGCACATGAAAAGATGAATCAGATATATTTGTCCTGGTGATACAAAGACCCCAAAAAAAGGAAGGAAGGAAGGAGAGAGGATGGAGGGGGGAAGGAAGGAAGGGAAGGAGGAAGGAAGGGAAGGAAGAAAGGAGAGAGGGAGGAAGGAGGAAGGAAGAAGGAAGGAAGGAAGGAAGGAAGGAAGGAAGGAAGGAAGGAAGGGAAGAAAAGGAAGGAAGGAAGGAAGGAAGGAAGGAAGGAAGGAAGGAAGGAAGGAAGGAAGGAAGGGGAAGAAAAGGAAGGAAGGAAGAAGGAAGGAAGGAAGGAAGGAAGGAAGGAAGGAAGGAAAGGAGGAAGGAAGGGAAGGAAAAAAGGAGAGAGGGAGGAAGGAAGGAAGAAAGAAAGGAAGGAAGGAAGGAAGGAAGGAAGGAAGGAAGGGAGGAAGGAAGGAAGGAAGGAAGGAAGGAAGAAAGGAAGGAAAAACACCCTATCCTCAAAAAGTTTACATTCTATGTGGGGAAATAGCATGTACACATGTAAGTAAATAAAATGGAATTTCTAGAGGGAAGCAATAGCATATGGGTAGAAGGAGCCAAAAAAGGGAGCTTTGAAAAGGAAACTAGTGATTCTGAGGAAAGAATATATTTGAAAATGTGGAGAGAAAGGGAGAGAGGGAAAGAGGAAAGGAAGGAGGGAAAGGAAAGAGGGAAGGAGGGAAGAAAGGAGAAAGAAAGCTAGGAAAGAAGGAAGGAGGGAAGGGAAAAGGAGAGAAAAGAGAGAGAAGAAGAAAGAAAGAAAGAGCTAGTCATGTCCATGGATTCAGCAGTCCAAATAATTTTCCTAAATATGCTCTTCTTCTATCTTAGATGAGTTATGTGGAAGGAGGATTAGATTTCTTCTGCACAAAGGCAGACCCAGGAGCATTGTCTAGAAGGTGAAAAGAAGTCAATGTAGTCTTTTTAAAAATAGTACTGTACTAAGACTTTGGGGACAGTGGGTACATTTTCTCATATTCTTCTAGTCACAGAAGCATTATCATCTTCTTGCTAAGGTAATTCCCTGTGCTGTTATGTTTGGTTTCAAACCTTCTTTTCTTACCCAGGGTCTCATGCTAGAATCAAAGAGTTGGAAACAACAATAAAGGCCATCTGAATCCTTTCTACTCATTTGGCCAATTCTTCTTTTCCTTCTCCTTCTTCTTCTTTTTCTCCTCCTTCTTCTCTTCCTCTTCTTCTTCTTCTTCTTCTTCTTCTCCTTCTTCTTCCTTCTCCCTTCTATTTTCTTCTTCTTCCTTCTTCCTTCTTTTTTCTTCCTTCTTCTTCTGAATTCTTCTTCTACATATATTGCTATTTTTGATATATTAATAAGTCTTCTGGAAGAAGGTTAAGGTTAGAGTAAAGGAGGAAATTTATGAAGTTCAAAAACAAAAGATAATTTTTAAATATATATATATATAATTTGTGGAGATAGAATTGACAAGATGGCAATTACTTGGATGGAGGTGAGTAAAAGAGAAAAATGAACATGATACAGAAGGTAGAAATTTTGGTGATGCCATCGATTGAAATAAGGGTGAATAGACAAAGCATTTATTAAGTGCTTACTAGGTTACAAGTTCTATGCTAAGCATGACAGGTAACACTATAAGACCAAGCAGGAAAGAAGGAGGAAAGAGAGGGAGAGAGGGAAAGAGGAAAGGAAGGAGGGAAGCAAAAGAGGGAGGGAGGGAAGAAAGGAGAAAGAAAGCTAGGAAAGAAGGAAGGAGGGAAGGGAAAAGGGGGAAAAAGAGAGAGAAGAAGAAAGAAAGAAAGAGCTATGTTATATTGAAATTTTAATCTTATAAATTAATTGAAAAAAGACAATTGAATACATTATAAATCTTTCTTCCAGATCCATCCTTGATGAAACAGAATCATTAATAGGGTCAGTTTTCATTGGAGGTCTCAAGGATCTAGCTAAACCAGGATGCTAGAGTCAAATCAGAGCTATTTTCTTGGAAATGGGTACACCCCACATTAGTTTTGGCATTTCTGGCTAGAAAAGAGGCACAAAAAGTGTTAGGTTACAGGACTTTCTGAGAGATTTTGATGCACTAAGTTAAATAGTCAAGTCTCTGAATACTTGCCTAAATAGAACTTTCCATCACTCTATGATTACTCAAAATCTCTGCAGGAGCAATCAAAACTGAAGCTTATGGCACAATCTCTGACTCCTAGGCTTTCTGTGCTTCTGTCTGCAGTTTGTAGAAATGTGAGGATCTGATCCAAGCCTGGCAGGATACTTGCAATGATCTTTTACAAAAGAACAGACAAAGCAGCTAGTAGGCAAACTGAGAATCATGCATCTGTCCTTATTATATATAGGTTGAAGTGAATGAATCTTCTGTAGGGTATGAATGACTTTATCTGAGCTATGGCCAGCTGCTTTGCTGAGAGATATTCTCTGGGAGATTCTCTTTATTCATTATTAAATATTTCTGACACTAGATTTTGCTGCAGCTCCTGTCCTACCCTACCACACACACCCCTTGTGGACAACAGAGAGTCCTAGTCAGAGAAAGACTTAAGGCAATGTCTCAGAGCTTGCAAGCCCTGCCTCTCACTCTGTGGGATCAGGTTATTTATCTTCAGTATACTAGGGAACCCTAAACCTTTAAGGTACAAAATCTGTATTGATGAATTTCCTCATTTGGAAGTTACCTACACCAATGAAAACATAATTTCATCCCTAATTCCTATAATTTATCTAGTACTGAGGAAGGAATTAACCCCCTAGTCCCTGTTCTAGGGACTATGTTCGCAGCCATACAGTATGAGTTCAGTCCTGATAAACCAATCTCTCAAGAGAGATAAGGATCCTTTTTCTTAGACTCATTGACTCATTAAATTCCCCCATGCAAATGATCTCTAGGATGATTTTTAATTATAATAAATTAAACCATAGCTCTCAACTTTAGGAGGTTCTCCTGTTTTGACAGGAGTAAGTTTTATAAAAAAATACTCAATGTATAATATGAATCAAATATGAGACAAGTCATTTATTCCTACACACACACACACAAATATACACACACAAGAAAAAGATTTTAAAAACATTTTAAAAAAATAAGCTTTATTAACGTACATTAACAAAACACAATTCAGTAGCTTATAACTGTGTTTTAAAACAAATGACTATTATGGTGCAATTTGTTAAAAAGATAATATGTTATTGGACTACTTGCCATCTAGGGGAGGGAGTAGGGGGGGAAAGGGAAAGAATTGAAACACAAGATTTTGCAAAGGTAATGTTGAAAAATTATCCATGCATATATTTTGAAAATTAAAAAGCTTTAATTAAAAAATGAAAAACATTCCAAAAAAGATAATATGTAATCAGAATGTAAAACAATTTGCAGAACTTCTAATCAGGCATTTTATATTTCACCTTAACTAAGTACTATCCAACCATTCCCTTTATGAATGGGCTGGTAAAAAGAGACCAAGCATGGGCCAGCTCTCCTGTCTCTAAATGCAGATTTCCCTCCTGCTAGCCAACTCCAACCCAGAACTTCCAGATCTTATAAGCTCACAAGACAGATTTTAATCCTCAATATATTCATCCTGGGATATTGATTTACCTATGATCAGAAAAGAACAAATGCAAAAAGAACAGCTAGTTCCCTGGCACAAGCTTTCTTCTTGTTAAATCCATGTTCCATGTGGGCTATAGCTGGGAATACTCCTTAATACCAGGATAAAAAAGAAACCATCCTTCCTCACCTTTTACTGGATCACATGATGCTACCAGAAAAGTTGCAATAAAAAAGAAAAGTCTTTTGTACATCGACTAAATCACCAACTCTGCCTGTCTGATTTCTAGTTATCTCTTTTTGCAAAACCTTCAGCACTGAGCCATGCCGGGCCTAAGACTGTCTGCCCTTCCCATCCCATGCCTCTCTCACCTTCCTCAAGTTTCTACATATTTTCTTGGACCATGAAGGGCTACCTCGAGCATACCTTAAAAAACAGAACTTTAGGCTAATTCAATTTTATTACATGAATATTTATGTTGTCCTTTGATAGGTTAACCACTCCCATTATTCTTGGTAGCTCTGATAACTCCACTTTCTCTTTTAGCTTGGGCTATATTTGCTAAGATTCAATGAAAAAAATACTTCTATATTCTGGAGCTTAGTCACTGAAATATCATATCAATGGTCTTTTGGAGAAATGATACAGAGTAAAACCATTGAACTTTGCTAGAAATAAATCTGGTCCACACTCTAAGCCATGAAGGAAGCAAAGATATAAAGAATCTAATGAAAATACTCAGCAATATTTGTCCCCCATACCCCAATTCATTAATCATCCATGTTATTTTAATTTTTACATAATGTAATAGACCTTGACTATTTAAGGGTTCTCAGAGATATCATATATGCAACAATGGACAACTTTACCAAAGCACAAATCAATTCTGTAAATGTTTCAGCTTCTACCTTTTTCCAGACCTTTATCACCTCCTAGCTAAAATATTGTAATCTGGATTTGTTTCCCCTGACTCCATTCTCTCTCCTCTCCAATCCATCCTTGGAACTAATATTTCTAAAACACTTCTTTCCCCCAAAATCTTTAGTGACTTTCTATTATATATGTCTAAGGAAAAATACAAATTCTTCAATTTGGCATTTAAAGCCCATCACAATCTGGCTCTTGATAACTTTTTCAGTCTTGTTTCATATTTTGCCTATTCACATACTCTCCTTTTTGATCAAACTGCTTTCCAAGTGTCTCATCTCCTACCTCTCTGACATTTTATGTGCCTTCCCTATAATTGGAATGTACTCCATCCTCGCCTCTGACTGTAGAATCCCCAGCTTCATTTGTAGCAGAGTTCATATTTCTTTTCCTACATGAGCCTTTCCCTGATCCCAATTCTCTAGTACTCTTAAAATCCCTTTGTATTTTTTTATATGTTTCTATTTTATTTGCTATCATACATATTATAACTCATCCTTCCTTTCTCAGTAGAATATAGCTCCCTTTTGGTTTTTGAATCCTCATTCAGTGCTTGACTGAAAAAATACCTGTTGAATTGAGTCAACTTCTTCTTGGCAGCAAATGGAGAGGTGTATCTGTGGCCTTTAAACAAAATAAGTCATAAAATCTAGTGTTTTATATGGATTATGACAAAAGACAGCAACAAAACTTTTTGAAAATGCAGAAATAAAATGAAAATGTTAATGATAACAATTATAGGAGAATGTAAGCTTCCCCTCCTGGATCACTGCCTTGTCTTGATAGAGACAAATGAGGTAAATGCATAGCTCATATGCCAAACAGATGATAATGGAGAATTCTGACAAAAAGTAATCCACTGGAAAGATAAATGCAAATCATTATAGTATCTTTGCAAAGAAAACCTGTGGATAGCATTAGTATGCTATCCTCTATGATAAAGCTGCTGCTTCTTCTTCTTCTTCTTCTTCTTCTTCTTCTTCTTCTTCTTTGCTGAGGCAATTGGGGTTAAGTGACTTGCCCAGGGTCACACAGCTAGGAAATGTTAAGTGTCTGAAATCACATTTGAACACAGGTCCTCCTGACTTCAGGGCTGGTGCTCTATCCACTGGGCCACCTAGTTGCCCCTATAATAAAGCTTCTTAATTTGTGGTTCACAATTCTGTATGGGTTGTGTAACAGAATGTGGAAGCTGTAAAATTATGATTTATTATCAATACATGTGTAATTTGTATACCTGTTTTATATACTTACATACCTGGGGTCACATAAAAATTGCTTGGGCAAAAAGGGGTAACAAGTGGAGAAAATTAAAGAAACCTTGGTCCATAGTACAAGAGTTGAACAATTGAATGAAAGAACAACAATCTCTCTGATGGCCAGAACTGTCTTATTTTTGTATTTGTGTCTCCAGCAGTGAGTATAGTATCTATATATAGTCAATACTTTTAACAAATGCTTGTTGAATGAATGAATAAATGAATTGAATTTCAAAGATAACCTTACATAATATCCATAGGCTATAGATTTGTCCAAGGTTAAACAAACAACTGTTTCTAAATAGCACAAATAGTGATATTTGATATTTGCAAAGTATAATATATAATTATACATACACATATAATTTCATCTTTTTAACAACCCTGAGATAGGTGATATTATTTTTATTTTGCAGATAAAGAAACTGATGCATGGAGTAGTTAAATGACTTGTCCAGAGTCATACAGCTGCTAAGTGTCAATTCCAAGTCCAGCACTCTACTCATGGGCCTCCTAAGTAGCTTTTTCAATTCAATGGATTTGGAGCATTATGGCTGATAAACGTGTTTGAGTTCACAGACTATTGGGCAAAGTGCATATGTTATGCACATGAGTCATACTGCTTGCATAAAAGGGCAAAGTCACCTCAGAAAAATTGCCTTTTTAATTCAAATAAACTAGTGAAAAAAATTGCTATTCATATTCAGAGAGAGAACTGAGGAGAATGAATGTGGATCAAAGAGAGGGGAAGGGAGAGAAGAAGAGAAAAAGAGGAGGGAAAGAAAGGAGAAAGAAAGAGAGAGAAGAGATGGATAGAGGGAAAGAGAAGGAGAAAGGGAGAAAAAGAGACAAACAGAGACAATAGAGACAGAGACACACAGAGAGATACACAGAGACAGAGACAGAGAGATATACAGAGACACACAGAGAGAGAAAGAGAGACTTAAGATCGTATACCCCTTATGGAGTCTGGTTTTGAGAAGTTTTGCTTTAAAACCACTTATTCCTGACCATACATCCCCTTTACTACATCAGCTTCGGCTTGAACCCTTCCTCTGAGGAAGAATCTACTTCCTAAAAATTCTATTCATTTTATTTGAAGATAATTCTAATTCTCTGAAAGTTTTTTTTTTAATTTTATTACAATCAAGCCTAAAGTTATTTTTTTTTTTCAACTTCAACAAATGGCTTGTGGGTTCTGCCCTCTGGGGCCAGAAAGAAAAAGCATGATCCTTCTTCCATTCTTCAAATATTTGAAGATTATTATCATGCCCCTATACTATCAAACCACTACAGTATCTTTGCAAAGAAAACCCCTGGATAGCATTAGTATGCTTTAGTCTATGGTAAAGCTTCTTATTCTGTGTGTCAAAATCCCATATGGGTTGTGTACCTGAATGTGGAGGTTGTAAGATTATGATTTATTATCAGTATCTGTGTGATTTTTATACCTGTTTTATATACTTACATACTTGGAGTCATATAAAATTTTCTTGGGCAAAAAGAGGTAGCAAGTGGGAAAAGTTTAAGAAGCCCTGATCCATGGTCTTCTCTCATCCTTCAAATAATCTTCAAATTACTGTATTTTCAAGGTCCTTCATCATCTTGATTGCCCTCCCTTTGGTGTGTTCCAGTTAATCAATATCCTCCTTTTAATGTGCCCTACCATCAACTCCACGAGGTATTCTGGAGCGGGCATTATCTGTTACGTGGTCCAAAACACGTTACCTGTTCCTTCAAATCAAATCTGATTCTCTCAAAGCCTCCTGCCTTCTGCCACCTTCATCCACCAGAGGGCACTAGGGTTCTTTGATTCATCTCTATTAGTATTATTATTTCAAAAAAGCATTTAATCAAGGTAAAATAAATGTTCATTCTAAACTCCAATCCATTTCCAGATTCTCTGATCAATATTAACACTACCATCCCAAGTGGCAGGCAGACCCCATTAATCCTGTCAGCAGCAAATAATGGTTCCACTCAAAATTCACCAAAAATATTAGTTTCATAACATAAGCATCAGTTTCATAACAATACAATGCAGAAACATAAAGTAAACTCGGTGAACGAGGATATGGGATCTTCTTAAGATGGCTTGGTTTGAGAAGGCAGGGTATTGCCAGGCTCTGGTTTCATTTCCAAGCAATTGTGTCTCTATACTTCAATATCCAACTTTCCTTTGTGGTTTTGCTAACAGAGTGTTTTATTTAATTATATTTTTATACTTTTAACACTGAAAATGTACAGAAGGAATCTCTTCATGGGACATAAGTTGCCTGGATACCATAGTCCCTGCACAGAACAAGATGAAAGGGATTCTTGGATCATTGTAAGTTTGTTTTTCATTTCTCCATTATTTCTCCCCAAATTCAAACTCTAATCTTAAAATTCCTCCATTTCAAAAATAGTTAATTAAAATAAAATAAAATTTCCTGAGTTTCCCTTCCTTGATCACCTCTGCCTCTTGTGCCTTCCTCATCCCTGGGTTGTCCAAGAAGGGCAAGGATGTTACATTCTTAAATGTGGCGTGCAGAAATGAATATAATAATATTGTTTCTGTGGTCTACACTGAGGGACTATCATTGATACAAAGTTCCCACTGCCTACTGGAGATAGTGGCTCAGCTCCCTATCCTTTCAAGTTCTCCCACAGGGACCATGGAGACTTGGAAATAGCAGCAGACAAATTCTCTGGGGAAGTGGCTCCATTTCAACATTCATCTGAATTCTAGAAGTAACTTTAATCAGTAAAAAGCACTGTCCTCCCCACTGAGAACATTTTGATTCTATCAAACTCTTTTGCCAGAGCAAGTAGAAGTTCTCTTAGAGTTCCTGGCCCTGGGTAAGGTGGTCAAGAACCTTTGTTAGTGATGTGCTGATAAATGTTTAACAAAAATCTCTCTGAAAAGTGCAATAAACTTTTCAAATTTAGTCTTTGTTGTTAATATTGTCTCCTTTATTTTCTAAAGCCTAGATAATTAACAAAACAAGCAAGCCAACACAATTTTGTGAGTTGCCAATTCTGAAATATTGATAGTTAAGTCTCCTTGAACATTTAAATATTCACACTGTAGGTTTTTGCAAGCCTGTTTGTACTGGTTCTATCATATCCCATTCTCTTAAATTTATTTTCTGTAAGCCCCTGCCTTATAGAAAATAGTCCCCTGCTGAACAATATGGAAGGATTCCTGTACAATTCAAGATTTCTGGCACCAACCTCTTCCTATCCTCAGGTCTGAGATGGCCAGCAAATGAATCCCATGGTGCCAGCAAGGACAGTGTACCTTGGCAGATCTCAGTTTAGTTCAATTCATTATTATATCAAATGCCTACATTGTGCCAGTCATGATGCTAGGCAATGGGTATACAAAGACAAAAAATGAATTGTCCTTGCCAGGATCTTACATTCTATTGGGGGAAAAGTAAATACACAGAAAAGTTAAATTTAAAAATATCCAGAGTGAAAATGCAATATTTGGGAGAGGAAGGAGGAAGTACTAGCCATTGTAAAGAAAGATCATGAAAGATTTCCTAAAAGAAGAACTTCCTCCACAAGAGCTCACATTTGAAAGGCTCTTGGGATTCCAAAAACAGAGGAAAGGACCAAGGCATTCAGAGAGCTAGCTGATACAAGTACACTGACATGGTATTATCTTTGGGCAATTCCAAATTATCTTAGTCTTTGTCCAAATTGCTTACCACATGTCTCAGCTCTTCTTTATTGAATGTATGGAATTTTTCAGTTCCCTCTTGATACTGTGTCATGGCTTAGTATGAGATATCCCTATCCTGTTAAATCAATTTCTGGGTAGATAGATCTCTCCAGTCTTTGATGGATTAACCCAAGGAGGCATAATTATACATTTTGACAGGAAACACTTTTATAGTGGATCAAATGTTGGATTTGAAGTCAAGAATACCTGAAATCAAGCCCTAATTGATTTCTTACTAGTTGTTACCTTGAACAAATCACTCTCTGCCTCAGTTTCCTACTTTATAAAATGAAGGAGCAGGACTTGAGGACATCTAGAGTCCCTCCATCTCAAAGTCTATAATCCTTTGATCAAATTATATTTATTTAACAACATATAAAGTCCTTTTGGTAGACACAAATATAGTCTATAATATGGTAGTAGACCCTGATGCAATCCTACCTTTATTTCTGTTCCATGCTCATTGTACCTTGTAAGGTACAATGTTCACCTTGACAAGGGGATCAGAGTGGAGGGAACCAGTACTGAAATACTTCTACCAGCATTCAGGCATCCAGCCTGACATCCACAACGTATGATAGATTTTGCAAATCCCTCTTTTCTGCTCATCTCTTTACTGATCAATCTGCACATATTTTCCTGTATCATGCTTGTTTTCTGACCTTTTAAATGAAATCACCTGAATCTGGGGTATGGAAGTTTCTACCAAGGGTGGACTTAGGGCCTTCTGCAAACTTTATTAAGTCAAGAGATTAAGTACCCAAGAAATATTGTGCATTTAAAATGTCCAATAGGCAGTTGCTTGTGTAGTACTGAAACTCAGGAGAAAATGTAAGGCCAGATATATAGATCTGGAAGTCAGTAACATAGAGATGATAATTGAATCCATGAGATCACCAAAATTATTGTAGTGAGAGAACACGAGAGTCCAAGAGAGCACCTTGGAGTATATCCATAGTTATGGGGTAGAATATGGTGATATACAAGCAAAGAAGATTAAAAAGAGGCAGTTAGTAAAATGAGTAAAACAGTTATCTGGAAAACCCATAGAGAAGAAACTAGGATCAGAGCATTGTCAACAAAGTCCAATGTTTTAGAGGGGTCAAAAATGATGGGGACTGAGAAAAGTCTCTCAGGTTTGGCAAGTGAAGGATTATTGGTATCTTTGAAGAGTACAGTTTCAGATGAACAATGATATGGGAAACCAAATTACAAAGGACTGAGGAATGGGAGGGCAGGAAATGAAGGCAATTAGAGAAGATGGGCTTCTCTAAAAGTCTGGAAGTAAAAAAGAATATAGCTATGAATAGCAATTTGGGAGCATGGAATTTATTTCCATATTTTAAAAATATTAACCTACATATTTAATAAATCCTTTCTCCCCCACAAATAGCACAAAATATCCGATTCAGTGATCACACCTGCCTTATGAGACTGTTGTAAGGAAAGCATTTTGCAGAGCATTGCAGACCTTAATTAAGGTGCTATATAAAAATTTAATTAGCATTACATTGTGACTGTTATTTTTAATATTATTTTAGCCCATACTTGTAATTTCATTGATGCTAGAATTTCTTTTGGAAAGACTTTTTCAATCAATTTAGATCAACAACTATTCTGCCACTTATAGGCTAGAGAGTTGCTTAGGGAATAAAGATGTCACTAGATCTCTATCCGCACCCCCCCAAAAAAAAAAGATCAAAAAAGAAGGAAAAAGACCCACATATGCAAAAATGCCCTTTTTGCAGTGCATTGGAAGCTGGAAATTGAGTGGATATCCATCAGTTGGGGAATAGTTGAATAAGGTATGGTACAATAATATGAAGAATATTATTGTTCTTTAAGAAATGATGAGCAGATTGATTTTAGAAAACCCTGGAAAGACATACATGAACTGATGATGAATGCAGTGTGAAGAACCAGAACATTATACACAATAATAGCAAGATTATGTGATCAATTATGATAGATTTAGTTCTCCTAAACAAGGAGGTAACCCAAAATAATTCCAATACACTTGGGATGGAAAGTGCCATCTACATCCAGAGAGAGAACTATGGAGACTGAATATAGATCTAAGTATAATATTTTCACCTTTTGATTGTTTATTTGTTTGCTTTTTCTTTCTCATGTTTTTTTTTCTCTTTTTGCTGTTTTCTTGGACAACATGATAAACATGCAAATATGTTTCAAAGGATTGTACATGTATAACTTATATTAAATTGCTTGCTGTCTTAGGGATGGAGAAGGTGAGAGAAAGAGAGAGAAAAAATTGGAACACAAAAATCTTACAAAAATGAATGTTGAAAAGTCTCTTTACATGATTTGGGGAAATGAAAGATTATGGGGGTGGGAGTTGTCAGGTGATTTGCCAAAGGACTCAGCCAATGTGTGTCTTGGGTGGGATTTGAACCAAGTCTTCTTTACTTCCAAAGCTGGCTCACTCTCTATTATGCCATACTTGCCTCCATATTTATCATTGTCATCATTGCTATTTTATTGTGTTTATCATTTCGATTGGAAATCAGATGTTAAATGTACTGGTATATGTAGCTTTTCTGTTATTCTTCTTTTGTATTTAATGTTTTACAAACTATTACACAGGAGAAAATGGCTGGTTTTGATGATTAAATAAAAGCATTGAAATGTATGATCACCTTCTATAAGCTTACTGAAAGCATCTTTGGGTCAATTCCAGTAGCAAGCAAGACCATTTTGATCCACAGAGTTATGATTCTTTTCACTAGGTCCCTGTAATTTTGGAAGCTTTTCATTCTACCTAGTTGGAATATTTATTATAGAGACAGCTATTTAAAAAACATTTTTCTTAAATAATTGTGAATCAAAGTTATGTCCAGGTAATTATGAGCAACAGTTCTGCCTGTGATCCTCATCATTATTGTTATTCATTACTATTATTTTATTCTCAAATTATTCATATTAGTTCATTCTCATAGAATGGAGTTTGGAAAAAAAATTCCTGGAACAAGTTCCTACCCTGCTATTCTTCTTTAATATTTAAATTCTATGGACTATTGCCACAGGAAGATAAAATAATTGCTTTAGCTAATTGAATAAAAATATTTGGATTTTTTAAATGCATGGGATCTGATGAGATCACCAAGTAAGTGTAGAGAAAGAAGACAAAGAGGATTTAAGCATTGGGGAACACCCATAGGTGTTATCATTATCTCTGAATAAGTGCAGTCCAAATTATTTAAGTTTTGTCTTACTTAGAACTCGTACCTACTTAAAAAGAATAAACAGAATCCAAATCCAAAACAATCTTTCTTCTTAAACTCAATTCTTCACAGATCCAAGCTGATGATTAAGAAGGAATTCAATGGGGGGAAATAAAAGATCAGACTCATATCAACAACCTTTTTTTTTTTATTTCAATTTTTTTTTTGTTTGATTTCAATGATTTGGGGACCTCTCTAGTGAGAAATTCTCTCTACCAATCTAGATCAGCCCTTAAAGAGAATGGCTGAGGGGGCTGAAGTGATTTGTCCAGAGTCACTCAGCCAGGACCTAGGTCAAGATTGTCCCATGCTGCCTCTCATCTTCCTTTAACTAGTAACAGGCATTGCCACCCACTGAATAATAAAAATCATCTGATCTCTAAGAAAAAAAAAAAAAAAAAAGCTGTTCTGGAAGCTGGAGTCATTTCCCTGAGGCTTTTCTCTAAGAGAAAAAGCTAGTTCCTCATTTCAGCAGCTCATCAAGGTTGCTTGCATTCAGTGGTGGAGCCAGTTACCTGTGGAGAGTTCCTGGAAATTCATTCTTTGGATCTAAAAACTTTCCTTGAGCTCCCAGGAGACACCAGAGTTGGCTCTGAGTGTGCCCACCTGGCAGGTATTTAAGTTAGGGTGGTAAGGGGGTGATCTGTTTATCCTCTTAATAATTTCATATATGTGTGTGTGTGTCTGCATATATATATATTTACATATTCTGAGACTACTGCTTCAAGCTGTGGTCACCTATCTCAAGGTTTAGTAAATCATTAACTCAAGTAGCTTGCCTTATGGGATTGACACAGCTTCTTTCTCAGAGTATTATAGTGTCCGTGTTTGTTCTTTCAGGGTATGAGATACACAAGGTAGGTGAGTTTCATTTTGTTGCCTTGCTACTGGATTATTATTTTCTGCAAATCTTGGGTGGGGAAGCTCTGAGCAATAGCTGAGAAAATTAAATTAATTATATTGACTTTTAGATGTATTGTCAGAGTCCTAGTTGATTTCAAATGCCCTTCTTTTCCTTGGCATTCCATGGAGGCTTGGAGAAAAGGGAGAAACCCTCCCAGATGAGCCCCACATCCCTCAGTCTGAGGCCAGATTTATTTTCTAATAAGCCCATAGGGCCCTTTCCTGGGCAATAGATGAATGGGCTAAATCTCTCCAGAAGCCATCCATCTAAAGAAGGATTGTAGCATCATAGCTTATAAACGAGATGGTACCATCATGTTTACAGAATCATAGAAATGAAAGGGATGTTAAAGGTCTTATTGTCCAGCTATCTAATTTTTAAAAAAAGAGGAAACTAAGATGCAAAGAAATAGGGTGAATAGTCTAGTATTCTTTTCACTATAACATGTTGCCTTTCTAGTCAAAGGAGCTTGAGAAGAAGGTGGATTTCCAGGGATCTAGGAAAGGTATAAGAGTAAGTAGGTTTTGTTGTTCAGTTGTTTTCAGTCAGTCCTTGTAGATATAAAAACAAAAATGAAATTCCCTTATCCTCAGGATGTTTCTATTCTAGTACATGCCCTGAATTCTCAATGTAAAAACTTCTTCTACTCATAAAGATCAATGCCTTATCAGAAATTAAAGATATTCAAAGAGAGTTACCATGGGTACCAAGAGAGAAAGGTAGCGAAATGGTTCAGTGGATAGAGTGCCAGGGCTAAGGTCAGGAAAATTTTTTTTTAGTTCAAATCCAGCTTCACCTACTTACAAGCTATGTGATCCTGAGCAAGTCACTTAACCATTTGCCTCAATTTCCCTATATGTAAGATAAAAGGGTTGTACTCAAAGGTCTTTAAGGTCCCCTACAGCCTGAAAAAAAATCTATAATCTAAATTCTTTTTTATTAAAATCTTTTTATTTTCAAAACATATGCATAGATAATTTTCAACACTCACCTTGTGTTCCAAATTTTTCCCTTCCTTCCCCTGATCCCTTCCCCCAGACAAGTAATCCAATATATGTTAAATAAGTCCAATTCTTCTATACATATTTCCACAATTATCATACTATACAAGAAAAGTCAATTATAATCTAAATTCTTTGCAGCACAGGCCATCAGCATCCCAAAGCATCGTTCTCTTTTCTGCCCTATAAAAGAAAGAATTTTGTCTGGACTTGGAATCCCAAAGGTTTTAGTTTTTCAGTCATAGCTCAGTCACTCTCTAATAGTTTGGCCTCATGGAAAAATCACTCAGCCTAACTGAACCTCAGTTTCCCCCTCTGTTAATAATGGGGATGGATCCAATATCCCTTCATAGGTTATAGACAAAGTTGAAGGGATTTCAGAGATCATCTAGTTTAATCTCCTCATTTTTAAAATAGAAAAAAACCTCTAGAGATAAAATGACTTGCCCAGATACATGTAGTCACTGGCAGAACTACCTTTCAAGGAATGGTCTTCTGATTCCAAATTCAGCATTATTTAGATTGTATTCCCAGGTCTAAGATTCAAGGTCTAGATTTTCTTTTTCTATACACAATACCACTTTCTTTAAGGTAAAAATTGGCAGTTAAGGCAAGCCCAGGCACTCGGGCTATTAACACTCCTATTTGTTAAACAAATTTGGAAAAGCAAAACTAAACATGACATGAAGCCTAAATAAATAAGCCAAATGTGGACAATCAGACAAAAGAGGAAAAGTATGAAATTTCTAGGGACTGAATCTATGGGTAAGTATTTTCAATCTGAAGTCCAGCCGCTTCTTCATGGAGAGAACAGGGTCTTTTGCCATCTCTAAATGAAATCAAAAAGTTTTCAAAAGCTAATATTTTCACACTCTATGTATCCTTTAAATATTTTGAATGGGAAGAAGATGCCATGATTTTCAACTGCCCTTTCAGGAATTGTCTGGGGATACAAATGAAAAATATGGAATAGGAAGTTTAGAGCCTTCTTCCTTTTCCTGTAAAGAAAAGATATATATATGTGCTTATATACACATGTAAATATATGTACATGTATATGCATGCATGTATATGTCTATGTGTATGTGTGTGTATAGATATAGGTATACATATATGTATGTATATACACATCTATGTGTGAATATTCTATAATATGGGGGGGGGGGGGGTGTTCAGTGCATAGAGAGCACCAGGCAAAGAAGACTCATCTTCCTGAATTAAAATCTGGCCTCAGACATTTCCTACCTGTGTGACTCTGGACAAGTCATTTCATCCTATTTGCCTCAGTTTTCTCATCTGTCAAATGAGCTGGAAAAGGAAATGGAAAACCACTCCAGTATCTTTGCCAAGAAAATCCCAAATAGGGTCTTGAAAATTTGGAAACAACTCAACAACAACAAAATATACCTATGTTCACCTATATGTATTAATTTAATTAATTTATTTAATTAGTTAATTAATTAATTTGGAAAAAACAATTCCTGTTCTCAAGAAACTTACAGTGTAACGGGGAAGGAAAGAGTGGAAGACATACAAAAGGAGTCAGGAAATGTCAGGGAGAGACTAGGAATATGTAGAGCTAAAATCAACCAAAGCATGTAAGTATATATGTGTGTGTGTATATATATATATAGACATATATACATATATATATATATATATATATATGTATACATGGGCATGTTTGTACACATTATGTTGTGTATACATATGAAATTCTAAATCAGAAATTTCAAAAGTCAGTCCTCAACTCAGAACACTAAAATGCAAGCTCAACAATAGGAACTTGAGATTTTCAAACAAGAAGAATCCAGTAAATTATACTTGTTGTTTAAATCGTTGCAATGACACTTTCTCTGTCATTTTCTTCTATCTGAATTATATCTTCAAACTATGAAGCAGAAGGGGGGAAAGACTTCTGAGCTGGTAAAAATAGGTGCTACCAAGTATATATTCTAAAGTTTGTTGTTGTTCAATTGTTTGTCATTTCCAACTTTCATCTGTAAAATTAGGGAACAATTAGTTCATTCAGCTCTAAATTTATGGTCCTATTTTCTATACCAAAGGGGTAGCAATAGTAGATTTTTCTGTGTCAGTATAGGTTCACTTCATCCCATCAAGCCCCAAAACTTGCTCTCAGTCTCTATCATCTTTGAGCCTCAGTTCCAAACAACAATGGCTTTGTTCAATTTTACAAACTTCAAAAATAACTGAGAATTAACTCTTGGAATAATTTTTTCCTTCTTTAAAATTTTTTCCATGCATCATTCTTTTTTGATGAGGGGAATAACAGAAATGTAAAGCCATTTCAAAACTGCCCTGAACTAAACTTTGCTTTGTGAATGGGCTATATGCCACTTCATAGATTAGTTGGGGGTTAGGGGAATGAGGGTAAAAATGACTTAGCAATTAATAATCATTGGAAACATCTTTAATTACAAAGGGATTAAGAACATCTGGTGAACTGGTGAGGTGGGGGTCTATTTAAGCTATTTTCTTAAAATCAGAATGGATAAAATCTCAAATGTGTTTTAAAAATGCTTTTCATCATAATCCCTAAAGCCTTCTATAACTTAAACCCCAAGGAAAGCTTCCTGGCTTCCTTTGTTTATGTGTCCCTGAGATGGACTGGGGAGGGAAAGGATGTACTGCATTTAAAAGAAAACAACCCACAACATCAGAACCTAAGGGAAATTAAATACATCTTTTTTCATTTACAGTGGAATCATCAACAATGTGAATTCCAAGAAGCCTTCTAAGTATCTTTATAAATTTTTTTAAAGCTTTCTTCTAAGAAACAGGAAGGCATGTTATGCAAGCAATAAATGAACTTTAATAATTAAAGTATGTAGATCAGAATGGTAGAATCCCAAAAGTTAATTATGTTTTTTTAATCTAAATAATAATCATATTATTTATCTTTCCATCTAGCACTGATGGTGAATCAGAAATTCCAGGCCCTCCACCATGTCCCCTAATCTGACTCTCTGTTATTGACAACAGATTCCCAACTTTTGTCCCAAATTTTGTTTAAAAAAAAAATGCAACGATACTCTCCTGACAATGCTCTGGAGCCAAATGAAGAAGTTTTCTTGAATGTGGAAAATGAGAAGATAGAACATAGTGAGAACTCTTTGGAGAACAGTGATTCAGAGAGCAACACGTTGGCTCCCTCTGAAAATATGGATCTTGTCTCTGGCCAGGACAAAGAGTCATCCAATACAGTGATTCAGAGAAGAGGTCATAGAGGTCCTAATCAGTCTCCCAAGAGTCCCTCAGTAGAGTATGTCAGTGGCCAGGGAAGTAGCCCTTTCCAATTTGATAGACAAGCTCCAGGTCGGATTTCAACCTCTCCTACCTTGCGGCGGCTCAGAAGCAGCACTTCTCAGCTGCCCCCTCATCAAGACTCTTTGGAAGCATCTAACTGGCGAAACTGGAAGGGGGCCTTGGGTTCACAGAACTCTCTTTATGATAATCTTCCCAGAAGCCCCAAGGCTTGTTCTCAATCTCTGTCATCTTTGAGTTTCAGTTCCAAGGCTCCCCACTTGGAAACAACAAAGGCACCATTCAATTTTTCAAACTCCAACACCAGTTGGCCACATCCAACAAACTGTCTCATAGACGATGGTACTTGCTCCGGGTCTCAGAGCAACAATATGGTCCATTCTCCACCTGGGAAAGAACATCAACCTCAGTTTGGATCTATGACCCATGACAAATGGAATCAGGTAAGATAGTTCAAGACAAAAATTATTTTGCCTGGTCCTTGAGTTTAAATAGGTTCCATATCTCTAAACCTTGAGCCTTCCTTCAATGATTTACTGTAGATCCCATCTTCCTCTCCAAGAAGCAACATAGGTAATTGTGAATAAACATGTATCAAGCACCTGTTGCATACCAGACACTATGCTATGATACAGTAGAAAGCATACTTCATTTGTGCTCAGAGGATCTGAGTTCAAAGTCTGTCCTGTTACTACCTGAATAATATTGGGATAACTTTTTTCATCTCTCAGAGCAGGTTGAACTAGTAAGTCCATGATTTTATAATCTCATTCTTCTGGGAAGCAAAGATGATTCAATCATATATGTTTTAGGAGAATAGGGAGGGAATGGTCCACTTTTTCAAAAGGAAAAAGAATGGATGTTACAATACTGAAGTCAGAAAAAGCAGAAAGATCTCAGAGGAGAGAGGTTCCATGAGATCTAGACTTCTGCTTTTAGTGATTGCTTCCATTTTAATGTTTCCTATGAATCTACGGCTGTCCTATCAGAGTTAAATCAGCTTTGCTTAGAGTCAGTAGTATTTTGCTGAAGTAGACAGTTATGTGGTACCATAATGCTTAGAGTGCCAAGCCTGGGGTCAAAAGATTCATGTTCCTGAGTTCAAATTCAGCCTCAGACACTTTCTAATTATATGACCCCAGGCAAGTCATTTAAATCTGTTTGCTTCAATTTTCTCATCTATAAAATAAGCTGGAGAAGTAAATGGCAACCTACTCCAATATATTTGCCAAGAAGACCCCCAAATAGAGTTACAGAAAGACATTAATTGAAAATGACTGAAAAACATCAAGGCAAAATAGAAATTCACACTGGATTTTGAGACATCCATTTGTGCTTGGTAGGGTTGGAGCACACACACAGCAACCTACTATATATTGCTGGACATCAGCAATAAAGCCCCTTCTCTCCTTTCTCTCTTTCCACATACCCCCAATGAAAAGAGTCTCTGTCCTCAAGTAGCTTTTATTCTACTGGAGACGAGACTGGAAAGAACAAGAGGTACACAGCTAAAGAAATTCCAAATAAAATAAGGTGACAGTGCATTGTAATGGAAAAAACAATGGTTTTAGAGTATGAGGAACCATGTTCAAATGCTATTCCTGATGCTTAGGATTATTTGTATACCTTGGACAGGTCACTAGCTAGCCCTTGACTTTCTCCTCTATAAAATCAGGTAGTTGAACTAAATAGTCCATGAGATTTCTTTTTAGTTCTGAAATTATAATCCTTGAGGGCAGTAAATGATTGAGATTTTTTTTTCTTTGTATGTTTGCATAGTGCCAGCATACAGTAGATTCTAAATAAATGCTTATTGATGATTGGTTGCAGGTTAGAACTGGAATAATATGCATGGGAACAAGTTAGGCCAGTTTGACTGAAATGTAAGATAGAAGAGAGGGATAATATGAAATAAGATAGTCAAAATAGTCTGGAATTAGATGAAGAAGGCTTTTGACACTAAAGAAATGATTATTTCATCCTAGTAGTAAGTGGGAGCCATTGAAGCTTACAGAACAGAGGAGTGATCTAGTCAGACCTATGCTTTAGAAATAGACTTTAAAAAAAAAAAACTCTGAAAATTCCAACCCTATTTAACCAAAATGTTGATTCAAAAATTCAGTTTAAGAGGAATGTATTTTTTTCAAAACACCTACTTCATAATCTAAATAACTAAATTTTATTAAAACTAGTATTTTTTTTCATTTTAGGGAGAAGAATTCTACCAGTCCAGGTGTGTACATATTTATTTTTCCTGTGGTATATAAACTAAATACTGTTTTGTTTCATTCTTTTAACTATGTGGAGTTTTCAATTTTTAATTTCATTGAGGTGAAGGAATCACACATTTAATAAGCATATATTATGTGCCAATTCTTGCACTAAGCTATTTCATTTGATCTTCACAACAGTATTAGAAGGCAAATGATATTATTGCCTCCATTTTACAGTAGAGAAATCTGAAACAGAATGAAGTTAAAATGAATTGCTCAGAAAGGACTTGCTCATTTTCTGATTTTAGGCTCAGGACTCCATCCACTGAGCCATCTAGCTGCCAAAGTGGGGAAAGGCTTTCATAAGTCCACCATGGAAGTGGAAACAAGTAGATCATTATAAATGATAAAAGGTTATTTTGAAAGCTAAATTGATATCCTTGTTTGTATGTGGGGATTTATTTCCCAGATACCTCTCTACTATATTCAGGTGTAATAATCCCGTTTTAGGCAGACCAAGGCAGTCATATGTTGTCACTGATTTAGTTTTAACTATTCTTGCTTAATGACCACACCGTGACTGGTAGGGTTTTTTGGTTTAAGGAACCAAAATGAATAAAGATTTTAAAGTATACTTTGATGTTTCTGTGGTTGGAAAACTGATACATCCTAGTAAAAGGATAAAGTGTTGGACTTACTATGAGACCATAGATTTAGAGTAGGCACAGTTCCCCAGGTCATTTGGGCCAACCTCTTCATCTTACATATTAATATCTTTTAAATCACCAGGGCCGATCAGACCCACCTATGTCTTTTTCTGCACAATTCTGGTCCACAGATTCTCCTATGGAGCTAGAGACTTTTCTCTAAGACTCAGTGGCTTCAAATTCAGATGGAAATGGGTTCCATAGAGGCAGATTGACTTAGAAAACCACAAATTTATATTCTACATTATATTCAATTTTTATTTATTTTGTTAAATGTTTTCTGATTCCATTGTAATGGGCTTGAGTTGGCCATGAGTTTGACATTTTTGTTAGGCCATATATAGATGTATTAGATATAGATAAAACTGGGATAATGCTCAAGCTGCTTATCTGTGGTTCTTTATTCTACTTTGATCACTCCTCTACTTCATTTCATAATATCTCTTTATGCTATTTGAAATTGTGTGTGATTTTTAATAATATGTAATAGGAGAAGGTAAAAGATACATTGGATAAATGCCAGACTTGGAGTTGAGAAGACTCATCTTCCTGAGTTCAAATGCAGCCTCAGACACTTACTAGCTGTGTGATCCTGAGCAAGTCACTTAATCCTGTTTGCCTCAGTTTCCTCATCTGCCAAATGAGCTGAAAAGGAAAAGAGCAAACCATTCCCCTATTTCTGCCAAGACTACCACAAACAGGGTCATGAAGAGTCAGAAATTACTGAAATGACTGAATACCAACAACAATACAAACTAGGTTCTCTACATCCACTGTGTGCCTTGTTATTGCACTCTAGGCTACTCACATTTTTTAAATCTTCAAATATCTCATCATGTTCCAATTCTTTATTTACAACTATAATAATATTACCAGGAAAATATTGGCATGGGAAAATTTTTCTGTTTTGTTTTTTGTTAAGAAAAATTTGAAATAATTGAAAGCATTTTCCAATTTCCCAAATACAATCTAGCCCCTTTTCCTACTTCTCTTGAAATCTAAATTATATAATAATGTATTAAGGGTCACTGTCCATCTCCAATGCCTGCCAGGTATATATTAACTTATGAACTAGTTCATTGGTATCAAACTCCAATAGAAATGGAGCTATTAATGTTATATAAATATTTTTGCATTATTGACTTAGAAAACCACACATTTGACATTATCAATATATTATTGTACCTTTACTTATTTTGCTTAATATTTTCCAACTACATTTGAATCTGGTTCAGTTCCATACTTGGTTCAGGTATAACTTGCAGACATGTAACCAAAAGGCAATGTGGTCTAACTAATGAGCTGCCCATCCAAAGCCAGGCATAGTGTCATCTGGGCAATCTACTTGGGTTTTGTCTGTGTGAAGGACTAGATATCTGTATTTATAAAGGAGATTCTAGGATTGAGAAGGAGGATGCATGCTTATAATCCCTGTAGCTGGGGAGGCTGAAATAGATTTCCATTGCTTAAGTTCTGGAATTCTGAGCTGCAGTCAGACTAAAGCTATCAATTATTTTCACTAAGTCTAGCACCAATATGGTAAACCCTTAGAGAGGGATACGACCAGACTCCTATTACATTCCCAACCTGGGTGAGATAGGGAGACTCTTCCTCTAAGAAAAAAAAAAAGCATAAATAAGTAAAGAAAGGAAAGTCTAAGTATAAAAACAATAGCATAAGCAACTATCTGATGCTTCATTAACTAATATACTAAATGAAACACTATTCATGTGGGATTTACAATGGGGAAATAAAATATGTATTTATTGTATGTAAGTTTATATCAAATATATAAAGAGACCCCTCTAAGAAAAAACTTAAATAATTAAGTAAAGGAAAGTCCAAGTATAAAAACAATAGCACAGGCAGCTATCTGATGCTTTACTAGCTAATATGCTAAATGAAACACTATTCACATGGTATTTATAATGGGGGGAAAACATGTATTTATTGTAAGTCTATCAAAAATATATAAAGATTCAATACAAATAAAGATAAGGTAGATTGGAAGGATGGCACCAGCAGATGGTAGGAATTAGGAAAGATTTCATGCAAGATCATGGTATTTGATCTACTGATTGAAGAAAGAGAGATGTCCTCTGATGAAGAGGTAAGCAGTAATGTACAATTTAGGAGAACATGGAATTTGAGAATATTTGGTGCAATAGAAGTAATACTGGATTTAAAATAAGTTAGTCCTGGATTCAAAAATGGCCTCTTACACTTTCTATGTGATACTGAGCAATCAGTTAAGTTTAATACACCTCAATTTCTTAGGATATCATATGGCAGATGGGGAAAGGTGCTGGATTTGGAGTCAGGACCTGAATTTGAATCCTGGCTATGCAACTTGTTGACTGTGTTTCTATTGGCAAGACTCTGAACCTCTATAGAGCTCTCCATTCCCTCATCTGTAAAATGATGAACAAGATGACCTTAAAATTCCTTCTATCACTAAATCTCATAGTTTTACAATCTACCTAGTCATGGACTAGTATCTGGATCACTGAAGGGAGTTCCCAAAACAGGAGTTTCCTACTTTGATTCAGAGATCATTCTGGAAAAAAACTGCAAGGAAGTTAGAAAGATGGGGATATAACCTGGATACTTCCCAATGTTGTGCCCAAAATCATAAATGTCATAGGAAAGAGCAAATTTTTCTTCAGATATTCTACCTTTCCTGAGTAGAAATACCCTCAAGATGAGTTGGAATAATTCATAAAACTGCTAGAATTGGGCCCTAGAAGTAATCTAGATCAACCTACAAATGAGAAAGTTGAGACCCATGAAGATTTATTCAAGATCACAAAAGTCAGGTAAATATCAGAGCTAGCATTTGAACCGACCTCCTCTAATATCATATTTTTGGCTATTTTCCAATGCACCAATCCACTTTCCCCAAGGATCAAAATAATGGTAAGAAGTATGATCTCAGAAGATTAAAATTGGGTACCTTTTTTTTTCCTTTAGGAAAGTTCAACATTGAGTTCCCCAGAGGATGTCAGGCCCATGAGTACCCCATGATTATTTCTCTAATGCTACAAAAATTTATAATAGAACTATATACCCAAGCTCAGTGGGTGTATATCTAGAATTATGGCCATCACTTAAGTTATCATCCAGAAAAGCAGGTGGTTGAGATTTATGACAAGAAAGGAATCCCTAAGGAAAAAAAATAAGGAAGTATCAGAGAAACTATGGTCCCTCATTTGCTTACTTTACCTCCAGCCTCTTCCATCTCCAATTCTTCTATGACACTGCTGTCAAAATAACCTTTCTAAAGCTCCTGTATGACCATATCATACTTCTTGTTCCAAGATCCTCAGTAGGTTTCTATGAAAATAATCAAAAGCAAATGGAGACAAAAACAAATATATCCAAATAAGTAATTAGAGAATCATTGCCTTGAAACACACAAAAAGGGTTATTGGAAGCCATTCATAAGGATGTAAGGCAGGGTTATAGGCAAATGGCCTTTAAGGCATTGTTTGGTCTTACCCTTACAGAGATTACATTGAGTTTTCACCCCTTTTCATTATAGTGAATGAAACAATCCAGATATCTTTCCTGAAAGAAAAACATTCAGAAAAATATTTTCCAGTATAATGCTGTGGGCCTGAAGGTAAATGAATTTATACTGATCTGTTTTGTCTTATTTAAAGGAAAGAGCCAAATCATCTTAGATTAGATAATAAATTGATCTGAGCAGTTGGTGCTTTGCCCCACAGCAGAACACTTAGAAAAAATTAAAGGACAGAGAACTCTTAACCTAGGGTAGAATAAGATGGTAAGTGTATCATCTGAGTTCAGATCCTGACTGACTTCCAAGGGATTTTAACCCAGTCACTTTCTCTGCATCTCTCTCCCTTGAAGAAAATCCCAACTCTCCTGCCCTCTTCCTTCCCCAAGATTGCTTCTTCCTTTCCTTCTTTTCCTGCTAATCAGTAACTCTCCTGCTAACATATCTGTTCAGTAAGGAGAGCAATAATAATCTCAGTGTTTGCTATCTTTCTTCCTCTTTGATGCATAGAAGAGCAGAATCAGAAAAAGATTCTCTGGTGGAGTAGGAAAAGTGTGAACCCTAAATCCCAAGGGTTGGACGACCTCCAGAATCGCAACCGACCCTAGGATTCTAGTCCTTAACCCACTAAATTACCTAATTATCTCTCCCATTTGAAGTAATTTGTCTTAATTACTTCTTGGATGATTTTCATATCATGAATTACAAAGTTAAATTGAGGATGAATTTTCCACTAGGTACTAAAACTGCTAGAAACGTTTCAGCTCTTTTAAACAATGCACTGCCAAGAAACCAATATGTAGAAACAACATGAACATTTAAGGTCTCTTGCAGCTCTAAATCATCCTACTTCCTTCCTTCTTTTTTTCTAACCCTTTTCCTCTCTTTCAAAGGTCATTCATAGTTGAAGAGAGAAAAAATAAGGCTCAAGTAAAAAATTCTTAGCAATGAAAACTATAAAAAAGTGGAATGAGCTGAAGAAAGAAACATCCCCATCATTGAAGGTCTTTGAGCAAGAAGGTAGATGAGCTCTTGCCAAGTAAATCTTAGAAGGGAATCTTGCTCATATATAAGTTTCACTAGATGGCCATTGAGGTCCCTTTCTATATCACAGGGTCATCTATTAAGAGCTAAAAAGAACTTTGGAGAACATTGGGTCAAATCCCCTCATTTTAGATAAGGAAACTTAGCCAGAGAGGCTAAGTAATTTCCTTTGGGTCATATAACTACTCAATACCTAAGAGAAGATTTGAATTTAAAAACCATATGTATATATGCAAGTATATATTTTTCATATATATGCATATGTAGGTATCCATATATGCATACATTGATATACACATCCTCTAGTCTTTTAACCTTTCTCCTAAATTTCATACCCAGATTCTCAACAGCAGGATGTCTCATCCTAGATATCCCACAATCACCTCAAACGCAGCATTTCCAAATCTGAGCTTATCATCTTTCCCTCTAAATTTTCTTCTTCTCACTTCATTATTTTCACCTGTGACAACACTATCCTCTTCCCTTGCATTCATATCCAATCTGCTTCCAAATCTTATGACTTTTCCTCTGCCATATCTCTCATACCCATCCCTAACTGTAAATTCTCAATGTCACCACCATAATACAAATCTTCATTTTTCCCACCTATTATATCACAATAGCCTCCTAGCAAGTTTTCCTGCCTTCATCCTTCCTAGACAATCCATTTTTCACACTTTTGCCAAATTAATAAATTCTATACGATATCATGTCACTTAAATGCTCAAAAGTCTTCAGTAGTTCCAGATGTTTCTTCCATAAAATTGAGATCCCCTTATCTGTCATTCAAATCCCTTCATCATCTGATACCATCCCACAGCCTTCACTTAAATCCCTCACTTCCACAGAAACTCTATGCTTCAGTCAAACTGGACTACTCTCTGACTCTCAAACATGTGTTTGTTTATGGCCCTGTGCCTTTGTTCAGTATATTATTTATACATTGAATATGCAAAATATGTATACAGCATAATATTATTGGTTTGATTAGGAGGATTTCAGTTAAGATCCTGGTTCTTCCATTACCAGTGGTCTGGACTTCCATTTCCTCATGAATAAAATCATCTCTAAGATCCCTTCTCATCTGTGATTCTAAGAGGTTTGGATTCCATGACTCCTACAATCCCTTTCAGCTCTATATCCAAGATCTGCCAAATCTCTTTTCACTTACCTATGTACACTGGGCAAATTCCTCAAACTCTCTGGGACTTAATTTCCTCATCTAGAAGGAAATGAGAAGTCTAGACTAGATGATCTCTCTCTCTGAGGTTGCTTCCAGCTCTAAATCTTTAGTCCTATAATCTTTCTCTCCATCTGGTGAATTCCCATTTATCATTTAAAGACTAATTCAGATGATACCTAGTCCATGAAGATTCCCCTGATTTTCCCATTTGATAATTCTTTTTCTCCTGAGATCTCACATAGCATATAACTAGAAAAGTAGGATAGTTCATTTTTTGCTATTCTTGTGTATTTATCATATAATACTATCTTGCATCAATCTCTGCTGGTGGCTCAATCCTTTTTCCTCACTTCACTGAACTACAGATCTACAAGAATGGAAACATTTATTCCTAAACTCTGTACCTCCTTCAATATTTAGCACAGTGTTCTTCACTAACAATTTAATAATATTTGTTGAATGATGACAGTTGTAGTAGCCTTGTTTCCAAAATGGCTGTCAGCACCATGGCCAGCAATTGTGGCATTGGTGAGAATAAGTTGTGTGATTCAGCATTGAGTTAGGAAAGCTATTTCTCACTGTTAGGTCATTGTGCCACCATTTTGATGGCATAATAGGGGTCAGCTTTATCAGAAATTTCAAGATCACAGATCTAAAGTTGGAAGAATCCTTAGAAACTATCTAAGCCAATCCCTTCATTTTACAGGGTCTGTATGAAGGCAACTTTAATTTTTTTCTTTTTTTTTCTTTTGGTGAGGTAATTGGAGTTAAGTGACTTGCTTAGGTTCATATAGCTAATAAGGGTTAAGTGTCTGAAGCCATATTTGAACTCAGGTCCCCCAGACTTCAGGGACACACTTTTATCTACTGTGTCATCTAACTACCCCAAGGCTAATAACTTTAAAGATGTACTGATATTTGAGCCTTTGAGCAATCTGAATTATTCTCAAAAATTAAAGCATGATTCTCTCAGACAGTGTTGCCCCAATATGAACGTGGCTATGTATTTTTCCTACTGTGCTAATCTACATAGAAACAACATGGGGGATATACATCGATGTCCCTTCCACAGATATCTGGTATTCTATAAAAGTACTTTATAACTATTTTTTTATGTGAGAAGGTAACATAGTTATGCTTAATTTAATTGAATCTATAATAAGAAGGAATTTTTGGAGACAACCTAAGTAACATTTCTTATATCATGCTCATTTTGAGATTCTCCCCTATTACCATAAGGAAGTATTTTGAGATATCAGAGCTGATACTTAAGGGAAGTCCTTGAGTAGCCATAAAGCTCCTCTTGTAGTCTCTCTAAGTTGAACCATGTGATCAGGGGGCAGTACAGCCTGATGGGATGGAAACAATAGGAAACTAAGTCTTTGGCAGCAGGGAAGAACTTAAGATGATGGAAAACATAAGATATTTTCCCAGATATGATTTATTGCTCTCTCTCATCCTCATATTCATCTTGGGACTCAGCTCTTTATCCATCTGCAATTTCTTTACAAGATATGTGCTGATGGAATAACTCAATGGGCAGCCAATCCAATAGCAGGTGATGATTTGGCCAATAAATATTCTTCATCCACTTGGTTATTGTATATATGTATGTATGCTAAGTAGATCTCTCTTTTCATAATTATTATATTGATAATAACTAACATTGATGTAATGTTTTAAGGTTTGCAAACTATTTTACATACCTTATGTGACCTACACAATAATCCTATGAGATAGGTACTATTATTGTCCCCATTTTACAGATAAGGATTTCAAAGGTGAGAGACTGAATGACCTGCCTGAGATTATGTAGCTAGTTAGTATCTGAAATATCATTTGAACTCAGGTCTTCCTGACTAAATCTAGTGCTCTATTGTACTAACAGGCTGCCTCTAAGTAATTAAAGGATCTCATTAAGAAGGCTCTTGAGTGCTCTGCAGCTTCTTCTAAGTGCAATGCCATCCATGACTAGCAGCATCTGGAAAACCCCAATATATACAGGAAATCCCTCTTCCATTTTAATTTTGAATAGGATACTCAAAATGATATTTATGAATTCTTTTGGCAAACATGTATGTGATTTAGTCCTTTCTTAATGTTGCCCTTCAAAAGATCACAGAATGAGTAATGATTATATACATATAATATATATAATAATTCATAGAATGGATTAATCATTATGGGGTTTTTTAACTCTATATCCGGAGATATTCTATTGGATTATATAGCCTTCTAGGCTGCAATTGCTTTACCAAGTCATTTAGTTTTTGTGTTTGACAATAAGTTCACAGAATTGTTTACTTGTGATCTATATTCTTAATTAATTTTAAGACTGTAAGCTTATCTGAAACAGAAAATCATCTCTCAAACTAGACTCCTTTCTTCCCTGATAGACTAGAAGCTCCTAAAGGATGGTCCAATTTTCATTTTCATCTTTGAATCTATACCCTCTAGCACAATGTCTGACACATAGTAGGGGCTTAATGAATGCTTGTTTGATTGGTTAATCAATTCACTATGGTGTTTGTATTCTCTTATGGTTGTGTTTAAGCTACCCGTAGCAGGGTGGGAGGGAGGGAAGGAGGAACAAACTGCACAGTCTGGATAAGTGAGCTACTAACCTGAGATGACATATGAGAATAGATACCTATCATATAAAGATGGTTCAATTAATCATTCGATCAATAAAGTCTCTTTTAGGAGAAAAGAAAACAAAACAAAACCAAAAGTAGATCAGTGCCTGCCCTTAATGAACTTATATTCTACTGGGGGGGGGAGGGGGGAAAGGAAGGGGAAGGAATGTGTTTTCCATAGACACATATTATAATAATAGCTAACATTTATATAGGACTTTAAGATTGGCAAAGCCCTTTATCTATGTTAACTCATTTATAATCACAATCATTAACAACTAGCATTTCTAGAGCTCTATAGAGTTTGCAAAAAAGTTTTTATATTTAATCTGATATATCTTCACAGCATCACTATAAATACTGTAATATAATTAATAATTATTAGGAGTAACAATTAATTTATATTAACCCTGTGTTGTCAATAAGAAAAATGAGGCCTAAAGTAGTTAAATGACTTGCCCAGGGTTATAGAGCTAGTAAGTATCTGAGGCAGGCTGTGAAATGAAATTTATCTCACTCCAAGTCCCAGATGATACCTATACTGTACCACTTAAGTAGTATTACCATTCACCTCATGGAAAAACTAATGTCAATGACAGCAGAATAAGTATTAACAGACCTTCCCCACATTATATGTATAACTATGAGTCTGGGGATAAATAAATAAATGTAAGGTATAAACAAAATAAAAGCAAAGTGGAGAAAGGAGCATGACAACTCATCTTAGAAATCATTTAGACTCATAGTTGTTGTTCCTGTTGCTATTAGTCCATTGGTCTTGAAGAGATCAAATGACATCACAAGAGTGATGCCCTGATTTGCAAGTATATTGAATTTAAGTGAGACAGGATTGCACAAAGTCATCAGCCTCACTCACTCTAGATTCATAAGGAATTCAGAGGCAGAGCAAGAGTCAAGGCTATTGGAGGTGGCCCGGCTATAATATTTAAGAGTCTGCAAAACATTTTCCCTTTGTTATCTTCCTTGGGCCCCACAACAACACTGCAAGTCAGGTGCTACTATTAATCCCATTTTATAGATAAGGAAATTGAGCCTAGGAGAAAATAAGTATCTTACCCAAGATCACATCCTCTTCAAGAGTAAGGTACAAATTAAATAGTAACCTCCATTGGCAGAGAGAATTTCCTCACTTACGAGTTCCTTGTATCAATAAAATCACAGATCCAGTCTTCTTTCTATCAAAAGATTGAATATTAAGAGTTTAGAATATTGTATATACTTTCAGAGTCAGTTGGAATATTGATTAGCTTTGATGAACTGTTTTTTTCCTTTCTTTTTTATTTTTCATTCTATAATTGATTGGTTCTTCATTATAGTTGAATGGTTTGAGGGGGGGTGCAGGGGAAAAGAATGGGGACTTGACAATAAAATTGCTGTAAAAACAAGTGTCTATTTTTTAAAAATTAAAAAAATAAATAAATCCTTAATGCCTCTACAATTACATAGGATTTCCTCTGTGGCCTGGTCTATTTCCTGAATTCATTTTCTTGAATGTCAATGACACTTGTCCCCCAAACTGTTCTGGTACTGAGTGAGATCTCATTAATATAAATAATGACTCCTCTGAAGTGGTTGCATGTGTTTGAATTTGCACTATTCAAAGTAATAATTATGTAAAATCTGATCACTGGTTCCAGCTCAATGGAAATAGGCAGTATGAATCCAAATAATACAACCATTTCCAATTTAAATTTGGTCATGCTAGTGTCATAATAATGAGAATTGATTGCTGTGGAAACAGTCAGATTTGTTCCATTTCTTGTCCATTTGTAAATGCTCTTGGGATAATCCCTTTGGTTAGAGTTCTTATCAAGTTTTCTGTAGATTTGTTTTTCCCTCCACTTATTTCATGGTTTTGTGAAAATACTAATCTGCCTTCATCCTCCCCCATAATGTTTTGGAAATAAGTTTATGCTCTAAAGCAAGGCGGCTCTTGGCTGCCATGATTCACTGGTTGGCAAGGACATGAAGCATTTGATGACTAAGGTTGTTTTTTTCTGCTCTTCTGGCTTCCTCCTTATAATGATTTATTTGATCAGTCAACAACTATTAGTTTTAAGCATCAAGTACAAAGGAGATCTAGGTTGCTTTCCTTCTTCATCTCTTCCCCCTTTGCTAGATTCAAGAATCAGTTCAGGTATTTTCTCCCCCAGATTCCCCCAGTTTTAGTGTATGTGTATATTGCTCGTCTTCTATTAGCTGTGAATAAGGTGTTTCTTCTCCATAGAATATAAGATCTTTGAGGATAAATATGTCTCACCTTTGCTTTTGTATGCTCAGTGCTTGGCATAGAGAAATTGCTCTAAGAAATGTCAGTAATCAAAACAAATGTCTTTATTTGCTCTACTTCCCAATGATTAATTTTTTCATTCACTTTTCTGAGAACTCTCTTCCTATTTTGGAGCAATTTCTTTGTATTTTCTGATTTCATTTATAGAAAAGTCTTCAATATTGATCTGATTCTGGACCTCTGGTGGTACATGAATCAGTTGAAGAAAAATCTCATAGAATACCTATCAGTATGGTTTCTGGACCTGTTATTTCACTAGACTGTGTAAAGAACTATTACTGAAAAACTTACTCCCAAAGTGGATCCCCACTTAATCTACAAGTTAGAAAACTAACCACTGAGAAGTTAAATGATTTATTCGGGATCAAAAAGCCAATATGTATCAGTGTTTGAATTCACATTTTCATTAGAATGTAAGCCCTCTGAAAGAAGAAATTGTTATACTCTTCACTTGTATCCCTAGTTCATGGCGTACCAACAAACATCACATGCAGAAGATGCTTGAGAAATACTTTTTGACTGATTCACGAACCCAAATGTGGCTTACTATAGATCAGTCCCCACTGCCTCTCATCAGTATCTTTTATAAGTGACTTGAAAGTTGTAATTCTTCGCATCTTCCCCATTCTCATCTCCCTCCCCCGATTCTACTACCATCATTGTGGAAATCTATAGGGATTCATAGAAATGGTGAGTTACCAACACTTAAGAGAAGTCAATAACATAGATAAAGTAGAAACAAAATTGGTTCTGATATCAAAGGATCCCAGTTTATATCTGTCTTAATGCTTAATTGCCTGTGTAAATTTGGATAAGTTACTTCATTTCCTGGGCCTTGATTTCCTCATCTGTAAAATGATAGGGCTGGATTTTATGGACCCTAAGATTCCTTTCAGTCCTAGATTTATGAGTGTATAAATTCAGCAGTTCATGCTCAGTCTTCTGGTGACAAACCCCTCCATACTTAGCTTAGCTGATTCTTTGGGCAGCAGATATAGTCTGTTACAAAGACAATAATCAGTGTCTTTCCAGCTCAGTAGAACCCACCATTCCTTGTATCATTACTGAAAACTATTTTTCCATCAAGAAAAAGTTAAGATATGCACATGTTTTCATATACTGTATTCTCCTGAACACTATATTCTCATAGACACAGCCATTTAAGGGTCAAAAGAGCATGGTAGAGAAAGTACAGTTAGCAACTTGCATTGGAGATCTGCCTTTTTATGAGCTTAGACATAATTTATAATCAGTTTCATGAACTATTGTCTGAGCTTAAATAGAGATGAATTTGAAACATCTCTTTTGTTTTTGCTATATCTGCTCTCATAGCTAAACTTTTTACCTTAAGTGATCCATCTATTAGTTTGAAATGTGAGACCTCACTGGATATGGCAGACCACCCTGCTAGCATAATAACTCATGCTAAGGAGGGCCTCTCTATCTCAATTACACAAATTTATCCATTGACGCTATTGCAGATTTGTTATCTCTTGTCAACTGCATCCTCACTGCAGCAAGGCAATATACACCTTCTAAAAGTGGTTTTCTCTTCAACTCACCATAAACTATTCTCAAGCTTCTCTATCATCTACTCCCTTATCTGAGGATTTCATCTTATACTTTATAAAGAAAATCAAGGCCAATCTACCTCCCCATCTGGCATCTCCTTGACTTCATACCCTACTATTTCTTACTCCTATTTCTAATGAAAAGTGATGCTTCTCACTAAGATTAATTCTTCTTTATGAATTCTTGATCCCTTTCCTTTGTCTTCCCTACCAGATTTCCCCCACATTCCCCTTCTTTCTCTAATTTTCAGTTTCTCCCTATTAGTTCTATCCTTGTTGCTTACAAACCCATGTATATCTCCTTCATCCTGAAAAACAAAAACATTTCCAAATCCTACCTTCCCTGTTTATCCATCATTCTGTAGCCATCTATACTTAGTGCCTCCATTTCCTATCTTCTCCACCTTTTCTCAAATCTTTGTTGTCTAACCTCCAACCTCACGATTCCTATGAAATTTCTCTTTCTCCAAAGTTATCAATGATCACTTAATCACCATATTTAATGACTTTTTAATCAGTTCCACTTCTTCCTGATTTCTTTGAAGCATTTGACATTGTCAACAACAATGCAACTTTCCAAGTATATTCTTAATAATAACTCACAGTTTTGGGAATATCATAGTGAGCACTGCTGCCTTCTAAGCAATGGTTCTGATTCCCCTATGCAACTGAGTATTTTGAGAGGCATCCTGAAATAGATCACTGAATTTGGAATCAGGACCTGTGCCTATTCTTTTTTTTCTCAATAGCTTTTTGTTTTTCCAAATACATGCAAAGGTAGTTTTCAGCATTCATCTTTGCAAAATCTTATGCACTTCTTGTTCCTCCATCCTCCTTCCCTCCCTTCCCTTCACATAAGCAGCAAGCAATCCAATATAGGTTAAACATGTGCAATTCTTCTAAACATATTTCTATATTTGTCATGCTGAACAAGAAAAATATATAACAGTAATGCCTAGGTGAAAAGGCATTATGAGTTAGAAAAGTTTAAGAAGTCCTGGATTACACATTGTAGAATTGGAACTGTTGAATTCAAATTGCTCTTCTCATAATTCCCACCCACATGAAACTGGGAAAATTCTTTACCTCTCTGAGGTGAACATGTTTCCTCATCTACAAAATGAGGTAGTTGGGCTATAGGACTTCTGCCAACTCTATCTATATGCAATCCTAAATCATTTAGCTTCTCAGTGCTTATCTAGGCTGGTCCATGGAAAGCAAAAATAGCGTGTGAAAGCAAGGGGTTTTCCAGCTCAAACATTAGTTTAACATTTCTTTAAAATGCAAATATCACCTGAGAAGGGCAATTGTCTTTTATAATTTCATTTGAGTTCATGAAAGAGTAGGAATTTTGATTCCAAAATGGGATGAGCAGGGGTGGGTGAAGCTTTGGACAGTTCAAGAGAAATAAGCTCTTAGGGAAGTAGGAATAGGGAAATATGAAAGAGGTGAAAAGGAGAAAGAGAGGACAAACTTAAAATTTAGCCAAGAATCATTAGTTTCCTGGATATCTCAAGCATTAACCTGAGAAACTTTTATATGATCTTGGGCATATAGATATATAAAATAGGCATACAAAGCAAACATTTCCTGATAATAAAACATAATTTTTCAATCCCCACATTCAGTTATGTCACCTCTATATAGAGTCAAGAATCACTGTTTAAAAAACTGGGTTATAATGTACTATTCTCTTGACATATTGAAGCTTCTAGTAGAAGATAAAATTCTTGAGGGCTTGCATGATACCACTTTTGTATTTATATTTTTAGAACCAAGCGGAATAAGTGCTTCTTGCTGCTGATTCCTTTTAGTCATGTCTTACTCTCCATGATTTCCTTTGAGGTTTTCTTGGCACAAATACTGGAATTTTCTTCTCCAGCTCATTTTACTGATGAAAAAACTAAAGCAAACAGGGTTAAGTGGCTTTGCCCATGACCACACAACTAGTAAGTGTCTGAGGTTGGATTTGAATTTATGGAGGTGGGTTTTTCTGATCCCAGTCCCAGCACTTTGTAGATTCCCAATATCTGATTAAAAAAAAAAAAAAGGCAAGAATAGCAATTATGATCTTAGACAAAGTTATGACTAAAATAGATTTAATTAAAAGAAATAAACAGGGGAACTGCATTTTAATAAAAGATACCATGGAGAATGAAGCAAGACCAATATTGACCTTAAATGCACTAAATGCTGTAGCATCTAAATTTTAAAATTTATTATGTTATTGCATTTAAATTCATTACAAGTGGTAGTACTATAATAGTGAGGGACTTTAATCTTCCCCTCTAAGAACTAAATAAATTTAATCAAAAAATAAGAAGGAAATGGAACACAAGGTTTTGCAAAGGTGAGTGTGAAAAACTATTTTTGCAAAACTATTATAAAAAATAAGAACCAAATCAAAGAAGTGAATAGAATTTTACATAAGCTAGATATGGTAGATATTTTTAGAGAACTAAATGGAAATGGAAAGGAATGTGCTTTTCCTCAGTAGTTTATGAGACCTTTGCAAAGACTGACCATATATTAGTATATAAAAATTTTATACTTAAAAGCAGAAAAATTAAAAGTAAATACTTTAGAAATGTTATTGAGTAATGGATTAATCTTGGAAGTTTTTGGATCCCACCCTTCATTTTAGCAGGACAGGATAGGTGTGGGGAAGAGAAAAAATAAGGCCTAAATGTGGTTGAATGGCTTACTTAAGGTTATGCATCCTATGTTATGACATGGTCAATATTTTTATCCAAAATTCTTGACTCCAAATCCAGCACAGTTTCCCCTACATCCCACACTACTTTTAAAATTAGATTTAACTATATTTGTAATAGACAAAACGTTGACCATAATAATCTATAGTCTTTGTATTAACTTGTTAGTCAAAATGGAATATTAGCCTTATACATAAATATATATATATGACATAAATTAAAATGTGTAGCCTTAGACATGTCATTTAACAACCTTCCCCTCCCTCAACCCAACTCCCAATAGAAAAAAATGTCTTTATATCTGTAATGCCTAATGCAATGTCTACCACATAATACACATTTTACAACTACTTATTTAATGAAAGCCCAATGACCTAGGTTCAAAATGTCGATCATATTTAACTCTTTCTTATTCTTCACCTTCATCTGTCCAGTCAATTGTCATGTGGGTCAATCCTCTCTTTTCATTATCTCTAACGTCATTTTCCTCCTTTTGACTCAGACTGATACCACCCTGGGTCCAGCTCTCATTACCTAAGTCCCCTGACCCTTATCTCTCCTTTTCCAATTTTTCCTCCATAAATCTGCCAAAGAAATCTTTGTGGTGAAGAAGAATTTGGACTGTGTCAGTCACTGCTTGAAAACTTTCTATGGCTTCCTTTTGATCCTGAAGCATAGGAAGTGAGGTAAGTTTCAAAATTAGGTCCTTTTGATTTCAAACTCAGAGTTCATTTCATTGCACATAGTGCCCTTTCCCTTACCATATGTTTCCTGCTTCTATAATTAAAAAAAATCTACAGAAACTAATTCTTTTCTTTTGAAAGCCATATCTTTTGGTTAGAGGGGTTTTTTGGGGGGGCAGAAATTGCTTTCTGTGGCTGACCACTCAAGTGATGTCTTTCACTGTGTGTGTGTGTGTGTGTGTGTGTGTGTGTGTGTGCTTGGCTTGGGGTGGAGAAGCATTCCCTGGATTCCCAGAATTGCCCAAGTCACCCACCCACACATCAGAGCTTAGATATTTCAGCAAAGGACAGAAAAGAAAAGAGAAGCTGGTGACAAAGACCAAGAGATCCTGAACATAGCATGGGAACTGTCCGCTCTGATCTGTCAGTGTCTCTGCAGCACAACTCAGGGTCAGTGAAAGGGGGTCATGTTTGTGAATGAGGTGTGTGAGGGAGGGGGTTTTTCTGAAAACTGGGACTTGACTGAGAGTCCTGATCATAGAGAGTTTTCTTCATGATCCACAGCATCAAATTAGAGCTGGCCAGTATTTCAGAAACCATCTAGTCCAATCCCCTCAATTTAGAGATGAAGAAATTACACAGTTCAAAGTGAGAGTCGAACCCCAAATTTTAGCCCTAAAGACCAGGGTTTCAATTATATTTTCCAACCAAAATGAAAAAAATAGACAATGAAGATTCTGTCTTTGCATTGATGTTATTCATTGGATGTTCTCCAAGCATTTGACCAAAATGATTAACCCATTCCTCTAAGAACCTCTATTTTCCTTCAAGATTCTGCTTGAATCCCTAACAACTTGACATCATTCTTGATTCTCCCCCAACTGATGCCCTATTCCCCAAAATTACTTTGTTTTTATTTTATATGTATATATGCATATATATGGAAAGATAAATACATGGATGGATGGATACATTGACAGTATGTATATTCATTGTTTGTGTGGATGGGGGTGTTCTTGTGTATAAATATATGCATAGAAAAATAGATACATGGACAGATAGATGGATACAATTATAGTATGTATGTATGTATACATTTATATAAGGAAAGATAGATACATGAATACATGGATATGTTGATAGTATATATGTGTATGAGTATATATATGTAGGGAAAGATAGATACATTGATAGTATATATGTGTATACATATATATATTTATATGTATGTATATATAGGGAAAGATAATATATTTGTGTGCTCTCATACATGTATATTTGTATATATGTATGTATGTGTATATGGAGAGAAAGAGAGAGGGAAAGTGAGACAGAGTGCTTTGACTATGGAGACAGAAGCCCTGGATTCAGATTCTGCCCCTGATGTCTGTGTTTGGGAAAGTTACTTAATAGAAAGACCAAATATGTCAATTATTGCCAAAAAAATTTTTTTTAATATATCCTATCTTCAAATATCTTTTAAATGCAAATATGCATGGATATTATAATTTTATTTTGAAATTAAAACTTCCATATACTATCTCAATTGTCTGTGTCTTATACATTTTTTAAAAATGTGTCAAACAATGCAGCTTGGTCTTTGACGGTATCCTAAAATTTCAGTCTTTATATTACCTTCTCCAGATCTCAATTTTCTCAGGTGTTAGGACAAGGGCTGAACTAGATAGCCTTTGAGATCCCTGAGGAACGTAGACTTGGAATCCTGTATTCATATATACGTACTTTCTCCTTTAATGGAATATAAACTTCTAAAGGAAATGTTTAGGTTTTGTTTGTTTCTTCAATGTCTGTCATAGTACATGGGACATAGTAGGCTCTTAAGAAATGCGGACTAATACATCCGGAACTAGAAATGTGGTAGACTAGAAAAAACACTGGATTTGTAGCACATGTCCTGGGTTTAAATCCTGACTGTCAAGTCAAGTAACCTTGGGCCAGTCACTTAAACACTCTCTTTCCTATCTAAAAAATGACTGAATTAGATGACTTCTAAGGCAGATTCAGGCTTCAGATTGACTTAGAAAACCACAAATCAACATTATCCCAATTACTTTTAAATAGTTGACTCTCTAAGGCAGGTCTAGACTTCAGATGACTTAGAAAACCACAAATCAACATTATCTATATTGTATTACTTTTTTATTTAATTTGTTAAACATTTCCCAATGACACTGTAAGTTAGGGGTACTGGGGAATATTACAGACCATGTGTCTGACAGTTCTGCTCTGTAGTATCATCAGGTTTTAAATCCAATCTATCTTGATAGAGGAAGTTTCTGGGGCACAGGTAAAATCAAAGGTAGGGACAAAATAAAAAATATATTTCTGTCTCCAAATTCATTGAGTCTCTCTATGAAGCCTTTAAATTTTTTTTCTTCTGTAACAATTCAAACGTTAGGAAAGACAAATGTAATCTATAGTGACTTTCCAAGCAGAACCAATGACTAAAGCTTTTTTTATTTAGTCCATTACTTCATATTCACAAATAACTCCATCTTCCTGCACAGGAAGCCAGCAAAGTTTGAGACAATTCCTTCGAAATGGTTCCAGATTTCCATCTCTTTTTTTTTTGTTTATTGATTGATTATTTTGATTTATCAGTCTACTGATCTTGTCAAAAAAGAAAGGGAGATTAATCTGACATGGCCTGTTCTTGCAGATTTTTGTGATAATCAGTTCCTTTTCTGAATTCCAAGAATCATCTTTTAATAATTAAAAATATTTATAATTTTTTCCAGGAACCAAGTTCAGACTTGTTGCTGTATAATGTTAAAAGTTAAATAAGGCACCATTTTCCCTTCTCCTGTACTCCTCTTTTCTTCATTATTTTTCAAGGTAGGGCAATGAAGCAATGAAGATAGCAGAGAGGCAGATTAATTTCAATGTAAGGACATACTTCCTAAATAATTATGAGTATTCTAAAAGAGGCAGCTAGGTTGTACAGTGGATAGAGGATCAGCTCTGAAGTCAGGAGGACCTGAGTTCAAATCTGACACTTAACACTTCCTAGCTGTGTGACCCTGGGCAAGTCACTTAACCCTAATTGCCAAAAAAAAAAAAAAAAAAAGTAATCTAAAAGAAGAATAGATGATTTAGGGAAGTTGTGGGCTCTGCTTCACAGGATGAGATGACTTTAGACAGAAGCTGGATGATGACATTTAAGAGATGCCCTGCTTAGGTATAGATTAGACTTGGATATTTATTCCTTCAACCACCAAACAAATATTGAACATATAAAAGATTCACATTAGCAAAAGCTTAAAATCTGACATTATAACTTATAACTTCTCTTGACAACTCAGAAGATGGATAGTGGAGGTAGGGGCAATAATGAATGACATTTATGTAATTTTTTTGAGTCAATTGGGACTTGCCCAGGGTCACACAGATAATAATTGTCTGAGGCCAGATTTGAACCTCACTACCTAGTTGTCCCTACATAACACATTAACAGTTGCAAAATACTTTGCATACTCTACTTCATGTGATCTTCTCATTTACTCTTGTGTTGTTAGCAATCCCTACATCAAAATATGAAATACTTTTTGGAACTGCTGAAAAGGCATTTCTATTTCACTTCAGCTCAGTACTGTCCAAGCAACTAGTTCAAAGTCCATGTCTCCCAGCCAGGCAGAGCATGGCTCACGCTCATCCTTCTGTTGAGGAACATCTTATCTAAGAAGCATTGTAGCAGCTATAAAGATTACCTCCTGAAAATCAACCAGACCAAATATAGGTATCCATGAATTTCCTAACCCTCAAGATAGCCATCAGCTCTGAAAACTCAAAAATACAAATCAGTCTTCTAAGCTCAGGGGAAAAAATACAAATGAGTTAACATACTAAAGTACTTTGCATTCTTTAAAGCTCTCTATCAATACTATTTCTCAGAAGAGGCTACTAGAGTTTGTGGATACAGTCTCATGCTCATCTAAAAAGCACATGATCTCACTTCCCTGTTTGAACAACGACAATAGTTGGGGAATTGGGAAGGGATAAGAAACCTTCTCCATACATTTATGAGAAGCACGAGCAATAGTTAGAATCCCAGTCACATGTACAGAACAAAACTGATGACAGAAATGTGCTCACCTTTTAAAGTTTACTGGGTAAAAAACTCTTATTGCTCAATTGTCAGCTATCATCAATACAGTCCTGTCCCTATCCCCAATCACAACTCAGCCATTTCTCTACTGTCCTTCACTTTTTTTTTTTTTTTTTTGGCTGAGGCAATTAGGGTTAAGTGACTTGCCCAGGATCACACAGGTAAGAAGTATTAAGTGTCTCTGAGACCAGATTTGAACTCAGATCCTCCTAACTTCAGGGCTGGTGCTCTATCCACTACACCACCTAGCTGCTGCCCCTCTCCTTCACTTCTATCTTGAAAATAATGTCTACAATCAATACCCCCACTTCCTTATCATTCATTCCCTCTCTTTTCAACCTCTTGCAATCTGACTTCTCCCCAGCCCATTTCCCACATACACTTACATTCTTTACTGGTGAAATGTTTACCAAGAGGACACAGGTAGTAAATTAGATGAACTAGAATTTGGACTGAAATCCTCTGATTTAAAATCTTGATCTTATTTCCACTGTATATATCTTTAATCCAAGAGACAAAAAAGTTTGGCTTTTGGGGGAGCGGGGTCATCAGACGTAGTTCAGTTGGAAACAGCAAACAGTACCATTGAATTTTGAGATAGAGAACCTAGAGACCCTATCTCTATCAATTACTACTCATGAGACTTGGAATGTCATTCAATTTCTCTAAGATCTCTGTTGCTTAATCTGTCAAATAAGGAAAGTTGAACTAAATAATCTCTAAAAATCCATTAAGGTATAAATCTGTTATCGTACAGTGAGATATTTGCTACTTGTGTGACCCCGAGCAAGTCACTTAGCCCTATTTGCCTCAGTTTCTTCATCTCTGAAATGAGCTGGAGAAGGAAATGGCAAACTATTCCAGAATCTTTGCCAAGAAAACTCCAACTGGGGTCACAGAGAGTTTAAAATAAATGAAAACAATTGAACAACAAAGTGAGATTAGTATCTACAACATATGAAGTCTAAATAATTCAACAACAACAAAGTGAGATTAGTGTCTACATCCTATGTGCTCTAGGATAGTGTCTGCTAGAATAAATCTGTGTGAGTGTGATCAGTCAGCATCTCTTACATCCATAGGTTCATGAAGTTATTTCTTTGAAGCAAATCTGAAAATTATAGGGAAATAACTTCAAAAGTAGCTTCGTAAGATCCTGATGAATAGAAAGAAATTGTATTACTTGTAAAAACCAGTTTCAATGCATTGTAACTGAGCCCATGGAATATCTTAATAGGCCTGAACAGCCTTCACTAAACTCTGGAGGCCAGAAAAACATTTCAAGATGCCAAAACATCTGGCACTTTACAGAGTGAATGGGCCCCTGTTAATCTCTGAGAATGGGGGACGGGGGAAGTGATGGAAGTTAGCCCACAGGTCACTAAGACAATATGCAATTGTCCTTCAGGATCGTCCTATCCGATGTCTTAAATATGTCATTCTCTTTTTTTTGGTGAATTTGTTACTAAGAGCAATGCAAAAATTATGAGTGATTGGAAATGAGAAGAGGAAGATAACTGTCACTTATGGCATAAACAACTCTAATGGTATTTATCTGTTTTCTTTCCATAAAATGTGCTAATAGAAACAACAACTCTAAGAATATTGATATCCAAGTGTCACACTACTGAGTTCTCATACATAGGGTGATTTGCAATAATTTGCATAAATATGCATAATTTAAGCTCATCTTAAATACCCTATTAAATCAAAAAAAGCAGGGTTGACTTATGTTGTCATTTCTCCTGAAGAAACTTTATCTGTTTTTATTCAGGCAAAGCCTGGACCAGCAAACAAAGTACTAAACTCTCATCTTTCCTGTCTTGGGTACAGGTTATTCCAGCACAGGCGAAGTTCAGTGGTTGTAAACCTGCCTGGACTTGAGGTGTTTCCTGGAGATCTCCTGGTGCCAGATGGAGTGGCCAGCTACCTGTGCCATCCAGCCCTGCTGCTGAATTCAGGTCACTATCAAAAGATTTTGGGATTTTTTTTTTGAACTAAATACCACAAGATCTAAACCTAGCAAAGTCAATTCATATTATTTAAAAGCAAGCATTTATCTTATTACTAAACCATCAGCTACATCAAATGTCTCTGTAAGACAGAGCAGTTTGCTTAAGTAGGTATAGAGAATCTTTGACCTCAAAAGTTCCATTGAGTCCAATCCCTTCATTTTACAATAATGTCCCAAGAAATTGAGTGATTTGCCCAAGTTTACACAGGGAGTAAGTGAGAGGAGTGGGAACAAGATGAGCTATTTCTAAACACTGAACCTCAGTCACTGCCATCACTACCGTTATGCTAGAGAGGAAGTATAATAAACTGAATAGAGTGCTGGATCTGGAGTTAGGAAGAACTAGAAGCCCACCTTGAATCCTTGTTAGTTGTGTGATTCTGTGCAAAACATTTAGACTCCCTGGATCTCAGTTTCTCCATCTACAAAATGAGAAAGTTGTGATCGTTCAATCTCTAAAGTCCTTTCCAGCTCTAGTTCTATGATTCTATGATTTAGGATAAATCCCTCTACCCTCTTTCCTAAAGATTCCCTCAGGCCAGACTCCCAGGGTCATGCTATCTATGAAACTAAAATGATCTAACATTTACTAGTTCTGACATCAAGAGAATATCTTAGAGGAAATGTATAAGTCTTGATACAGATCTAAGTCTGTCTACTTCCAATGTAATAATCTGTCACTTGGAAAATCCAATCCAATCCTCTGGATCTCAGTGTTTTTAATCTATAAAATGAGAAAGAAATCAGTGATCCTAAAGTCTAGTCATATAAAAAGGCATAACTGTGGCCTTCAAGTTGAGTTCCCTATATATCTGAGAGTATTCAAATCATTGAACCTTAGAATACTTAAGAAATCACTAACCCAACTCCCTTATTTCATATATGAAGGGAAAGGTCACAGGGGGACAAAGGGATGGACCCAAAATCACACAGCTGGCTGTGTGGACTAGAATTTCAGTCTCCTGACTCCTAATCCAATACTCTTTCCTTTAGACCATTCTGCCTCCACAATCCATGAGCTGAAGATGTGAAAAATTCATAAAATAGCCATAACAGATTCTGTACATTTGATTCTATTCTTGGAAGGTATCTAAAGCATTTAAATGACATTTTAAAAATTCTCCACTGAAGCCCTACCCTCCTCATGACATGGAGGTGAATCCTTGGTTCTTGAAGGTCATAACAATAGATGATAGGCTCTGGAGGCTATCTTCACACAATCTCAAGCTGCAGGAAGTTCATTTTATTATTATAAAATTTATTATATGTTATATATTATTATAAAAAATTCTCACAAAGACATAGAGAAGTTACAATATACATTAGCATATGAAGAACTCCCACCAATGGAATTACTGATCTTGGAAATATGAAAGAAAAAACTGAGTCACAATTCCTCTATGGTACATCCCTAAAAAGCCTTATTTTACATCAAGTCAATAAATCTCTAATCTTAGCAATGAACTAGATACCATAATGACTGAGAAGTTGTTTTGTTTCCTCATGTAACTATCTAATTCATGAATAAATGAATGAAAATAACCAGATACTATGGTTGGGGATTATACAAAAGCAACCTTTCCCCTATATATGAAATAAGGGAGTTGGGTTAATGATTTCTTAAGTGTTCTAAGGTTCAAAGATTTGAATATTCTCAGATATGTAGGGAACTCAACTTGAAGACCTTCAGCTCTATGCCTTTTTATATAGCTAGACTTTAAGATCATTGATTTCTTTCTCATTTTACAGATAAAAGCATTGAGATCCAGAAAATTGGGTTATTTTTTCCAGACTCAGAAAGTAGCAAGTGGCAGATCCAAATTGTTTCATTGGATATAGAAAGACTTAGATCTGTACCAAGATTTGTTCATTTTCCCTGATATTCTCTGGCCCTGATGTAGCTGATGGTGAGCTTACATTCTAATAATGAGAGACAATATTTATAGGTAAAGAATGGCCAGGGAAAGAAATCTGAATATAGTAATTTAGAGGAATGATGAATTCATCCTTAGGACAGCAAATTAACATAACCTTTCCAGAAGGAATGTTAGCATTGACTTGATTATTATGTCCAAAATCAGAGATGGACCCAATATTGTCTTTAATTGCAGAAAGTATCTAGCTAAAGTAAAGATAGGAAAGGGCAATATTCATGGAAGAGTAAAAATATGAAATGTCAATTCAAAAATCTCTATTTCTTGAACTATCCAAAGGTCAGGGCTTCACACATTAGCAGAGACTCAAAGATAAATATTTTCTTTGTCCATCATCATAATTACACAGAAAGATGACTTCCTTTACTCTAGACCAAAAATTGCAATTAGTGGGACTTGACAAATGATAAAACAAACACCTTAAAACATCAGGTAATAGGCAATTAATGTTAATGCTTACCTAGAGGAAGTGTAACTCTCCTTCTTCTATAAAAATCTCTAAGATGGACAAAGCCAGAGAGAGGATATTCAGTCAGACAAATATCTCCCAATGGCACCATTGAACACACAGTGTGTAGTATGTCATTAACAATAAATTGCAGCCTAGATAATTACCTCCATTCTACTAAATCAAAAGACAGGGCCATTTAATGAATTTGATTAGAAGGAGAGATGAATGTAAGCAGGGCCTATTTCATCCATTTTATTTGATGAGCTGTCAGCTCATGCCATCTAATCATGAGTCTCTTCTCAGCCTTTCCAGAGATACCATTAACACTCACAGCATTATTTCAGCAATATTCAAAGAAGGAAGCACAATATATAAAAACCAAGAAGCCAGAGCTCTCATCAGTCTTTAATGGTAATTTTTTTTTAACCCAGATTAAAAATGGCTTCCTTCTCAGTTCACCTTGAGTTCTAGTGCCTTCAAAGAAAGTTAACAATATAAACATCTCTAGATAGGGAAATACAGCTAGATTCCTAATATAATTTTGCTTCTCACTGTTTCTCCCAAATTATGAGTGGAGATTGGTTTCTATAATCTCTTGGGCCTTGAGATTTATCAACACACATAAGATTACATATACTGAGATGGTTTAGCTCTATAAAAATGAGGACCAATTCAAATGACCTCACAAGGTCTTTCCAATTACCTTATTGGACAAATGGAGTTTCCTCGGAAGGATGATGATATTTTAATGTCATCCTAATTCCTACTCAGTTTGAAAGATCATAGATTAAGTTATGAAAAGAACCTTCATTCCTTTAGAAGGCCAATCAAACCTAGCCTCATTTTAATTTTTTTTTCCTGAGGCAATTGGGATTAAGAGACTTGCCCAGGTTCACACAGCCAAGAAGTGTTAAGTGTCTGAAGTCAATTTGAACTCAAGTCCTCCTGACTTCAGGGCTGGTGCTCTATCTACTGCACCACCTAGCTGTCCCTAGCCTCCTTATTTACAGGAATTTACTAAGGTTAAATTATTTCATCATAGTCATATAGATAGCAAGTAACACTGAAGCAAGACATAAATGTGTTGCTCACAGCCAAAAATTTAGACAGTGAGAGAAAGAATCAAGATTATAGTTTTAACTGGGAAATGAGTATGGACCACAACATAACATTTCCACTCTTTCTGTTATTGTTTGCTTGCATTTTTGTTTTTTCTTCTCAGGTTATTTTTACCTTCTTTCTAAATCCAATCTTTCTTGTTCAACAAGATAACTGTATAAATATGTATACATATGTTGTATTTAACATATACTTTAACATATTTAACATGTATGGGACTACCTGCCATCTGGGGAGGGGGGGGATAGAGAGAAGAAGGGGAAAAATTGAGATGGAAGTTCTTGCAAGGATCAGTGTTGAAAAATTACCCATCCATTTGTTTTGTATATAAACACCTATAATAAAAAAAGATTATAGTTTTATAGATTTATAGCTGGACTATTGGGACTGCAAAGGATATCTCATCCAACTCCCTCGTTTTCTTTTTTTTTTCAACTCCCTCATTTTCAAATGAACAAACTGAAATTCAAATAGGTTAGAGGATTTGTCCATAGACCTAGAGGTAAATGAATGGCAGAACTGAAATTGTAGCACCATGGATTTTGATCTGGAAGGGACCTTGGAGAACTTCTAGTCTAAAATCCTTATTTGAAAGAGGAAAAAACTGAGCTCAGAGAAGTCTGAATGAGAAACATGAATCAAGGGGGACTTATTTAATGTCATTATTGAAGTCACTTGTTTGGTATCAGAAATTGGACTTGAATCCAGGTCTTCCTAACTCTAAAGTCCTTGTTTCAAATTATAATTTGAACAAATATAAATTCTCATTTCATTCCCTCAAGAGAGAAGTAAAATTAAAAGAGGAAGATTTTGGTTTGGCTCATTATTTAAAAAGCAATTCAGGAAGCCTCATGATAATCCATCACTTGTTTATAGAATAATACCTTTTCTTTCCTTTCATTTACCAGAACCCAAAAAGCCAAGATGGCCATTCTCCAAGAAAGGCGTGGTGAGTGTCATTTATTATAATTCCTCTTTTAATTAAAGCTCCAACAGTTCAGGACAAAGGACCAACAACTGCAGTGTTTCTTCCAGTTCTTCCTTTTTCTATGAAGACAGGTGGCAGGTGAAATTTAAATGAGATTATAAAAGTGGGACTGGTGAGAGAGCATGTCAAATGGGGCTTTGTGAGTTGGAGCAATACCAAATACCAGGCATTAAGGTGCACTGCCAGGAACAAAGCTCTTTCCTCTGCCTTGAGATGCCTCCTCCCTCTATATAGTTATGTTCTAGCTTTATAAGTCTGTAACTACATATACTATCCTCAATAGCTCGTTTGATGATAGGGTGTCCTTATGTGAGTTGTCGGTAGGAATGGTCTGTTTAGAAGCATTGCAAATTTAATGAGCTATTGCAGAAAGGAATTTTAGAAATACATTTCTATTTCAGGGGAAGTGAGCTGGGTTTGAATGAGTTCTTGATTGTGTTCTGTTAAATCTGTTTGGAAGTGCATTCATTCAAGACACTGATAGCATGTTTATTTGCTAGAGCAGAGCCTGGCCATCTTTGAAAGAGCTGTTGCCATGGTCCAAATCCTTTTTCTTTTTCTGCATTGGGGGTAAAAGGGCTAGTGTAGTCAAGAGCAAGAACAGCTGACTCCTAGGGATTAAAAGAAGGGGGAGCAGTTGGAGGAGTGGGAAGAGAAAGATGTGTAACAGCACCATCAGTTCTTCTGGTTATAATAAGGAATAAGAAGAACAATGAAAATCATCCTATCTTTTTTTCCCCTTAAAAATGAATGTACTGGGGCAGCTAGGTGGCTCAGTAGATAGAGCACCAACCCTAAAGTCAGGAGGACCTGAGTTCAAATCTGTCCTCAGACACTTAATACTTCCTAGCTATGTGACCTGAGCAAGTCACTTAACCCCAAATGCCTCAACAACAACAACAAATTTTTTTTAATTAACCTATCAACTTATACAGCTGTCTTAGGTGTTTTGTCTGTATATACACTAATTGAGAATGGGAGGACAAAAAGCAAAATAACAACTAGTTATTTTGAAAACTGGTTACAATAGGATTTTTCGGTTGGAAAGATGCTAGGGGTCATTTAGTATAACCCCCTCATTTTATCAAGAAAGAATAGATCATAGATTTTGGTTGAAAAAAGTCTCCTTGAGGTAGGGACCATTTTTCATCTTATCTTTGTATTTTTAGCACATAATAGGCACCCATAAAAGCATGAAAGTCTTCGTGCTTTGCAAATAATAATAACAGCTGGCATTTATGTAGCACATTAAAGATTACAAAGCACTTTGTGTATGTTATCTCATATGAGGTGGATGCTGTTGCTATGTCCATTTTACAGATGAGAAAATAAAGGGCATTACGTAACTCATTTGGAATCCATAGCTAATAAATGTTTGAGACATGACTGGGCAGACCATCTTCCTGTCTCCAAGGACAATGCTTTAGCCCTACACCACCTCAGAAGTCATCTTATTATTTATTTAATTGTTTATTCATTTATCTATTTATTTTTCAATATTTTTATTTATTTTTCAACATTTTTTATTTATGGAATCAAACAAATATTTCCATAACATAGTATAATAAAAAATGATTATACAAGAAAGAGCAAATCTATTGCTATTCCTTTTAAGTACAAAATAATCATACAAATTTATTTTTTCCTCCCTCCCACTATAAGATAGCTACCATTAGACACAAATATATGTGTGTATGCACATTCATACATATATAAACATGTGTATATAGTTATACATATTTACATGTGAATGTACATATATATACATGTATCTAATATAAATTTATTCTATACAAATTTCTATTTATCAGTTCTTCCAATGGATTCAGAGAGCGTCTTTCTTCATATGTCCTTTGATGTTAATCTGGATCTGTAGAATAGTCAAAATGATTTATTCACTCAATGTCATTCTTAAAACAATATTGGTTTCTGCTTAGAGATCATTTTGTTCAATTCTCAGCTTCCTTCAAAAATCAACTCAGGTCTTACATTCCAAAGGAGGTCTTCTCTGAAATCCCCAATTCTTCTCAACCCCACCACTTCAATTAATTGTAGCTATTTTATATATACTTAGTTTTTTTAATATGTATAGTTTCTCAAATAGAATGTAAGTTCCTTGAGGGCAGGACCATTTTGTTTTTGTCTCTGAATCTCCAGTGGCCCAGAACAGGACCCAATACAGAGAAAGATGAATGATTGATGATGAAGTGAATTTTTTCCTGTTACAGATAAAGAAAGGGACGTGCAGCAAAGCTAGATGAATTGTTCAAAGTCATTCAGGAAATACCTGGATTATGGAAATACCTGGATTAAAAACCCAGTTCTTGAGGGGCAGCTAGGTGGTACAGTAGAGAGAATACTGGCTCTGGAATCAGGAGGACCTGAGTTCAAAGCTGGTTTCAGACATTTGATGCTGACTAGCTGTGTGACCTCAGGCAAGTCACTTCACTCTATTTGCCTTGGTTTCCCCTTCTGTAAAATGAATTGGCAAGGAAATGGCAAACCACTCTCATATCTTTGCCAAGAAAGCCCCAAATGGATCACAAAGGGTCAGACAGACTGAAAAACAACAATGTACAATGGAATGTTGAACATGTGGAAAAGGTGCGAATAAAAGATATGAGTTTTAGAACAAAGATTTTTATTTCATTCTTCAGTGATAATTACAGTCCTCAAAATAGTATCTTAGCCCCAGTTGTTAAGTAGATTCAATTTGACAAACATTTATGAAGCAGCTGATTTTGACCAAACAATGAGTTTACACAAAGTTTCTATCCTAAAGGAATTCACAGTCTCCTGAGAAAATTCAAAATTTACTCAGAAAATGTAGGATGATTTCAGGAGGAATAGAGCACTAATGGTGGGTAAGGTCAACAAGAGCTCCCATGTGAGTCAAATCTGAAAGGAAACTAAGGTAATGAGGAGAGAGAGTGTTGTAGGCATGGAAAGGGGTCAGGAATTTAAATGTCTCTGGGCTAACTCACAATCCTTGATTTTGGAGCAATCTTGCCCTTTGGGGTGAACTGTAACGGTTTTGGTAAGTAGCTATAGACCTTCCTCCCCATTCCCTCAGTTAGGAAGACGGTTAAAGTACCTCTCACACATCAATCATTCAACCCAGAAGTATTATTCATACTATCTGATTGTGCACATCTCTCAATGACCAGGGCAAATCTCAAGGATTCTTAAGCTTTTGTGTATGTTATAGATCTATTTGTCATTCCGCTGGAGCCTGTGGATCAAAATAATACCCTTAAGTGCATAAAACAAAACCAATTCTATTGAACTATAAAAATATTAAAGACCTAATTTCATGGATCCCACATTAAGAATCTCTGCTCTATGACCTAAAGTGTAATATAGCTGTTGATCTGCAATAGTTGAGTTTCCTAACCAGAGAGGTTTCTACAGCAAGTCACAGGCATAGCTCTCTCTGTGTGTCTCTTTCTCTCTGTCTATCTCTCTCTTTCTTTCCCACACAACGCACAAAGAGAGACAGAGCAAGAGAAAGCAGAGACAGAGAGAGTCAGACAGACAGAGACAGAGAGCTTATTATTGCCTTGAAAATGATATTGCTAAATATGTTTTAAGATTGTAAGATCTTGGATTTAGGACTGGAAAGGGCTTCAGAGAGCATCTAAACCAACCTTTACTTTTTACAAGTGAGGAAACCAAGGCACAGAGATTGTCCAGGGTCACATAGCTAATAAAGATCAGAGATAGAATTTAAATGCATTTTTCCAAATCTAGCAGTAGCTACCAAACCACAGCCACTTAATTCTCTGAAAGAGTTAACATTACTGGAAGAAAGGAGCAGTTTATGCTCTCTTCACCAAGAGACTTCTTGGTATGGGTTCTCAGGGTTGCCAAGTACTCAGAAGCTCTATTAATTACAGAACTCAAGATTTGCCAACTGGTACCTACTCCCCCCACAACTCCTACGGCCAATTGTCTCACTGGGCTTCTTTTCTCACTTGATATACTCGTTTCCACAACAGTTCAGTTGCTATGGTTTCAGACATCAACAAAAAGCATGGGTTCCAAATGCTGTAGGAACACACACACACACACACACACACACACACACACACACACACACACAACTCCAAGATGCCCTAGTGACTATAGAAAAACAAAAAGACTTCCTTCTTTGGAGTCGAAGAGAACTTCCATTACTTTCATTGCCACTGATCTTCACGGTTTTGGAAAATATGAACAGAGAGGAGTCACTCTTGATGCTAGTGACAGGAGATGATAACCTGTTCCCATTTTGATCCAATATTATAAATGTGACTCACTTCCCTCACCCCCACTGGCTGCTTCGATTCAGTGCCAGCAGTATGCATGCTGAGACACAGAAACAAGTTGAAAAATGATCATTGATGAATGCCTATTTGGAATGCAGTCAAGTTGGCTTTAAGACTCTCACACATTATTTTTCTTTTGACACATCCTTCCTGGTTAAATTGCAAAATTAAACTGTTTAAAGGGATAGTTCCATTCAAGGAAAAACTCAAAAGGGTAGTGTGTGGACATGTCAAAGATGGGCTTGAACCCATGTTTTCCTGCCTACTCTGTGTGCATTGTACCATGTTACCTCTCTCTCTAACTCATAGTAAGATGTTAATAAATACTTATTGAATAGAATTGTATAGACAAGAAAGTGAGGCACAGAGAATAAATGACTGTCCAAAGTCATACAGTTATTAGTCATTAGAAGTTGGATTTGATTCCAGACTTCCTCATTCTAACATTCCCTCCACTTCATATCCAACCCGTCTACACTAGGCTTGGTAAAGATATTGGATATTTTAAGAAACAAAAATAAATATATTGAAGCAAATCTCCTCCAAATAAATGTATAAACCTATTGAAACCTTTGTTGTTTATATCGTTAAGGAATTGACATACATTTTTTTTTAAGCAGAGCAAAGATAAACAAAAGCAAGCATTTGACCTGGAAAATTGCCTTTCCACTATTAAGATCACTGATTACAGCGGATACGAATTTCACAGCTTGAAGGTATCAGCTCAAGTATATGCATCTTATTGGCTCCTCTTTCCTTTCTTGAATGGAATTCAGTTCAAATTAAGATAGGGCGTTATTTCTACTAGATTCCTCTGAGAGACCAAGAAGAGAAACTTAGAATTGGTTTGTTTTATGATTTCCAACCTATTGAAGCATTGAAATTTAATCTAAGATGTGTCATAAATTTCCCCAGTCCATCTAGAATTCAGGATTTCATCAGAGTGAGTTTTCCCTCTATTAAAACAGATGTTCATCTTCAATTCCTCCATGCCTGTGCAGGTGATTTTCTTGAGTTGTTGACCAAAGAAATTTACCAAGCTACTGTCATCCTTGATAATGAGTGTCTCTGTCCTTACCTAGACTGATCTTCAGGTGATTAACATACTGGGGTCATTATTAGACTCATACCTGAAGTCCTTCCAATTGGACATGTCCTGCAATATTTAAATTCTGACTTAAGGAATCCAGAATTGCAATCACACCTTGAAGAGATATCTGAGAACATAGGTAGAGACCTAAAACTAAATGCATTAATTTAATTTACTTTTACTTTAAAAAACAAAGTGACTTAAGATCTTGATGCCTCCAAGCAGCTCTCCAAGACTCTAAGCTATAGAATAGTTAATGTTCGGCATTGATAGAAAAGTTCCCTATATCAACAAAACTTACAAATTCAGCCCCAAACCAAAATATATCATGTAACTACCAAATCATGGTAGGAGTAACTTTACACATTCAATTACTCTTCATAACTCAGCAAAAATATATTATGCACTGATTCTATGAAAGGCAGAGGGAAAAAACAAACATTTATTAAGCACCTACTATGTGCTAAGCACTTTATAAATATCTCATTTGACTTAAAGGATTGTCACAATGGATAGAGTTCTAGATCTGAAGTCAGGAAGACTCATATTCCTGAGTTCAAATCTAGACTCAGATACTTTTTAGATGTGGAATTCTGATCAAGTCACTTCACCCTATTTGCCTCAGTTTCCTTATCTGCTGGAGAAGGAAATGACAAACTCCTCCAGTATCTAACTATGTGACCCTATACAAATCACTTCACTCTGTTTGCCTCAGTTTCTTCATCTGCAAGATGAACTGGAGAAGGAAATGGCAAACCACTCCAGTATTTTTGCCAAGAAAATCTCAAATGAATTCTCTAAGAGTCAGATTTGTCTAAAACATCTGAAAAGAAAATGGGCCAGGCTTTGTGCTATATGACTGAAATGTGACTGAACAACATGATCTTTGGGATATGGGGAATAAATTGACAAGTAATACCTAGGATCATCTTTGAAAAAACTTCAATCATAGACCATAGCTCTAAAGTTGAAAGAAACCTCAAAGACCATCCAATCCAGCTCTCATTTTCCATATGAGGAAACAGAGGCTCAGGGAGACAGACTTCCCCAAGCTCACACAGGGAATAAATATCAGAGGCAGTGCTTGAACTCACAATCTCTGCATCTAGAGTAAATGATTCTTCTGTTGTCTGTTAACATATTCTTGCAAGTTCCTTGTGCCCCCACAACCACTCTATCCCAAAATAAAAAAAAGTTATATCAATCAGGTGAAATAAAAAACATTTTTTTTCCTTTTTTCTCATCACATATAGGATAAGACCTGGGAAGAAGTTCTGGAAAGACATGAAAAGCTTCCTAGTGAACCACCAGACTTGAGAAAGCAGCAGGAAGCTGTGTGGGAACTCTTCACCAGTGAATGCACCTATTATTTAGATCACTTGCTAGTTCTTAAGATGGTAATGCTTTATTTTACTTCATTAACAGATGCAAAATGTTCCTCTAGCTCCTAGGGAGACAGCTTTGCTCTTACAGAATATTAGATAATTTCATTAATTTTGGAGAGGATTTATTGTACCTACAGGGTCCTGACCTCAGAAACTCGCCTTCTATTGGAAGAAACAACATGTGTTCAAGTTGATAGTGTAAAATATAAAAAATCAATACAGAATAATTTTAAGGAAGACTTTTAACAACTGCAGCTAGGTGGTGCAGTAGTTGGAGAGCTAAACCTAGACTTAGGGAAGATCTGAGTTCAAATCCAATCTCAAACACTTACTAGTTATGTGAGCCTGAGCAAATAGTTTATTCTATATCTGCCTCAGTTTCTTCATTTGCAAAATAGAGTTAATAATAGCACCTATCTTCAAGGGTTGTTATGAGGGTTAAACGATATATTTGTAAAGTGTTTTGAAAACTTAAAAATACCACATATTGTAAGCTATTATCAACTGAGGAAATCAAAGAAGATCCTTTTTAAGAAAAAGTATACAATAAACCTTGAAAGCAAAGAGAGATTTGAAACAGTGTAACATATAGATTAGAAATCTGACCTCAGAAAGAGGAAGATCTGATTTCCTCTAATACATACTAGCTGTGTATTCCTGACCAAGTCACTTAACTTGTCATCACCCTCAAGGTAACTCTCTGAGACTGTAAATTGTTGAGAAGATACCAATCTGATCTTAACGTTTCTTCTTTTGGAAATTCCTTATCCACAATGACATTATAGGTTTTGATTTATCCCTAAAAATATCAATAGGCAAAGATGAAAAGAAAGGGAATTCCTGCAGGTGGAACAAAGACATGGAGAAAAGAAAATAGAATGCCATATACTATAAGCAGTTAAGTACCATTTTGAGCCTCAAGTTCCTCATCTGTAAAATAGAGATTACAAGCAACATCTATAAGACCTACTTATCTCACAGGCTTGTTATTGGACCAAAGGAGCTAACATATTTAGAAAACTTTATCAAAATCAAAGTATCTTAATAAGAAGAAAGCAAGGATCATAGATTTAGAGTTGGAATTCCTTAGAAGTTATCTATGATATTGTAAAACAGGCACTAGGAGGGATAAATAGAAATAGATTTGGGAGAGCAATCATAATAGAGATTAATTTTATGACATGAAACAACCGTGACCAGACATCCAGATTACACAAAGTTATGCTATATTTTACAGGAATTAACAAAGGAAAGATGAGTTCCCTAATAGAACTCACAATTAGCCAGTAGGAAGGAACCATTAGAAGGAAAACTCTATGAAGTAGAAAGCCCTTCATAGCAAATTTACTCCTGAAAAGATTTCAGTGAAAATCTTCATCATAAGTACACCTTTTAGGGGGGAAATATAACCTTGGGGTTTCTCGAAGGAGGAGGGAAATAATGAGAGCAAGGATGTATATTTAGAGGTTGAGACTATCTTAAAGATATTGCAGAAAAACTCAGATCCCTTCATAATATCTTAAAGATGCTACTGAAGGCAGTCTGGGCACATTATGGTTGCTTTAACTATGTTAATAAGAGTACTTTAACATTTCCTGATAAGGGGAGACAATAAACTGGTTTCAGAATTCATATCCATCTAGTTTAACTCCCTCACTTTATAGAAAGGGGATCCTAAGTTTTAAGGAGTCTAATGACTCATTTTAGGTTCCACATGTTAAATAAGAGTACTGAAATTGGAATATATGTTGTCCTTTAAATTTAATTCTACCATTTTCACTGATGATGTTTCCTCAAGGTGATATTGATATAGTCTTTTAGAAAAAAGTTTGGTCTTTTTCATCTTCTGTCATACTACCACAGAATATTATAGTTAGAAAGGATCTTAGAAGTCATCCAATCTAAATCCAGCACTTTACAGGTGAGAAACTGAGGTTCAGAAAGATAAAGAAATCTCTCTAGGGACAAAATCTCTCTAGGTTTAAGTGGACTAAGTCCTGTGTTTCTAATTCCAAAGTTTTTTCCTCTATACTAAATAGTCTCCTTGTTTTTTCATTCCTTCCTTAACCTTGCCAAAATTACAAGATCACTGAGCTGGAAGAGATTTTGAGGGTAGCTATCCAATAGCTTCCTCTCACAGATGAAAAAACTAAAGATTAAGGAAAAAAAAAAAGGGTGACTTGCCCAATGTCACAAAGGGCTAAATAGCCAACCTAGGATTTAAACTCAAGCCCTGACTCTAGCTAGTACTCTTCCTACCATACCACACAATTAAAACTCAGACTTTACAAAGTATTTTATTATGAAACAATGACAGCTATCATATTTTACATTAAATAGAAATCTCCACTAGATCATTTGTAATAGAGGCCTAAAGGAGATGAGGGAGGATAAGAAAAAGAAAAGACTTCTTTTCTTTTTCTTTCTTATCCCTGCCAGAACATAATGGGCAGGATTTGTCCCTGAACATTAGGACGTAGGGACAGCGTGGTGCACTGATCAGTGAATTCAGAGGTTTTGACTCCTCTCCCTGCTTTCCTGAGGTATTTCTATCTGAAGGCAGAGTATCCCAGTGGAATGAAAGGAAAGAGGCAGTTTGCTCTCATCACTTAATTACTAAGTGTGGAATTCAAAGGATAACTTGTTCAAGCTTCTTATTTAACATTTGAGGAAACTGAGGACCATAGAAGCAAAATACTTTGCTTAAATAACAAAGAGTGTACATGGTTAAAAAAAATTGAACTGATCTTTTCCCTTCAAATACAGTTTTCATTGCATTATAACAATAGCTAATATTTATGCAATGCTTTTAATTTTATAAAATGTTTTATTGGCCAGCTGGGTGGTACAGTGGATAAAGAGACAGACTTGGAGTCAGGAAGACCTTATTTAAATGTAGCCTCAGGCACTTACTAGTTGTGTGGCCCTTGGGAAAGTCACTTTACCTTGTTTGAGTTAATTTTCTCACCTCTAAATTGAGCTGTAGAAAAGAATGGCAAAACATTCCAGTATCTTTGCCAAGAAAACCTAAGATATGGTCAGATATAGTCAGATATAACTGAAAAATAATTAAACAACAAAAGTATTTTGTATGCATTATTTCATTTAACTTTATAATCCTTTGAAATCTGTACTCAAGGCATTGAAAACCCCAGTTATAGATGTGGAAACTGAGGTTAAGTAGCTCATGATCATAGATTTAGTTAGCATCAGAGGTAGGATTTGAAATCACATCCAGGTCTATTATACCCCATTGTATTAATGGGATAAAATAAGATACAGATAAATCCACAAGATATTTTTGGTGGTTATATATATAATGGCAATTATATGACAGTTACATATTTTTGCCCTGGTATTCATTCCCTTAAGCATTGGTACAATGGAAAGAATTCTGGATTTGTACCCAGAGGATATGAGTTCAAATCTTGGCTTTGTGTCTCTGGTGTCATGACCTTGGGTATGATAGCCCTCTGAGTCTCAGTTTCCTTATCTATGAAACTAGGGAATTACAACATGATATTTAAAGTCCATTATAGTTTTAAATAAAGAGATGTAGAGAAGATATTTCCTAGTTTATAGGCAAGGGAGTGAAGAGAAAACAAGTCTATATTCTCCACCTTGGATTTCAATTTTTATTGATGGATACAAGAAGAAATGTGAAGGGATAGCTGCTAGGGACCTAAACCCATTCCGTTTTAGTAGCTTTTTTTTCTTGAAAAGACTATATCAGTCAAAAAAGTTATGGCTGAATGTAATGGAATATTATTGTTCTATAAAATATAATGAACAGGCTGATTTCAGAAAATCCTGAAAAGATTTGCATGAACTGATGCTCATGAAGTGACCAGAACCAGGAGAACATTGTATATAGTAACAACAATATTATATGATGATCAAGTATGAACTTGGTTCTTTTCAACAGTGAGGTGATTCAAGGCAATTCTAACAGACTTGTGATGGAAAGTGCCATTTGTATCCAGCGAGAGAACTATGGAGACTGAATGTGGTTGAAAACATAGTATTTGCACCTTTTTTGTTGTTTATTTGTTTGTTTGCTTGCTTGCTTTTTTCCTTTCTCATGCTTTTTTTTTCCTTTTGATCTGATTTTTTTTTTGTACAGCATAACAAATACAGAAATATGTTTAGAAGAAATGCACATGTTTAACATATCAGATTGCTTGCTGTCTTGGAGAAGGGGGAGGGAGGGAGAAAAGAAGAAAACTTTGGCACACAATTTTTACAAAAGTGAATGTTGAAAACTATTTTGCATGTATTTGGGAAAATAAGATGCTATTAAATTTTTTAAAAAAGAAAGAAAGGAAGGAAGGAAAAAGAAAAGACCATTATCTAGCTCCCTTTAGCATCCAGATCTCCATATCAAAGAGTAAGATCTAAATATATTCTATAATGTTGAAATGAAGCAGAATGAACCTTGAATTTTAATACAGTAACTTTCTGAAATCTTGAAAATTGCACTTCTAAATCATTTTCTAAGGCAATACAAAGGAAGATGAAGTATAACAGTCTCAAATGAGAAGTTTCAGATGTGTAAAGCAGGAATAATGGGCATTTCTCTGGGGTTTTTCTTAGGTTTTTATGAACACACTCAAATACCTGCAAAACTATGAATGCCTCTTAGATGTGGATATATGGAGACTTTTTGCAAATCTTGAAGAGTTAAGTCAGGTGAGGAAACGATGGGGGGAAAGAACTGACTCCAGGCAAAATGTGGCAAAAAGATAATTTGTTACAACTCATGGAAAGTACTTTAAGATTTCAAGCTTTTATCCATTCCAGTGGGCAGAATTTTAGCAAGTTAAATATGGGTATATTTCACAATTTCCTTCTTCCTCTGAAAATGTGTAGTTATGGTTGCAGGATATGGCTATCATAAGTGATTGGTTTTGTTTGATCTTTTTTCTTTGTTGCAAAAGCAGAACTATGGAGACAAGGAAGAGGAGAGAGATAAGTATATACAAAATGGCAGTTGTTAAAAAAAAAGTTATCACTAAAGGAAGAAAATACAAACAATATTTCATTATACATCATTATACAGGGATGACAAGCAATTCTCAATTTCTTTTAACAAAGCAACAGGGCTCAGTGCCAGAAGGCATAGCATCATGGATATGCTGGCAAATGTTTAACAACAAGCTTTCCAAAGGGGAAAAGTATTTTCCCTTTAAAAAAAAAAAAGTATTTTAAGATGTATTTTAAGTTTAATCTAAATTATTTATTTGTCATTTCCTTAACTCTAGAAAATCAATAAAACAATAAATCAAACCCTGACTTGTAGCATTAGCCAATTTTTGAAGTTTAGATGTTTACACTGAAAATTGAAGAATCAACTCTCGTAAGCCAATTGAAAAGGTGACCCAGCACATCACTGCATAGGATCACAAAGTTAAAGCTAGAAAGATACTTTTACAAAGTGAAGTTAAAATACATTCAATAATAACTTGCCCACAATTATACAGGGAGTAAGTATCTTGAGGCACCATCCTGACTCTATACGTAAAGCTCTAGCAGTTTGGACAGCTGCCTATGAGGGGCAACTAGGTATCTCAGTGAAGAGAGAATTGTACCTGGATCAGGAAAATCTGAGTTCAAATCCAGCCTCGGACACTTACTAGCCGTGTCACCCTGAGTAAGTCACTTAGCCCGGTTTGCTTCAGTTTCCTCATCTGTAAAATTAGCTGGAGAAGAAAATGGCAAAAAATTTTCCAGTATCTTTGCCAAGACAATCTCAAAGTTATCATATAGAGTCAGATGTGACAGAACAACAACAAGAATCTACTGTGTCAGATACTAGGAATGCAAAAACATAAATGAAATAGCTCCTGCCCTCAAGGAGCTTGCAGTCTCCATTGGAATATATAACATATGAAACTTTTATGTTGCTATGGACACAATAATATAAGTGACAATAATACATATGGATAAGCCACGAAATAAATAAATTAAGTCTTGCGATTGACAATGAGGTTTGATGCTAAGGAAACATTGGCTGGTTTTAGCCAACTTGGGTAGAGAGGATATGCCTGTCCAGCTGCCATCCCCATCATCTTGGAAAAGGGAAGATTTAGGAAAATAAGAAGGGAATAATTGGTGTTCATGTAATTCTATTTCATGAGATGGAATCCATTACACAAGACTACAAGTGTTAGCTACCCTTTTTCTTGAGCTTATTCCAAATCTCCTTATTTAAGTAACTAGAAATACATTCCAAAGACTGCCATTCCACATCAAAAAACTGTATTCCTAAGTGAATGCGCTTTAGATCTTTCACTTAAATCAATAAATAAACCACCAAAAGCACTGATGCCTATTGGTCCATTACAAGGAACCATCAAAAAGGTCACTTTCCTTCACTGAATTTATATTCCTCAAACCTGAGCTCAGGTCATGAGAAAATCAAGGTCATTGTCCATTCCTTTGTCTGCCAACAGGTCAGTTTTGGCTTTCTGAGCTGTTTTTTCAGCACCATCAAGGACTACATAAATTCATCTGGCTCTGCATCCTCCATGGATTTCATCTCTGTGCTGTCCAAGGTAAAATATCTGAGAGAGGTCTTGACATCCCCGACCCTCCTGCAATGGAGTCACCATGTACATCCTTCCCCTCTTTCCTGAGAATCATTTACATTCCTAGATTTTTTCCAGAGTAGGGGAAAAAATCACCCCATTCTCCCCAATAAAAACCACCAAATGTAATCTGCAGACAGACTTGCCTTCCCACTGTGTTCATCTTTAGGGTGTACTTTATTAACACACAAATCTGAGTGCCTAGGAAAAACATCCCCCAGTTTATGAAATGACTTCAGTTTTGAGCAATATTCAGGGCAAGAGTTTGAAGCTTACTAATTACATGGTTCACTCGGTCTTCTGAGAAAAGTGTCAGCTTCTCCCAGGGAAACCAAACAAAACTTAAAATCCATCACAGCCCCTGGTGATTCTGCTGTTGTGTCTAGTGTAGAGAGAAGAAAGAAAAAATTAGAAGAAAAAGGAACCATAGCTCTGTCTTTACAGATACTTTCATTTTTTCTGAACCAAATGCTGAGAATGTGCATATGTATACACACATACATACAATATAAGCAATATATACATACACATACAGGCACATTCATACAAACATGTGCACATACACACATATCCATAGTAATAATAGCTAGCAATTATGTAGTAATTTAAGGTTTGTGAAGCATTTTATACAGATATAGATATAGATAGATAGATAGATGAAAAAATACAAATAATCACATTTAATCCTCCCTTGTTCTAAGATTTTTTTTAAGGTTAATAAAAAATGAGGATTGATCATATCTGTATTTAGTGCAGGTAAGGAAAAAGGAATTCACATAAATAAGTCAAATACAGAAAGAAACTATAAGAGAGAGGAAGGAAGAAGGGAGGGAGGAAGAAGGGAAGGAGGAAGGAAGGGAAGGGAAGAAGGAAAGAGGGAAGAAAGGAACAGGGGAGAGAGGGAGGGTAGGAGGAAAGAAGGAAGGAAAGAAAGAAAAGGAAGGGAGACAGGGAGGAAGGAAGGAAGGAAAGAAGGAAGGAGGCAGAGTGGGAGGGAGGAAGGGAAAGAAAAAGAGAAGGAAGAAGGGAGGGAAGGAAAGAGGGAGGATAGGTGCTAGTTACTATCCTCATTTTTTCAGGTAAGGAAACGGAAGCAAAGAGATTATTTAAGTGATTTGCCCAGGATCTTGTAAATATAAATATCTGAGGTGGGTTTTGCCATCAGGCCTTCTTTACTCTTTGGTACTATTTACTTCTTGTAATGGGCTGAGGCTTGAGTTGAAGCATTAAGGCTAAATAGTAATTGGACCATACTCTATTAATATATATATATATACTTGGAGAAAGAATGGCCCCCGCCCACTCTTTGTGCAAGTCCTGATGTGTTGTATAGGAAATGATGATTTTGGTGGGTGGAGGCAGAGGGGTGGAGAGAGGAGCGGAAAGAGAGACTGCTGGCTGGCTTCTTGTCACAACTGTTCACATTGCTATCACGACCCCCCTTCACCTCCAATCCCCCATCACCTCCGATTCCCCTTCACCTTTGATCCTTCTTCACCTCCACTAAAAATAAAGATCAACGATTTTCCCGTAACCTGAATTCCTGACTCCGGCTGATTTTAAATATGCGGTCATCACAACTTCTTTACTCAGAACTTGGCCAACTTCACTCCCTGAGCATAACAAAAACTTAAATAAACATTTTCTAAGCAAATATCAGTTTTTCAACTGACTTTTTAAACTATTTGATTCTGTGGGTCAAGAAATATGGAGTGTTCTTTAGTCTGGGTTTGTCATTTAATTGCTAGGGAGAATTTTCAATAAGCAAGATGAGCCATTATTCTCCAACTTGCAGTCTAGAAAGTTGCACAAGTCATTGAGAGGAGACATGTGTTATCCAGAGTCACATACCCAGGTCTTCCTGATCCTGAGGCCAGATCTATATGATGCTGCCTTCCCACTGTCATGTATTGTTTGCTCATGGAACTTCTATAATTCTATATTTTACTCTTACAGCATTTCCGAGGACGCCTCTGTCAGAGCCACCAGATTTACTGCCTTAATTACACCTCCGCCATCTTCTATCTCGAGAGCTTAAGACAGAGATAAGATTTTGGAATCTATTTAAAGGTGATGTGAGCCTTAACTTTTCTTTCTGAATTTTCCTCCCTTGTTCTAAGATTTTTTTAAGGTTAATAAAAAATGAGGATTGATCATATCTGTATTTAGTGCAGGTGAGGAAAAAGGAATTCACATAAATAAGTCAAATACAGAAAGAAACTATAAGAGAGAGGAAGGGGGGGAAAGGAAGGAAGGAAGGAGGAAGGAAGGAAGGAAGGGAGAGAGGGAAGGAGGGAAGGAAGGAAGAAGGGAGGGGGGAAGAAGGAAGGGGGAAGAAAGGGAAGGGAAGAAGGAAGGAGGGAAGAAAGGAACAGGGGAGAGAGGGAGAGTAGGAGGAAAGAAGGAAGGAAAGAAAGAAAAGGAAGGGAGACAGAGAGGGAGGAAGGAAGGAAGGAAGAAGGAAGGAGGCAGAGAGGGAGGGAGGAAGGGAAAGAAAAAGAGAAGGAGGAAGGGAGGGAAGGAAGGAGGGAGGAAGAAAGAAAGGGAAGAAGAGAGGAAGGGAGGGAAGGAGGAAAGAAGGAAGGAAGGAAGAAGGAAGAATTTCAGGGAATGGAGAAAATATAATCCAAAATGTCTCCTAAATTGTGGATTGCAATCTCTCTCCCCTCCCTTTCCTTCTCTTCCCTTTCCTCTTCTTTTTCTCCTTTTCCTATCTCTTTCCCTCCCCAGTAAGTCAGTAAGTTGAACCTTAACTTAAATCCAGGTTTTTTACTCCAAATCTTAAGCAAGTAGTATATTGTGTAGTTTAGAGTAGATCTTTATTTAATGCAGTTGATTGAACTGTCTGATTTTGCTCCTTTGGAATGTCCTACATAAGTTTCAGGAATATTTGGGAATTATGGGCAGGAAGGTGGAAGAAGAAGCCAAAACTAAATCTTGGGATAGAGTCATATAGATCATGTGGTAAAGACAGAGCTATGCAGTGAGAACCAAGGTCTAGGGGCCTTGCTTTCCTAGGTTCCTTACAGCTCAAATCTCACCTTCTTCGCCGAGAGGCCTCTAGTCTCCCTGATGGCTAGTGCCTTTCCCTCAGCTTCTCTTCCATCTTCTCTGTCTATACCTTGTATGTGTATAGTTTGCTTTATTTATTTGTTTGCATGCTGTCTCCCTCATTAGAAAGACTATGTGCTTTCTTTATATCCTCAGTACTCAGTATAACGCTCAACACCTTGTAAGTATTTCATAAATGTTTATTGCCTGATAGGATGTCCAAAAGGGTGGGTTTGAAGAGGCAAATGCTTCCTAGTCTTGTCTGGGCAACTGGATACTGGGATCCCAGAAGAACAGAGATTAGGAAAGGAAAAAACCAGGAAATGCTAAAGCCAAAATAAAGTGACGGGGTAAGGACCTGGTCTTAGGGTCTTCTCACTCTCTTCCTTCCCTATTTGCTTTTCCAACTATGGGTTCCAGAGCATTAGGGGAAGATTGTTTCCTATTAATAATGATTAAACTTTGTGGAATAGTGGACCTTTTAAGGGCAACTAGATGGCACAGTAGATAGAGTATTGAACCTAGAGTCAGAAAAACTCACTTCCTGAGTTCAAATAGAGCCTGGACACTTATTAGCTATGTGACTTTGGACAAGCCACCTAACCCTATTTACCTCATTTTTTCATCTGTAAGATGGACTAGAGAAGGAAGTGGCAAACCACTCGGTATCTAGCTGTGTGATTTTGAGCAAGTCACTTCATCCTATTTGCCTCCGTTTCCTCATCCATAAAATGGACTGGAGAAGGAAATGGCAGACCACTCCAGTATCTTTACCAAGAAAACTCCAAATAAGGTCATAAAGAACCAATCATGATTAAAACAAAAGTGCTGAAACGACATTCTCTGGCTTCCTTTCGCCATGTTTGTCTCTCTAAGTCTGTAGAGTGGTTTGCCAAGGCTGGGTCAAAGATCTTTTGTTGGGTTTTGTTCTGGGAGTGGGAATAGAGGTGGGGAGGGGAAGGCAGATAGGAGGAGGAATGATCCAAAGCTTTCCAGAAAAAAAACAACCCTTCCCTGCAGCTGCAAGAAAGCCTTTGCCAAAAAATCACCTTGGAGACTTGGTGGGAGGGAGGGAGAAAGTCTTCTGCTGTTTGTTGAGCTATTGATGTACTGAGAAACCCTCAGTGGATTCATGGGGTGACAAGAGCGAGACCTTGGGAGAAGAAACCTGACCTTTCCTTCCTTCAAATTTGCAGCATTTCAAGAACTTGACAGCTCCCACCAAGACCATTAGAGTTTCCCAAATTAGAAATGACATCATCTTGCTGACAAAATTCTCCCCTTGGTTTGGCTGCTAGACTGCAGTATTTGTTCAAAACTCAATCCTTCAAGCCAGGGGTGAGACTCATTGAACAAACTCCCCATCTTTAATAATATCCAAATCTCCTTGAAAGCTAGCTTGTCTAGGGTCTTCAAGGATTGTGGATCATAGGGTCTCTGAGAGGCTATCAAGTCCAGTTGAATCCAGGGCATCTGGCTCTGAATCCAGGGCATCTGGTTCTGAATCCAGCACTCGTTACATTTTATTTGTTTCTTTCAGGAGAGGGAAGCCCAAAGCTAATGACAGTATTAAAAGATGGCTTCTTGATTCCCCATCCATAGAATTTTAGAGAAGGTGGTGTTTGTCTTTCATTCTCAAAGAGGACCAGGACATCAGAGAGATGAAGCCATGACATGCAAGTGAATTGGATTTAAGTGAGAAAGGGCTGGGCAAAGTCTCACTATCCCCTCCAGAGGCATCTGGTCCAGTGGCCAGATGTAATTCAAGAAGACTGAAGATGGCCCTGGATGAAATGGGAAACCTTGGTCTTTTTAAGCTAAGGTCTTCAAGAGGTCTCAGTCTGACTGAGGTTGTACCCATTTAGTGATTAAGGCAAGGTAGCAATTGAAGTAAAGGATCTCCTCTTTTACCTTGTAAAAAAAAAATCTAAGTAAATAAATCTAGGAAGAAAAGATCCTTAGGATTTCTGGCCAGAGCAGAAATGGTTATTATTTATATCCAATCTGAGCTGAGGAAGAAGGAAATATAACAAGATAATGGGTAATACTACCAATATGAACTAGAGAGTTATCAATAGAAGTATCACAAAAGGGATGAATGGGATTCAAACCCTGCCTCTGACACTTATTAATATGTCTTAGGGTCGGTAACCATTCTCGGTTATCAGTTAACATTTCTATAAAACAGGAATGAAAATAATACCCATTAAGTGCTTTGTATACTTTAGAGTGCTGGCCTGGAGTCAGGAAGCCTTGAATTCAAACCCAGCCTTAGCTATTTAGTAGCTGTATGAGCCTGGACAATTCACTTAAATCTGTTTGCCACAGTTTCCTCTTCTGTAAAATGAGCTGGAGAAAAATAATGACAAACCATTCCAGTGTCTATCAAAAAAACAAAAAACCCAAATGAGGTTTTAGTCATACATGACTAAAAATGACTGAACAACAACAGGATGAAAAAACCAAAGTCATTTGTTTACATCCATCATGAAGGATTAATTTATGTGAACTCTGCATTTGTAGCCAATGTGGGGATCTGAGCCCATCTTGGATTTCATCACTGAGGGATGTATTGCTCTTGGTCTCCCATTTCTCTTACTTCCTCTTAGTTTCTTTTGTGGTCTTTTAAGACTATCTAGTTTTCTCCACTGTGACCCTATCTCCCCTAGTACTGATGCTTTCCCTCCGATTTCCTTCCATCTACTTATTCATTCATTTGTTTGTTTATTTACATGTTGTTGCCCCCATTAGAATGTAAGCTTCTTGAGGGAGAGGAATATTTTGTTTTTGTTCCTACTCTCTTTTTATACCTGGCAAACAGCAAAGGGCCAAATGATGTAGGTCCAAGAAAGCATTTTTGCCTTATTTTAAGACAAACAAATTGGGACAGATGAATATTCATTCTCATATTTGATTTAAATACCAATTCATTAGTCCTATATCCTAAGCCTTGTCCCTAGAACATGAAGAATCAAGGCTATGATCCAAGGTCATGTATTCTGAGGACTTAATCATTTGCTTCAGGAAATGACCACAGCTACAAGGGGACTCACGAAGAGACTAACTCAATTTGACTCAACTAAAATTCACTCAGCGATCATTGTGTGTTTGCAAGGCAGTTGGTGACTTATAGGTGCAGTGAATAAAACCTAGAAACTTCCTCTGTTCCCTTTCCATCAATGCGGACTGGAAAGAGCTTCTTCCAGGTATGTCCAGACGGGGAAAGCATGTTCTGATCAGCCACCTTCCTGCTTTGTGCTCTGCAGTGGTGTGAGAAGCATGACCAATGCAAACGACTTCACCTCTCCGAATTGCTGGTAACTCCCCTGCACCGATTGACCAGGTACCCGATGCTCCTGAAAAACATTTGGAAAAGGAGTATCGATGCTAGGGAGAAAATTACCCTCTACTCTCTCAAGGAAAAAGTGGAGAAGGCTATCCGTAAGTACCAGGGACTTGTACAGAAAGCTATTTGACTTGTGAAGGTCTAGGAGGAATAGAATTACCATGGAAGCAACACTATATTTAGAATAAGCAGACCTGCATAAAAATTCTGACTCTATTATTTACTCTCTATGTGACTTTAAGCAAATCACATCCCTCTGGACCTCAGTTTCCCTCTCTATAAAATAGCCTTTGAAATCCTTTCCCATTTTAAAGCTATGATTTTGACTACTAAGGGCCTCCATTTCCCCCTCTGTAAAATTAAAGTATTGGACTAGATGGTGTTTTAAGTCTGAAAGAAATAATTGTCAAATAACCAATTATTAAGGAAGTCCAGGATTGTCGGGTTTTTTTTTCCTTTTTCCTATTTTCTCATTCAAAGTCCAGTCTTTTAAGATCTCTGATCTTGCTCAAAATTTTAACCCACCTAGACCATCTTATCTAGATGGATTTGTTGCCCACTCAACTAGAAAAATGTTACAAAGAATTTAATCTGTTTGAATTCTAGCCCATATAATCTACTCAAGTTTGGAGGGTTGAAGAGGGAGGAGGTGTAGATATCTTGTCTAGATTAAAGCATCTTAAATTGTGGGTCACTAAAACATATGGGGTCGCTTAACTGAGTGTAGGGGTCATAAAATTATGACTTATTTTCAGTAAATGTTTGATTTGTATACTTATTTTTTATACCTATATACTAGGGGTGGGTAAAAATTACCTAGTTGAAAAAAAGTAAGAAGTTCTGGTATAGATTGCCTAAAGCTGGAGGTAGTCTGAGAGTAACTGATACAATCAAAATCCTGGTCCACCGGGCCCTCATTAAAATAGGTACATTTCTCATTATAATATTCATTCTTCTAATTAATTGTTAACCAATCAATTGATTGCTACTAATTGGGAAAACTCATTCTTCCAAGGGCATATAAGCATCAAGAAGCCACTATGATCCATCTTTGGTTTAGGAGCCAAATGACTTTTTTTTTAATCTTCTAGCCATAATTAATAAAAAGGATTGTTAATTATTCAGAAAATATATCTCCCAAACTTTTCATTCATCACAAGACCCTTCTCACCTTAACTTTATGACTTTGACAACTACAGAGTTCAATTTCCTCTTGTCTAAAATGAAGCAGCTGAACTGGATGGTCTTTGAGCTCCTTTTCCATGATTTTGAATTCAATGAATTCAGTTTCTTCATGTGTAATATGAAGGGGTTGGATTTGAAGACCTCTGAGTTTCCTTCTCCCTCTAGAGCTGTGATTCAATGGATTTCAGATAGCATTTCTTCTGTTTTTCAGAGGAAATAACAGAAACTTAGAGAGACAAAGAGAGTAAGTGATTGAGGGATGATCGGAATCCAGTTCTCCCCGATTCCAAGCCCAGAACTCAATATTCATGGCTACTCTCTAAGACAGGAAACTCGATCCTGATTCTTGAATTCACCTTCCCTAGAAGACAAAGCCAGTGACTTGAGGTCATTTCAAACAAGGGAATTCCTTGGAGCTAGGAAACTTGGACGAAAGTTTGATCTCCTTATGAATCAAAGATGCTCAAAACAATGGGTCTGAGTCACATCCTCTCTAACCTCATAAGAACTCAGGCATTGCATTACTCAGATGATCTGATTGCCCAGCTCAGATTTTCAGATGTGAATGAAGGCAGGAAAAGCATCACTTCCCAGAGGATTGAAGGTACTTTGTTTATAACTTCCAAGTGAAAATCTTGCAAAGCCAGTAATGATCAACAACTCTTCCTGAGGATATAGCCTGATTTGTCATTTTGCTTAGGTCACTAAAACCCAGCACTGACATGCCAACAATTTCAAATCCTCTTTTACCTTGACTAAAATCTCTGGATATGAACTAATCATCCAAGAAACCTAAATCCCTCTGTAAACTAAACCTGCTCTCCTTTTTCAGATTACATTCCCCTCTCTGCATTTATACTCCAAACTCAACTTCTTTCCTACCTATAAACATATCTCTTGGCAGGGACTCTGTCAGATAAGACTTAGCTAAGTCTAAGCACAGTAGGTACATAGTTGTCACTTAATAAATGCTTATTTATTGACTAATGGTATCTAAAGCTTAGCACGGTATCTGGCACATAGTAGGTACTTAATAAATGTATATTGTTTAGCTAATGATGTCTAAAGCTTAGTATAATGTCTGGCACATAATAGGTACTTAATAAAATAAATAAAAATTGATTGATTGACTAATGCTGTGTCTGAAGCTTAGAACAGTCCTAGCACTTAAATGCATATTGATTGATCAACTACTATTGTGACTAAAGCTTAGCATAGTGCAGGCACATAGTAGGCATTTAATAAATGCATATTGATTGACTACTATTGTATCTAAGACTTAGTACAGTTCCTGGCACATAGAAGGTACTTAATAAATGCATATTGATTGATTGACTACTATTGTGTCTAAGGCTTAGCACAGTACCTGGCACATAGTTGTCACTTAATAAATATATACTGATTGACTCAATCATATGTGTAAGAACATAGTTAGACACAGGTGAGCATAGCTCCTTATGCTTTTTTTTTCCTTCTGGAGGCAATCGGGGTTAAGTGGTTTGTCCAGGTTCACACAGCTGGTATATGTTTGAGGCTGAATTTGAATTCAGGTCCTCCTGATCCTGGTGCTCTCTCCACTGCTCCACCCAGCAGCCCTATTATGTTTCTGTTGATCATGGTATCAGTCCCAGTGTGATGCTTGAGGGAATGTATCTAGTTCTTCCGATCTAGACTGTCTTAGGCATCTAGAAAATTAGGGGCAGACCGCGGGCATTTTGGATTTCCTTCACAGGCTAACTGAACAATATTTTGGAGTCTGATTCTTTTTGTACAGCAAAATAATGGTTTGGACATGTATACTTATTTTGTATTTAATTTATATTCTGATATATTTAACATGTATTGGTCATCCTGCCATCTAGGGAGGGGGTGGGGGGGAAAGAGGGGAAAAATTGGAACAAAAGGTTTGGCAATTGTCAATGCTGTAAAATTACCCATGCATATAACTTGTAAATAAAAAGCTATTAAAATTTTTAAAAATACAAAGTCAAAACAAAAAAAGAAAAAGAAAATTAGGAGCAGAAAAGTGGCTAAAATTTAGGAAGGTTCAAATCTGACTTTAGACACTAACTGTATGACCCTGGATAAGTCATTTAACCCCATGTGCCTCAGTTTCCTCATCTGTAAAATGAGCTGGAGAAGGAAACGGTAAATGTCTCCTGCGTAATTGCCAAGAAAACCCCAAATGGGATTACAAAGAATTGGACATGACTGAGATAACAACAACTAAGAAGTTATACCAACAGTGAGAAATTTTGTCCCTTGAGCCAATTAACTGTTAGAAAAAGTTTTAATATCTTTATATGGAAAAAAAAAACTACCCTTAACTTGCATTAGGCAAAACTGAAGGCTGATAATTAGCCTAGTTCTATTATCCACCACTCCTTTTTTTTTTTTTTTTTTTTTTTTTTTGAGACATAAATCTTTTCATGACTTCTGAATGCCTCCTTCCTTGGAGATAATTCTACTTATCTGAAGTCATTCTGGGAAGCACGGGACTTCATAGGATCTAGGAAAATTGGATAACAATTCCTTTCTCCTTGGATGTTACTTTATTTTTGCCAGATGTATTTTCATGATAGGAGGATCTCAGTGAGAAAATTCTTCTGTTAATTGAAAGTCAGCTGGGCAGCAGATTGCTATTCATCCTTCATTCTAGAAGAGGACCAATGACATCAGGAAGGTGATGTCTTAATTGACAAGTGAATTGAATTGAAGTAAAAAATCATCAACCTCCTTCTCTCCTCCACAGTCAAGACATAGTTCAGGACTCTTGGCAATGCCCCCAGATGCCAGGTAGCATAGTGGATAATAATAAGTTGAAAGAAGTTAGAAAAACTTTAGTTTGAATACCTTTCAGACATTAACCATATGACCCTGAACAAGTGATTTAACTTATATGTGTCTCAGTTTTGCATCTGTAAAATGGGAATCTTGATAGCACCTACATACCAAGTAATATATGTAAAGTGCTCCATAAGTTTTAGAATGCTTATAAATGCTGGCTCTCTAATGGAGATTAATAAATTCTCTTCAATAATAGTTAAAGAAAATTTGGGGACACTGCAAAGATAAGGTCACATGGCCATTTTGAGTCAGAGGAGGGTTTTGAGTCCAGGTCTTCCTAACACCATTGCCGTCTCTAAAACTTTACATAACACTTCGTTTTACTAATGGACTTGGATAATGTTAGATATTCTAAATACCTGAATCTTATATCCTTCTAATATGAATGTGACACATCTTAAATTCTGTATCTACTGGTAGTGCCTGGGAATGGGGGTTCTGAATTTTAGACCTTTAATAAATGTTTACTAAATTTTAAAAAAATGAATTGAGCCAAGATGATAATGGCCTCCATCCTCATTTCTATTTCCCATAATGGGAAGTTTTGAATAAAATGAAGACATTCTGAGTAATTTATGTCAAGTGCTTATGTGTTAGTCTCTCTCAAGAGTGTTCAAATGGTATATAGCTCTCCAAAGTTTCCAATTAACCATTGTACAAAGTCGCTGTTACTCTTATCGTTGTAATTCCCTTATGAGAGCTGCAAATCAAAATTAGCAAATTATTTTTTCTAATCCTGAAGATTTATTTCCCTACTCATTCTACTTACATTCTACTTGAATTGAATTTTATCCAGCCAAAGAATAAAAAGAAATTTGTTGAGATGTTGCATACAGTAGTTTACAAGACTATTCTAATGTGAAGGATAAGTTTTTGAGGGAGATGTCAGATCTCTCTCTGGTGGGGGAGACATTAAAATAGGATGATTTCTTATCAAACTGATATGATTTAAATATAGTTTGTCCATTAAAAGTGGTTTCATCTTCCCAGTATGTTGAAGTAATCTCTGAAAATTCCGCTAGTGTTGTGGGTTAATGGGTCTATGGATTATCCTCCATCTCTCCAAAGGAGATTGCATCATCCCCTATCTTTCGAAGCAATAGAAATGGAATCTTGAGAAATGCATAAAAATCCACAAAGGAAAAATAATGGATTTGTTTCAACCTATTATTCCCCACAACATAAAAATAGCAATTGCTTCACGTTTTATATTCCTCTAATTTGGAGCGATGTTTTCTTCTGAGGGAGAGCAGATAACCCCTTTAAAATGACATCAATATTACTTGGGTAACAATACATAATTCATTTCCCTTTGTTGAACTGTGTTAGTAAAAGACTTACTGCTCTCAACAAGAGACTAAGTTTAGACCAGAGTTACTTCCTTTAGCATTAAAGAGTAATCAATATTCTGAAGCTGTTGAAAATACTAAGTGTCCAGTGGGGAGTGATTTAGGCAGAGGTGACCATGAAGACCAAGTAGCAGCATGCCCTTGGATGTTAGATACACATATAAGGGAAGCAGATTTTTTTTCTTCTTTTAGGTGATCTTGAAGGAAAAGTGAAATGGCTGGACAATTTCCAAAAGTTTCGATACCTCCAGGAGATCATAGTGTGGCCTCCGCTTTGGGATCGAGATAAAAGGTTCTTCATTCCAGAGGTATGGCTACTGGAATTGACATCTCTTTCTGTGAGTTTGTTTTTCTTGAAGAAAATTATCCATTAATCTCCTTGCTAGCAAATAGTGAAGCAGACAGGATGGCCCCAAAAAATTCCTAGCCAGGGGAAGGACCCCACGCCATGTTGAAGGCATGTTACATGAAAGATAACCTCATTGGCTAGTAGGATACCACATTAGTACAGGAAGACATAGCTTGGGAAGCAGTATGGTATAGTGAAAAGATATTCTGGAGATAGAGGACATGAATTCAAATCTTCTGTATCTTACTATCTGAGAGATTGTATACAAATCTTTAGCTTCCCTAAGCTTCAGTTTTGTTATCTATAAATTAGATCAAAGATTCATAATATGTGATCCATAAAATTGCATTTTTTCCTAAAATAATCCATTTAGTGTATTTTAATATAATTTGTTTCCTTTTTAATTCTATTTATTTCATTTTTATGAATTTAAAAACACAATTCTGAGAAAGAGTCCATATGTTTCACCAAACCATGACCAAAGGTATCCATGGAAACCACAAAAAAGTTAAGTATCCCTGAACTAGATGGTTTCTGAAGACTTTCCAGCTCTAGCTCTACATTCACATATACTCCTGGGACATTTGCCATAGAGGATGAAATGGGGCACATTAAAGGACTTCAAGTGCTACCTTGTAAATATAGCATCCTGGAATAAAGCCCCACATGCCCTGTCCTAGTTACAGTTCTGCAGATGTGAATTCTGGGCCAGTAGTATGACTTCTATCTAAGGCTTGTCTTGTATGCGGAAGGCAGAGGACTTTTTTGGATATATTGAATGTATGTTTTTTACTAGATGTATTAAACTAGTCTATAGTCCCTAAGCATTTAGTACTGTGTCTTGTAGATAGTAGCCTCGTAATAAGTTCTTGTTCCCTTCGCTTCCAGAGTATCCCAAGGTGCATACCTTGATATTAGCCTAGCTTAAGTTTATATAATTAGGATGTTCTTCTTCTACAGCTTTATATGAATTTCTCTCTTGTTTTTGAAGTGCCTAAAACACATTTTTAAGGAACACATGGCAGACAACATCTTATCACCAACCAACAGACACCTCCTTCATGAAGGGAAGTTGACTCTCGCAGGTAATGAACTGTTTTCCTTAAACTGCCAACACTTTCTATTTCAGAGCTGGTAAGAAAAAAATCAGACTCTTTGGTTTGGTGCCCATTTGAAGGAGAAGAGGAACAGAGCCCAGAATAGCTAGGTGGTACAGTGGATGGAGATCAGGAATCAAGAAGACCTGAATTCATATCCAATTTTAAACACTTGGTAGTTGTGTGACTTTGAGCAAATCACTTAATCCTGTTTGCCTCAGTTTCCCTATCTGTAAAAAATGAACTAGAGTATGAATGTAAAAATGAAAAATCCTTTACAGGATCTTTGCCAAGAAAACCCCAAATGGAGTCATGAAGAGAACAAGAAGAAACAGAGCCTGTCTGTCTTCACTATGATTGCTGGATAATCAACCCACTGAAGCTGGAGTCAGAAAAAACCAAGCTTACATCTCACCTGCAACACTTACTAGTTGTCTTACCTTAGGAAAGTCACTTTGCCTCAGTTTCCACATCTGTACAAAGAAAGGAGAGATGGACTCAATGGTCTTTAAGGTCACTTCCAGCTCTGAATCAAAGTCTAGCACTTTGTGGGACTCTGAGGAGAAAGATTCACTGCATATTTTATGACACTGAGGATCTAATTAAGAACTAGAAGGGACCTCAGAGGTGAAATGAGTCCAGACTTTTTTTATGAGATTCTGATTGATGTCCCCAGTCCACCCCAGCCCAAACCTGCCCTAACCCCCCAGCTCTACATAAATCATGGGTCTCCCTAGAACAATGAGCAAGCCAAACATATTCTGTAACCACATCACCAGGTTACCACGTGATAGTTACCACAAAACATAACACCAAAATCAGCCAATGAGGAAGCAGCACCAGGAGGATGCAGAACAGGACATTGGACAGCAACCCTCAGTAAATCTTTCCCCTGACAAGGTGCCTGCTCAGTTGCCCCTTCTTTGCTGTCCTTAGGTGAACCTGTGCTTTTATAATATCATTACAATAAATTAATACCCCCCCAAGTGGACATTTCTATATGCATTCTGGATAAGAGCATGTGCAGTTTCACTGAGGCTTTAGGATCTCCCTTATGTTAGCAAACTCCTCCTATAACCCCATAATTTACATATCTTGTGATTATAATCAGCTCCATTTACTCTATAAAAATCCTCCTCTTGCTTTGCTGTACTGCTAACTCCTTCAGGGAGCTTGGCCAGCCCACTGAGTGGGTAAATCTCATTCAAATGCCTTTGCTTGGGTAGGAGACTGAGCCTGAATTCTTTCAGAGGCAACAGCACAATACATCCCTGATACCTCAACATCCTCATTTAACAGAAGAGAAGACTATGATCCAGAAAAAAAGTAGCTTGCTCAAGCCCATATTTGTTTTCCAATCATGCTTGACTCTCTATGACCCCATTTGGATTTTCTTGGCTAGAACAGTGGAATGATTTGCCTTTTTTTTTCTCCAGTTTATTTTACAAATGAGAAAACTGAGGCAAATATAATTAAATGACTTGCTCAGAGTCACAAAACTAGACTGAATTTGAATTCAGGTCTGTCTGACTCCACGCCTGGTGCTCTATTATACCTAACTGCACCTCAAAGCCACAGAGGCAGTAAGTAACAGAGCTAAGATCTGAACTTAGGTCATTCTGACTCCTAAAACAAAGATGCCTTTACTACATCCTTCTGCCCTTTAAAAAAAATTACTTGGGAATTATTGATCTTTTGATTATAAACCTCCTATTTTTCTTAAATATTAGAAGGCAATGATTTTTTTTAAAGTAAAAGAAAATAGTGATCACATTAATGGCTAATCTTAATTCACTGTTTTTACAATGAAAGAGAGAAATGCCCTTAGGGCCCTGGAATAGCCTGGTATTTAATCCTGAGTTGAGCCTCCTATATAAGGGGTCCTTGAGTCAATGAGATGCCAACAGAATGAGTATCCAAGGACGACCATGCTCATTGGAGACTTCATGAAGGCATTGGCTCTTGCTGTCAAGAATTCTTCTTTAAAATATAGAGCTGTACATGATGAATATGGAAATATGTTTAGAAGAATTACATATGTTTATCCATATCAGATTGCTTGCTGTCTCGTTGAGGGAGGAGGAGAAAAATATTGAACACAAAGTTTGGCAAAGATGAATATTGAAAACCATCATTGTGTGTATTTGGAAAAATAAAATATATATATATATTTTTTTAATTTTAAAGGGTAGAAAGACAAAAAATAGAGATGTAGTAATGCAAAGTGCTGCCAGTAAAAGAATAAAAATTAAAGTAAATAATTCCCAGTCCAACTCTAGAAAGACTCATTGGTGATTTTCTGGTTTGTGCCAATTCAGACTTTGGTGGCAGGCAAGGGACCACCTATCTCATCCCTTGATTTAATAAACAAATTGAAAGAGCAAGAGTTTTGCCAGGCTGAAACATACAAAATGAATCTTCAAAGATTAAAGACATTATATGATAATAGATAGGGATGGCTTTAAGGTTTAGAAAGACCTGGATTCAAGTGTAGCTTCTGACCCAGACTGGGTATGTGATCCCAGACAAGTCACTCTAAGGTCTCTCTCACAGATTCTTAAATTACAGAGAAAAGGAAAACTTGGAGATTCACTCAATGAAATCACAGGTTTGGGCTTCTTCCCTCCCTTATCCCAATTATATTTCTTCAATTCATTCAATCCTTGCTGATGTGACTGCTCAATACCTGATCTGTAAGTTCCCGTATCATCAATCATACCATCACCACCATCATCTCTCAGAAAATACTACTGACTTGGAGCTCCTCTGGTTTACTCTGAATTTTCTTTTTGTTTCTTGGAGATATCTATCATTTCTTGAAATGTGCCTCCTTCCTCCCTCCCTCCCCCCCAAAAAAAAACTCAAATCCATCTTCCTTCTTTTTTTTAACACTTTTTTTTATTTGTATTCAGTTAATTCTATTTTAATAACAATAGAGTAAAGAAACAAACAAAAAAGGAATTTCCAAAATGTTCTTCTGTAAATGCCTATAGAATAGAAGGGAGAGAGCCAGCCTCAAAGCCAGGGAGACTTGGTTTCACATCCAGCCTGTCTCATACATTCTAGTTATGTGCTGGGGATCTAAGGGATTGCCAGAGGATGGAGAGACTAGAAATTCCTTGTTTAAAGAGTTTCTAAAAAGTCTTAGAATCATGAATTCAGAGATGGAAAGAATTCTAGAAAATTCCTTGCCTAGAGAATTTCTTTTTTTTTCCCCAATTTCCTTTAACATTTTTACTTAAAGCTTTGAATTCCAAATTCTATCTCTCCCATCCTACCTCATCTCTCCCCTCTCTAAGATGTTATCAATCAGATATAGGTTGTACATGTGCAATTATATAAAAAAATTTTGTATTAGCCATTGTGTACAAGAAGATTCCAATAAAAGAGAAAAATAGTATGCTTCAAAGGTTGTATTCAATCAATATCTCTTTCTCTGGATGTAGATGGTATGCTTTATCATTTGTCCTTTAGGATTGTCTTTCCTCACTGTAGTGCTAAGAATAGCTAAGTCACTCATAGTTCTCCATCAGACAATATTGCTATTATTGTGTACAACATTCTCCTGGTTCTGCTCAGTTCACTACGTATCAGTTAATGTAAGTCTTTCCAGGCCTTTTTGAAATCATCCTGTTTGTCATTTCTTATAGCACAATAATATTCCATCACAGTTGTATAAATACAGTTTGTTTAGCCATTCATCAATTGATGGACTTGATTTCCAGTTTGATTTCTGACACCATAAAAAAGCAGCTTATAAATATTTTTATATGAAAAAGTTCTTTTCCCTTTTTTTCATTCTTTGGAATATAAATCTAGCAGTAGTATTACTGGATCAATAGGTATATACAGTTTTATAGCTTTTGGACATAATTCCAAATTCCTCTCCTGAATGATTGGATCAGTTTACAACTCTACCAGCAATGCATTAGTATCCCAGTCTCCCCACATTTCCCTCAATAGCCAATATTTTCCTTTTTGTCATATTAGCCACTCTGATAACTGCAAAGTGGTACTTCAAAGTTGTTTTAATTTGCATTTGTCTCATTGGTAGCTATATAGAGCATTGTTCATATGATTACAGATAGCTTTGATTTCTTTGTTTGAAAACTGCCTGTTTATATCCTTTGATCATTTATCGATTGGAGAATGACTTGTATTTGTTTCTATTCTATTATATATAATTGAGAGATGAGGACTTTATCAGAGACACTTGTTACAAAAACTTTTTCCACAATTTTCTCCTTTCCTTATAATTTTAGTTTCGTTTATGTAAAACCTTTTTAATTTTATATAAACAAAATTATCTAGTTTACATTTTTGTAATGCTCTTTATATCTTCTTTGATCCTAAACTCTTTCCTTATTCATAAATAAAACAGATAAACAATTCTATGCTCTCTGAGTTTGCTTATGGTATCACCCTTAGGTATAAATTATGTACCAATTCTGATCTTATTTTGGTATAGGGTATGAGTTGTTGGTCTATATCTAGTTTCTGACATACTATTTTTGAGTTTTTCTAGCATATTTGTCAAATGATGAGTTTTTGTTCCAAAAAATTGCTGAGGCAATTGGGGTTAAGTGACTTGCCCAGGGTCACACAGTTTGGAAGTATTAGGTATCTGAAATCAGATTTGAACTCAGGTCCTCCTGACTTGAGGGTTGGTGCTTTATCCACTGCGCTACCTAGCTTCCCTCCCTCAGTTCTTTAATGTGGAAACCGCCAAATCCTATGTAATCTTGACTGCATCTCCATACTATTTGAATTAGTTTCTTTTTAACTGCTTGCAATACTTCCGCCTTGTCATGTAAGTTCCAGAATTTGATTCTGATGTTCATAGGTATTTTGATTTGGGGATCTCTTTGAGGTAGTCATCAGTAGATTCATTCAATCTCGGTTTTACTCTCTGGTTCTAATATATCAGGACAATTTTCTTTAATAATTTCTTGAAAGATGTCCAAGTTTTTTTTTTCTTTCTCCCCCACCTTAATCCTGGCTTTCAGGTAGTTCAATAATTCTTATATTATCTCTCCTAGATCTGCTTTCTAAGTCAGTTGTTTGTCCAATAAAAAATTTTACTTTTTTTAATTTTGTCTTATCATATTTTGATGTCTCATAGAGTCATTAATTTCTATTTGTTAAATTGTAATTTTTAAGCAATTATTTTTTTTCAGTGAGCTTTAATGTTGCCTTTTCCAGTTGGCCAACTTTATTTTTTTTAGAGTTATCCTCAGCAAATTTTTGTATATCTTTTCTCATGTTGTTGATTCTTTTTTCATGATTCTCTTGCTTTACTTTCATTTATTTTCCCAATTTTTCTTCTACTTTTCTAATATGCTTTTTAAATCCTTTTCAAGCTCTTTCTAAGAATTCCTTTTGGTCCTGAGACAAAATTACATTTTTCTTTGAGGCTTCACATGTAACCATTTTGACACTAATGTCCTCTTCTACATTTATGACATCTTGATCCTCCCTATCACCATTGTAAAAAATTTGGGGTGATTTGGTATTTTTATGTGAAAACTGGGCTCTGGTCCTATCTAGTCCCAAGTTTTTTGTAGGTCTAATTGCTGGTTTTCACTAGGCTTCAGAGCTTAGCTGCTTGCTTTCTCGACAGAGAAGGCTTTCCTTCTGTCTGAGGAGTGGGGCTTCCAGGTGGAGTTTAGCTGTGAGCTTGTTCCAGGCTAACTGGATTGATGCTGGATTGCTATGGTAACAGAGTGTTTCTCGTGGTTAGTCTTTGAAGAGGTATCTTGTTACTGGTCTACTTCAGTCTTGCAACCCTAAGCTGGGTTACTATGGTAACCAAGTCTCTCTGCTATTAGGCCCCAGGAGTGTGGTCTGACTGTTGACCAGCCCTAGAATGGGACTGCACTACTGGTCAGCAATGTACCGAAGGTCCAGTTGCAGGGGTAGGGCCTACCTGTGATACCTAGACTGGTCACTTGCCTAGTAGGGTGCAAGAGGATATGGCCTTATTGGTGCATTTCCCCAGGTTTGGACTCTTACTGCAGGTCCCCTGCTGTGAGGTTGGCTACTCCTGGACCTCAATCCCCTCCCAACCTAGTGAGACAGACCTTTCCTGCCAGGCTGGTGAGCTGCTTTCCTGCTCCTACAAAATTGATATTCTGAGTCTTTTTCTAGTTGTTTGGAGGAGAATTTGGGCAGCATCAGAGAGTTCTTTCCTTACTCCACCATTTTGGCATTAGAGATTTTCTAAAAGACTTTAGTACCATAAATCAGAGCTGGAAAGGATTCTAGAGGTTATTTAATCCAACCCATCATTTAACAGATTAGGAAACTGAGGTCCAGAGAGTTAAATACTTTTTCAAGGCATATAGGCAAGCTGGGGCTTCATCAATGAAGCATTTAAATAAAGGACTTCTGAATCAAAAGTAAGTGTTCTTTTCTATTCCATTACACTGACTCCTGTTTTTTTAGAGATAAGATAGAGGGACTGATTTTCCTTCCCTGGCCAACTACAGTGACCATATCATCTGTTGCAAATATAAAATGCAAATGGCACGCAAAATTGAGCAGCTGGAGGTTTTGGTCCTGAAATAACATGTCTTCCATGATGCTGAGAATATAGACCTTTTTCCAGATGGCCACACTGTGAATCCTGCCAGAGAGATTTTGCATCAGAGATTTTTCTGTCCTATATTTTTTTATAAAAATACAATTATAAAATAAATTAATAAAATTAAAATAATTTTTCATCATCATTATAATAGCTAACATTTATACAATGCTCACTATGTGCTAGATGTCTTGACAATTTTTATCTTATCCCTAAAACAACTCTGGCAGGTAAGTTCTATGATTATCCCCATTTTGTTTTTGTTGTTTAGTTATTTTCAGTCGTGTACAACGTTTTGTGATCCCTTTTGAGATTTTCTTAGAAGAGATGCTGCAGGGCTTTGCCATTTTCTCCTTCAGCTCATTTTACAGATGAGGAAACTAAGACAAACGGTTAGTTAAGTGACTTGTCTAGAGTGACACAGCTACTAAGTATCTGAGGCTAAATCTGAATTCAGATCTTCCTGGCTTTAAACCCAGTACTCTTACCTACTAAGTCACCTTGCTCTCCTAAAAGAACATCAGCAGAGTCTCTTCTGGTATCATTCTCCTGGATACCCCATGTAACAAAGAATATTTTTTAATTGTTTTGCAAATTTTTCAAGTAATGAACATTGATCTGTGACTCTCTTTCCCTATTAAACAATTTTTTTAAAAATTCCTTAATAAATAGATGCATTGTCTGATAAAAGCAAACTCCCATGTTATCTTTGTCTGAAAATATTTGTTGCTCTCTACATTTTAAGTTCAACATCACTCTTAAGTGACACATGAGCTTCATTATTTTGGACTTGTGTCTTATTTTTGTGGTGATCAATTTAAATGTTCAAAGACTTCTTTTTAAATAAAGAAGAAAAGAAAGATAAATCATTAAAACCAGTCAGTACATTGAAAATATCTGAAAATATATGCAATTGTCCCACACCTGTGGACTTCCTGTTTCTGCAAATTCAGAGTGGGAAGTGTTTTCCCCTAAAGTATATTCCTTGAGGTCTGGTTTATATTCTTTGTAATCTTGCAGCATTCACTTTTGATGGTTTTGATGTTATAATATATAATATTATACTATATTATATATATATATTATAAAAATAATCATTGTGTGTAACATTTTCATGAACCTACTCCATTCCACATGAGATCATATAAATCTTTCCATGCCTCTTTATATCCAATGTATTTCTTTTCAGAAAAAGAAACACAACAACAATATTCAAATGTTCCATTTTCCAGGTGCCACAGCTTTAGTAGAGGAAGATACAGAGAGGTACTGACTTTTTATTAATGACTTCCTTGGGATATAAGTCTAGTAGTGGAATATCTGGGTCAAAGAGTATAATCATATAATTCCAATTTGCTTTCCAAAATAGTTGTTCTATTGTGCAACTTCACCAACAATCCCTCCTATATTGATCTTTCTCACTTTTTGTCATCTTTGTCAATTTGTTGGGCATGAATGAAGTAAAACCTCAGGGTTATTTTGATTTGCATTTCTCTTATTATCCATGATCTGAAATATTCTTTCATATGTTGCTGATGTTTTGAAATTTTTCTTTTGAAAAGTGCTTATTCATATTTTTTGACCATTTACCTATTGGCAAATGATTAATTAATATCTATTAGTTATCTATATATCCTGGCTACTAAACCCTTAGCTGAGAAATATAAAAAAATTTTCCCCCACTTGCTTCCCTTCTATACCTAGATCCATTCATTAATCATGCAAAACTTTTATAATTTCATGTAATTATAATTATTTTACTTTTTATAATTTATAATTGTCTCTTTACTCCTTGTTTGGTTCAGTCAATTGTCCATTCTGATGGATCTTATTTATATGATGCTTTTCTTTACTTGCTTCTTCAAAACCACTAGAACTGTGACCTTGGGTTCCAATGAAATATACTCTCACTAATAACCAAAATCATAGGTAGAGTTTCTTTCTGAGTACAAGTATGTATGCAGAAAAGATCAGTGTTAATGTCCCAGAGTATGGGACTCCAAAAATAAATCAATGCTGTACCATGTCTGAAAAAAAAAGAGTTAAGTTCTAACAATGAATGAGATCATCAGACTATAACTTGAGACTCTCCTTGCACATATCCTGCTTTGTGAGTGAAAAGACATACACATATAAAAAGAATTTATGTTGGGGATTCCTAGTGTGGGAACTCCTTCCGTCAGCATAGATAGCAACTTAACAGTGGTTCAGCAGTTAAATTCCAGGATCAAGGTTGAGTGACTTGCTCAAGATAACAAAGCTAGTAAATGGCAAAAGTGAGATTTCAATTCATGTCTTCAAGTGTGAAAACTTTGACTCAGAAAACCTAAGTAACTTGTACAATAAAGGTTTTTCTTAATTTTTTAAAATGTTAATATTTTCCAAATACGTGCAAAGACAGATTTTAACACTCATCTTTGCAAAATCTTGCGTTCCAACTTTTTCTCCCTCTTTCCCTTCTACCTCCCTCCCCAAGCAATAGATTAGACATGTGCAATTCTAAACATTTTCCATAGTCATCATGTTGTACAAGAAAAATCAGATCAAAAAGGAAAAAAATCACAAAAAAAACAAGAAGAAAACAAACAATCCCCAAAAAAGGTGAAAAATTCTATACTTTGATCCATATTCAGTCTCCATCGTTTCATTATAGTGATGACTCTTTCCATCACAAGTCTATATACCAATAAAAACTGGCATTTTTTTTCCAAATTTTAGTCTCAAAGTCTTCAAGGATTAAGGAGTTAAGTGTCACACAATCAGTATATATCTCAAAGGAATAATTTGAGATCAACTAAAATATACTTAAAAAAAAAAAAAAAGCTTACATTACTATTTGTTGCCCCACCTTTCCTTTCCTCTCTTCCCTCAGAAAGCATCAGATTCCTAGATGTCTACCTGTTTCTATTTGATGACTTCCTACTAATTACAAAAACCAAACACAACAAAAAGGTAATGAGCTATTTCTCAATTTACTGAATTTTTGTTGTTTTCTTTTAAATAAGTAGTTCTTGTGGTGGTGATTTTTACAGAGATTTGTTTTTAAAAAAAAAAGTCTTCACAGGATTTTAGAGGTGAAGTTAGAAGGGACCTTAGACACCATTGTATATAACCCTTTCATATTACAGATGAGAAAACTGAGGTTGAGGAGAGAATTAGGAATTTAAAAGCAGCCTTTAGTTCTATAGCAGAAATCAACAAAGCATGCTCCGTTTATCTAGGATTTCCAAACACCGTGATTTGGAACATGATAGTATTCCCCACTCGGGACAAATTCCCATTAAGAGTAGCTCAGTTGGGCTAGGGGAGAAAGAGGCAGCTGGATGGTACAGTGGTCCTGGAATCAGAAGAACCTGAGTTCAAATCCAACTTGACACTATCTGTATGATCTTGGGCAAGTCATTTGACCCCAACTGCCTCCTCCCAAAAAAGAGAATGCCCTGGGGTATTCTGCAAAGAGGTGATGGAGGGGTAGAGAGCAAATAGGATGGGAGCTTGCAGGGCCACCATCATTTTAATTAATTGTTCTTAGAGGTGCTAAACTCTATTATTTCTTTCATCAGCACAGATAGCAACTTATCGATAGCTTAATAGATAAATCCCCCCTCCCAAAAAAAAAAAAAAAAAAAAAAAAAAAGGAGCTGAGTGAGAGCCAGCTAATAAGTTGAAAAGGTAAGATTTGAACTTAGGTCTCCAAACTGGATACCTGTTGCCAAAGGGCTGTTTTCTAAATTCTAATCTGGGGCAGAACCCTGCTCTCTTGAGTATTTCTAAAATGTCTGTTCTATGCCAGGAACTATGCTAAGTGCTCTTTACAAATCTCATTTGAGCCTTACAACAACTCTACAGGGTGGATGCTGCTATTAGCATCCCCATTTTATAGATGAAAATACTGAGGCCTCTGGGGAGATTTGAATTCAGTTCTTCTTGACTCCAGGGTCAACACTCAATGCACTGTACCAGCTGCCTCCAAAGAAGTACCTTTTGCAGAAAAGATAATTATGTTGAGAGGCAGGAGGCAAAGGAGCTCTTAAATTGAGACTAATAATATTACCACTTTTTAACTCTCTTCCTTTTTAGGACTAGTTTCAGAGCTAGTGAGTAACATTTCTTAAACTAAAGCAGAACAAATTTTTCGTTAGTAGGATGGTCTCATACCTGTTCCAGCTTCATAAGCCAAAGTTATTCCAGATTTTGTTTTAATATTCCTGTTTTTTGACCTTTTCAGTAGAACATAAGACAACTAAGAACAGAAACCAATTAGTTTTTGTTTCCATATCCTGAAGTACCCAGCAACAGTGTCTCACCTATGCAATATTTTTGTAGAATTACATGGAATGAAATCAAATTAATTTGTCTTTAACTGTCTTTTTCGTGCACTAATTAACTAGATAACAAGGATCTCCCCTTACTTGTTTTTCAAATGGAAATGTAGTGGGTTTGGGGCTTCAAAGAAAAGAAATAACTCTTCATGACCCCATTTGGGTTTTCTTGGAAGAGATACTCGAGTTGTTTGCCATTTCCTTCTCCAGTTCATTTGATAGATGGGAAACCGAGGCGAGCAGGGTTAAGTGACTTGCCTAGAGTCACACAATTATTAAGAGTTTATTGAATAAGCTGGTGAGTTGAATCTATTCCCATTATCCCAGTAATTCCAATCACTGATCAAGTTGCTCTTTTGGTCTTTACCTTGCTCACAATATAGTTACAAAAAAACACCAAAGCATTTTTGATCATCTTCATGGTAATCACTGCCTTTGGCCCACCTGAGCTGAAAACACTATTATTCTGGAGCCAGGTTATTTTTTCTGTATTCCTCCTCCACTACTGTTCCTTGCTTTCTCCCTCTGTGTATGTGTTTTAAAAATCTAAACACACTACAAAGTGTTTGTACCCAGCATGCATCTCCCCTGTTATAATCCTATCTTTTCTGAGACTCTGCTCTTCCATTCAATTAACCCATATATCTTCAGTGGACTGGTATCATGGAAAAATGATTGGACCACCAGTTAGGGATGGCCATGTTAAGTTCCTTTTCCCTCTGTTTCCTCGGTTTCTCAGTTTCCTCAAATGTAAACTTGAGGTCCTTTCCACTTCCATAATTCGATTATTCTGTGACATGAAGAGTGCTCTGATCTGTCTCTCTAAACACTGTCCAGGGTCCTCAAACTACGGCCCACAGGCCAGATGCAGCCCCTGAGGATGATTATCTCCCTCACCCAGGGCTATAAAGTTTCTTTATTTAAAGGCTCACAAAACAAAATTTTTGTTTTTACTATAGTCCGGCCCTCCAACAGTCTGAGGGACAGTGAACTGGCCCCCTATTTAAAAAGTTTGAGGACCCCTGCATTACTACCAATAGTCAAAGCAAGAGTGTCTGTAATCAAATGTGGTTTTGATACCAAAAAAATTAACTCACAGGTATTAGCCAAATATGCTAGTTTTCCAAAGAACTATACCCTAGTAAACAAGACATCATCTCAAGAGATGTAGCATGGGATAAGGAAGAGCCAGTCTCAAAACCAGAAAGATCTGAGTTCACATCCAGAGTTTTATACATACTGTCTATGTGACCCTAGGCAAAAATCACTTAATTTCTTTCTGGCAGATAATTTGCTCAATTATAAAATGAGGGTAATAGGGTTTGAAAAGATCAAATGAAATATTTATAAAGATCATAGCATAGTTTGTCACATAGTTGATGCTCAATGCTCATTCCTTCCCCTTACTAGCTACAAGCGACCAAATCCCTGAAATCACAGAAGCAGTCTCAAGGCTGTCACTACCTCAAAGGGATTGGAATTCAAAAAGTCCATCATTTTATTTATTCAGCTGTAATACTGCTGCCTAAATAAAGAAAGATGAGTCTGCAGTGATGGATGGGACAGTTAATAGGAGGCAACTGGTTGATGAAACCACAAAGTCCCTTATGGGATAAAACATTTACACAACTTGACCTTGTTTTCTGTCTCCAGTTTCAGGGTACAACAAGAATTTCCTGACTGATATCTATCATTTATTTAGTAAAGCCTCCCCAGAGATAAAACTGGGAGGTGAGAGGGGAAGAAAGAGGGGGAAAGGTCAAGATCTTTTAGATAAAATGATTCTTTGGAAGGAAAGAAGGAGAGTAATATCAAAAAAGGGAAACTAACTTTAGGGAAGATCTCAACCACCTGCCTACCCTCTCCATTTGGATCAATTGATTTCTTCTATGTACCTGCCTTTGCTCTGGCCCTGGAGATAGGACAAAAATGAAACCCATTTCCTGCCCTCAAGGAACTTACATTCAGTGTGTGGAAGGGAAAAGAAACCAATAAAGTATATATTTTATGCAAAGAAACCTCAAAATAATTTGGCAGAAGAAAAAACCTATTTCAAATACTAGAAAGGGCTTTGGGGAAAGGTGGAACATGAGTTGAGTACTGAATGAAGCTAGGGGCTCCAGGAGATGGAGGTGGGGAAGTGAAGGTGGGGAAGTGGAGGTAAGGATGTGAAGGTGGCAGGTGGAGGTGAATAGATGGAGGTGAGGAGGCTGAGGTGGAGAGATGGAGATAGAAGTAGAAATGAGAAGATAGAGGTGAGTAGAACATTTCAGTCACAGGGAGAGCTTAGTACCAATTATACAAAGACACAGAGATATAGTGTCATATATGGGGGAATAACAAACAGACCCATTTATCTTAAAGCTATGAGAGGGAGAATGGTAATAAGTAGATTGGAGTCAGATTGCAAAGGACTTTAAATGCCAGCCTATGGCATATCAATATGGCCAAAACCAACTGGACCTTGAAAGAAGCGTTTTTGCCAACATTGTCATGTCATGGAATTATCCATAAGCCATACCATTATTTTCTAGGCAAATTATTGCTGTTCTCTTGTGCTGTTTTGCATTTTATTTCCATTATGCAAATTAGTATCATTTCCATCTCTTTTAAATTGCCTCATCTCTTATTTTTAAAATGATTGCAACAATTTGCAGACTCTAGGGTTCAGAGATTAGCTGGAGCCTGTGCAATTTGTAGCATCCCTTGTGACTCAATCCCAAATTTAGTAGGGCCAGAATCATTCCTTGTCTCTTTAGCCTTCCATTTTACTCCAAAAGGGATCAAAATATTGGGAAGAGAAATCTCATAAGTTTAATGGTGGTGAAGATCCAGTGACCATGGCTTTCAAAAGTGAAGGAATGAAGTAATATTTAAAACCCTATTTAATGCCCATGGGCCTGGCACTCAGCTAGGTGTGGGGGCACAAAGAAGAACAAAACACAATGACAAAAACAGTTCCTACCATGAGGAAGCTCACAGTCCAACGAGGGGAAGACAACATGCAAACAACTACGTACAAACAAGATACTGGCAGATACAGTGGGGATAATCTCAGAGGAAAGGCTCCTTATATGGGTAAGATCTTAGTTAGGTTTTAAATTATTAGAAAAGTATTTCTTTTCAGGATCAGGAGGCATCAGAGATAATAGTTTAAGATGTCACCTAAAAGGGCTGTTTATAACATAAAGATATCATTGATTAGGTCACAGTGTGGATGAGCTATTTTTAATTTATTGAACAATTTCCTTCTTTTCTTTCAGAAACTTGGGGGCTCAGACACTGGGTTAGTCTGCCCTTCCCTTACCCCGGAGTTACAGGCGATGATTAAAGAAGGTGGTTCTTGTACAGTACTCGATCAACCCATTCCTTTGGACCGTCTGGTGGTTAAAAATATCGATCCATTCCACATATCAGGTAGACTCTTCCTGCCTTTGTGGCTCTGCATTGATCAGCAGCATATTGGCCACAAACTCCAGCACCTGCCATAATTTAATCATCATATTACCACATGTAATAGGATTTCACTCACCTATAGAAAGAACTGGGCCAACTGACATTGTCTTTTAATGCTAATGCAATTGATACATCTTACAAGTCTTCTAAGAACAGGGATTCTTTTAACAGGGTTATTCTGGGAAAAGACAGTAGTTGCAGCAAGGGGAAGTTCTAGAACCTGCAGGTAGGCAGGTGTGGTGAATAGGAATATTGGGTTGGGAGCCACTTAATGTGGAATTCTGTTGCTTTAGAGTCATAGGATTATTGGTTGAGAGAAAGGAATATTAGAAACTATCCTTTATTTTGCAGTCATGTCCAACTCTTCCTGACCCCATTTGGGATTTTCTTGACAGAGATACTGGAGTGGTTTGCCATTTCTTTCTCCAGCTCATTTGACAGATGGGAAACTGAGGCAAACAGGGTTAAGTGACTTGTCTAGAGTCACACAGCTAGTAAGTATCTGAGGCCAGATTTGAACTCATGAAGATGAGTTTTTGGGACCTCAAGTCCAGCGCTCTAATCTACTGCATCATCTAAATGCTCCCAAAGACCATGTAGTCCAAACCTTTGATTTGTAAATCAAAGATAAGGAAACCAAGGTTCAGAGAAATGAATTAATTGATTTGGCCAGAGTTACATGGCTAGTAATTATCAAAGATGGGTATCTGAACCCAGTTCCAGACTTGATATTCAGTTTTATAGTTATTATGCCTCATTGCTTAGTTCAATTAAGTTATTTCCCTTCTCTGGAATTCATTTGTATCATTTGTCATATGGGGCTAAGGATGAAAAGTAGCATGGTGTTGTGGATGGAAAGATGACATAGGAATCGAGAAGACCTGCATTCAGCACTCCATTCTGACTCATAGATCCTTACCACTTATGTCCCTACTTATGAGAAGGTTTAGAGAGGAAAACAGTAGGAAAATATCTTTTCACTATATTAACTGATATACTTGGACTTCTTTAGCATACAAAAGTTCTAGGATAGTATAAGACTATCCTCTGAAGAACTGGGAATTCCTTGTTTAAACTAACATTCATACCAAGATGGTCTAGATTAAACAGGAGATTTAAAAGAAAAGGAAAAAAAATGAGAACCAAGCAACTAGGTAGCAGTAGATAAGAACACTGGCTCTAAAATCAGGAGGCATTGAGTTCAAATCCATCATTGGACACTTGCTAGCTATGTGATCCTGGGGACGTTTCTTAAACCTGATTGCCTCAAAAAAAAAAAAAAAAATGAGAATCAGATCAATGAAGTTGAACCATCCATCTCAGACACTAAATTAGCTGTGTGATCCTGGGCAAGTCACTTAATCCTGATTGCCTCCAAAAAAAAATTAAAAAGAGAAAACTATTTTGGGTCAAGCCCTGCCTTTTAAACATGTTAGATGTGATTTTGAGCAAATTACTTAGCCTTTCAGTGTCTCCTCCCTTCCCCCTTAACAATCAACTAAGGCTCTAAAATAAAGAGCAAGTTCTGATATGTATCATTAGAAAATTTCTTTACTCATAAATTCTTATACTAGTGAAATCATAGGTCTGGTCCAAAGTAGAACAAACCAGCCATACTAATCAAACTACTAAAAATTATTTGATAGATCTAGAAAAAGGAAGAACAAAATTCATCTGGAAGAACAAAAGATCATGAATATCAAGGGAATTAATGAGGAAAAAATGCAAAGGAAGATAGCCTAGCAATACCAAATCTCAAACTATATAATAAAGCCACAATCATCCAAATTATCTGGTACTGGCTAGGAAATAGAAGTGGATCAGTGGAATATTTTAGGTATACAAGATATGTGTGCCATGCTTAAACTAATGTGTGATAAACCCAAAGACTTCTGGGATAGGAACTCACTATTTGACAAAAACTGTTGGGAACACCAGAAAACAGTAGGACACAAACTAGGTACAAACCACCATCCCAAAACAAAACAAACCAACTCAATCAGTCAACAAATATTTATTAAATATTTACTATGCACCAAGCACAACCCTAAATACAGGGGATATCAAGAAAAAAAAAAACACGGTTATTTCTTCCAGGAAGAGCATCCTAATAGGCAAGTGATAATTTAAGATAATCAACCAGAGTAATATAGCTAAGATATGTTAGAACTGGGTCTTGAACATGTTTTAGTCTGGATCACGTTTTTAGACCCCAAGACTAGTCTTCTATCCAAAACACCATATTTCTTTTGCTCATAGTAGACATGATAAAGAATTAAATTGGATGGCATCATGTATAACCTAATCACCTAGTAAATCTACTTAACATTAGATCAATTAAAATTTTTGATCCATGTGAAAATAAGATGCTGAAAGAAGCCAAAAGATAGTGAGGAGGAAGAGTTCAACTAGATTGTCATAAGAACAAAGATGATTTGATTCTTGCACTTTGACTTTTAATGGAAATTGATCATAATAGATCACATTGGAACAACTATATATATATATATATATATATATATATGTGGTCCCATTTGTACTTTATATGCTGGAACCCCTCTTTTTGCCATATTTCCAGCTATTCAGTAGTTTTTTTGTTTGAGGAATTCCACTTCTTTCTTCTTTGTCTTTTCTTCTCTTCCTTCCCCCCAGATTCCAGTTGATCAGACAAGATTCATAATGTTAAAAAATGGACTCTTAGTTTGTCTTTCTCTACTCCATCATTTAGAAAGGCTATTTTGCGAATTCCCTTTGCTTTCTAAGAAAGCATCATGTAGCCCTGTAGTTCAAAATCTACCACTTACTTCAAATCAGAGTTGAGACAGTCAATTACATTTTATAATGAAAATCAATATTCCTGTTCAAAGTCAGTCCTGCCTCAAAGAAGTCCTGTCATCACTAAATTTATTGCATTTAGTCAGTAAAAGTAATGAAAAGAGAGCAGCTGTGGATTAATGGTCAACTAAGGAAACCACTAGTCTTCCATCAGCCTCTGACTGTACTCACACCTCTAGAGAGTCTAGGACTGGGTCTGCTCCCTTAGGTTCTAAAAATAAATGGACTACAAAGAATAGATGAGCTGAGAGATTTATGCATTTTTTCCAATGTCAATAATTCAAGAGAGAGATTTTTGAGAGTTCCTGCTGTGTAAAAAGAATCTTCTCCCAGAATAGAATGGTCTTTGACATACCATCTGGGAAATAAAATGGTCTACAACACCCAGAATCTGCCAACACTGTTTTGCCTTCTCACATCCAACTTCATTTGCTTGAGTGTTTCAGGAAGCAATGGTCTGAGCCGTTATTTTCATGCTTTATTTTGGCATCTGCTTTTTTGTTAAGAAAGCAAGGTACTATGACAGGAAGGGAGAACTACCTCTTTTTCTCCAGTGATTGTTTTCTGATATAAAATTTATCATGGAAACTTAAACTTACAATATCAAGCTTATTCCATGAAAAGTGGTCTATTTCCCATCATTTGCATGGATAATGAGAGTCATTTGAACTCTGGTTCTGCTACTTTCTACCTGTGTGCCCTTAGTCAAGATACTTAATCTCTCTAAGTCTCAGGCTCAACTCCAAAAAGAAGAGGTTGAACCAGAGAATCTCTTGGGTCCTTTCTAGATCAGAGTTGGTGATGCTATGAATTACATTTCCTTAAGTCTCAGACATCATTCACAGTTCTAAGATGATTTTCCCTATCTGTACCATCTTGCAAATCTTCCACTATCCCTAATTTCTCCCAAACAATCAAAAGAGAACCAGGAGACTGAGTGGATGCCCATCAGTTAGAGAATGGCTGAATAAATTATGGTATATGAATTATAGAATATTGCTCTTCTATAAGAAATGATCAGCAGGATGATTTCACAAAATTCTGGAAAGACTTACATGAACTGATGCTAAGTGAGGTGACTAGAATCAAGAGAACATTGTATATAGCAACAAAAATATGGGATGATCAAATGTGATGGACTTGGCTCTTCAACAATGAAATGATTACAGGCAATTCCAATAGACTAGTGATGGAAAGAGCTATCTGCACTCAGAAAAAAGACTGGAAAGACTGAATGTGGATCACAGCATAGTATTTTCACCATATTTGCTAGTTCTTTTTTCCCTCCTTTTTGATGTGATTGTTTTTGTTCAGCATGATAAAGGTGGAAATATGTTTAGAAGAACTGCATATGTTTAACCTGTATTGGATTACCTACTGCCCAGGGAAGGGGGAGAAAGAGAAAAATTTGGAACACAAGATTTTGCAAGGGTGAATGTTGAAAACTTTCTTTGCATGTATTTTGAAAAATAAAAAAGCTATTATTATTTTTGCAAAAAAAGAGAGAGAGAACAAGGAAACTATTCATATTTTATTATTGAAAAATCAGCTACATAGGTCACTCTAAATATTTTTTTTTCCTAGTGTTTGGACTAAGAAATGCTTTTCTTCTACAACACAAAAACCGTTATCAACAGTGTATAGCAGCCTTCTTGTTGCAAGCACAAACAGAAACAGCCAAAGTAAGTACTTCAATTAATTATTATTTATTAATTTAATAATGTAATTGTTCACTTATAATTTTCAAGCTTTACATGAGGAAAGGATCCACTTAAAACATCTTTATTTTAAAAATAATGAACAAGATGAGTATTTTGGCAAGTGGACTGAAGGGAGCTGGCCCTCTTTTTGGTCTTAGATTCTGTTATATAGATGGATCATAGTCAGAGTTTTCCATTCTTGTAAAGTTCAAGATGCCCTCCTATACATGGCCTCCTGTTGCTATCTGCCATGCAATTATGAAGAAACCCAGACTGCTTCTGAACTCAGCTCCCTTGTTCAACTGTTTACTGCTTAGCAAAATTCCATAATCCTAGTAACTAAACTACCTCCAGATGATGTCAAGTGTCAATTGGGTTTCCAGTTGGGAGGATATAGGTTTAGATACTCAGCTGCATAAGAACTTCTGCAATGACAAAAGAATACGTTATTTATAGTTCCTTAAGTTTATTTAACTTAAGGAACTATAGTTCCTTAAGATTACTGCTTGAGTCGTAGCTCACTTAGGACTTCTATTTCTGTTCTCTTTTTATACCATTCATTTTCCATAAATTTAAAAAAAAAAATTTGACTTTCTCCATGGGATCTGTATTGCAGCATTTTCAAATTTATCTATTCTGCATGAATTTATATTACAAAGGCCTTGTGTTATCACAATACATCACATGTAAGAAATGGACTAAGGGAGAGAAGCATAATAGTGGATGGGAAAGTTAGCTAATATTGACCAGAACTAAGTTCAAGTCCTACCTTTGATCTATAGGGACTGTGGGACCCCTTCCATCTCCCAGTCCCTCAGACAATTGTTTCAGTGAGAATTGCTGTTCTGCAATGGTGTATACATACTATCTTCAATGTCAGGGCTTCTTAAACTTATTCCACTCATGACTTTTTTTCACCTAGGAAATTCTTACATAACCCTGAGTATAGATATATAAAATAGGTATACAAATTAAACATTTACTGATAATAAATCATAATTTCACAACTCCCATATTCAGTTATAAGAACCCATGTGGGATCGTTAATGCACAGTTCAAGAAGCAGAGCTTTACATAGATGGAACCATAGGTCCAAACCAAAATAAAATAAAATGAAATACTAGTGCTAAGTGGGTATTGGTTTTAAAGTATAAATAGATAGACAGGAAAATATGGACCCAAATAAAAATGTGAAACTGCTAATTTTACCGTTTCATTTCTTACTTTAAAAATAAATTATTTTTTGTTACATTTTAAGTTCCAATATATCTTCCTTCCTCCCTCCCAATCCCGTATAAGAGAAGGCCAACATTTTATACACACATGTGTATACACATAAGTGTGTGCATGTACATGTGTATATGTAAATCATATCATGCATATGTCTATTTATCAGTTTTTTCTCTGGAGGTAGCTAGCATCTTCCTTCATGGATCCTCTGCAGTTGATTTGAATATTTATAATACTCGAAATAACTTGTTCATTCAGTCATTTTTGAAACAATAATGCTGTTACTGTATACAACTTTCTTTTGGTTCTGCTTATTTCACTTTTCATTGCTTCATGCAAATCTTTCCACGTTTTTCTAACATCAACCAGTTCATCATTTCTTATAGCACAGTAGTGTTCCCTCACAATCATGTACCTTATTCAACTATTCTCCAATTGATGGGCAACCTCCCAATTTCCAATTCTGTTACCACAAAGAGAGCTGCTATAAATACTTTAGAACATATCCATTCTTTTCCTTTTTCTCTGATCACTTTTGATAACAGACATAATAGTGGTATTGCTGGGTCAAAGAGTATACACACTTTTAAAACTCTTTGGGCATAATTCCAGATTGTTCTTCAAAATGGCTGGATCAGTTCACAGTTCTACTCACTGGATTAATGTTTCAGTTTTTATACATTCCCTCCAACATTTGCCATTTTCCTATTCTATCACCATAATAGCTATCTGTGATCATTTATTTATTCTATCACCATAGTAGCTGTGATCAGTCTATTTTTTTTTTTTGTTGACGTAATTTTGTTTTATTTTATTCACTTATTTTATCTTTACAGCTTGTTTTTAGTTGTTTGCTTTATGTTAAGAGTTGGGCTCTGTTTCTGTGGAGAATATGTCTCAGGCTTCAGGTTTTTAATTCTATTGTTTTCTGAGTTCTGGAGGCCTTTGACCTCTTGATGCATCCATTGCTCTAGAGTTCATCAGGTATAGCCCACTGCTCATCTGACTTACAACCTCGGTCTAAAATGCCTCTCAGTCCTTGAACTCAGCCCCGGGCCCCCAGCATTTCTGGTCTCAAATGCCCTTGCTCCCTCCAGTCTTTTCCATTAGCTGCAAGTTTCAGCTCACCCCTCTGTCCTAAAACCTAAATTCAGGGACTCTGCTCCCTTGCCTGCCCACAGCCAGCAGGGTCCCACTTCTCTGTGATCTCACTTACCTATGTGTTCCTCCTCCTCCTCCTCCTCTTCTTCTTCTTCCACAGCTGCAGCCCAAGACCAAGTCTGGGCCGGGTAGTACCAGTGGAGACCTCCTTCCAAGTCCTCCCCTGATCAAACTCTAAAATCCACACTCTCTGTGAGTAGAAAGCCTCCACAGCTGTCTCCAGAGCTTGTTGATTCAAATATATGTACCCCAAAGTATTTGCACTTCATCAGACCACCCTGCAGAGATCAGATCTTTCCAAATGCCTTTTCAAGTTGTCAGGCTAAATATCTCTTTCATCACAACTTTCAATTACTCCTGCTGCTCTAAACTTTCTTTGAGGTACTCTTATAGGGGAATTTGGGAAATCCAGGCCATCTTCCCCTAGAATCCTCCTTTGATAAAGCTTTTTTTTTTTTTTAACTCTTACAGAAAACGTGGATGGTACAAATAAAAAGAGCAACCTCTTGCTTCATGAAGAGATATGAGACAAAGAAATCCTCCTTCACTTTGCCTGCAGAATCCTCCGAGATCTAGAAGCCAGAGTACAATGTCCATATTTGCTATATCTTTTTGGCTAGTGATAGAGGCTACACCTGTGATTTCATTGGCTAGAATAAGGACACACCTTCTACTAACTCAACACCTTCTCTGTAACTTAAAGTCTTGGAGGACTACATAGGGTACCTGACAGTTTAAGTGACTTGGTCTTTCACACAGCCAGTCAAGGCCAACTCCATTTATTACAGCATGCTTCCTTTTTAACTTTTTATGTAATGGGTTCAAATTATTTTTTACAAAGCAATCGTACCCTCCTCCCCAATCCTGATGATCAACTGTGAGAATATAATGATACTCTGAATATGACAATTCGGCTCAAATAGATACTATGAAGGTGGAAACATTCTGGGGGTTGCTAATGAGAAATATTTGACTTTCAAAATATTTGGTAAAATAGCCTTGAAAGATGTCCAGGTAAGATTAAAAATTGAACAGGATAACACAGAGGAAATCGAAGCTCTTCTGCCTCAAACCAGGGGTTCAAATTTAGAGGTCCATAAACCTGTTTTTAAAAAATATTTATTTTGATAACTATTTCAATATAATTGGTTTCCTTTGTAATCCTATGTATTTTGTGAATTTAAACGGAGTCCATAATCTTAAGCAGATTGTCAAAGCAATCCATGACACAAAAATATATGGCACATACTAACTATACCAGTTATATGGTGGGAAAAGGCTGAAGAGTTAGAAAAGGCCAGGTTCAAATCCTATTTCTGACAATAGTTTATTGACTTAGGTCATTTAAAATCTCTAAGTCTTAGTTTCCCCATCTGGTATTTTAATCACCAATTTTTTAGCTCAACATATCATTAGCAAAAGGAATGCTATTTATGGCCTTGCTCTGCAACACCATAAAACATGGGTCATTTTTGTTAGTGCCTTGGTTATAAAAAGCCAAACAAGGGGAGCCCTACATTTTCATACCCAGAACTATATGGATACATAATCCTCATTTCTCAAAAGTTGCTCACATTTATTTTGTGTATTTCATGTTGTTTAAAAAAATATATATACACACATATAATGTACGTATAATTAGAGTCTAGTGGAAAAAAAGCCCTGACCTGGAAGTTCTGTGGGCCTGTTTCTTCACCTGTAAAATGAGATACCAGGTGAAACCCCTTCTTTCGGACCACAATAAGCGGATTAGAAAATGGAAATTACTTCTCTTGAAAGAAAGTTAGGTTTTTCAAGTACAACTTGTCTCTTTTGATCACTATTGAAGGTCATCCCAGTATATTCCTTTTATTCCACAATGACCCCATTTTGCTTTTAATATCAAAAAAAGCTTCTAATTGTTTATCACTTACTTTAACTATTTATTTTATGAGCCATAACAATTCAACTATACTGAAATCACAAAGCAAGAAATGTACTTGCAAACCAGTAGCTATAATGACCAGAATTTATAGTGTTTTAAATTTTGCAAAGTGAGAAACTGAGGCAAAGGTTAAGTATTATCTAAGATTACTAGTAAGACTGAATTTAAACTCAGATCTTATTGACTCTAAGTCTAGGACTATGTCACTGTGTCATCCAGCTGTCTTTATTTGGGGAGGGGACACAGTGCAGCACATTTTATTGGTAAAGGGAACTCCAAGTGAGGAAATTCCTTCTATCAATACAGACTAGTACCTATTCTGCAGCTTAATCTTAAGAGAATATGAAAAATGCAGCTCTAGAATGAAGACACAAAAATGTTGAGAAAATAAAAATTTACATTCCTCCCAGAAGTTATCAAATGCAGTGGTTCGGAGGTATTAATTCAGGACATGGCACTGTCAGTTTGTTAGTGACATGGAAGTAGCTGAAAAACTAGCTAACTGTAACAGGTAAAGAGTTGGAGACCTAGAAAGAGATGGCTAAGTTTACTGCAGTCTATATAGATAATTCACTTAGATAAAAACAAACAAACAAACAAACAAAAATAAGCAAAAACAAATAAACAAAAACTTCACATGCTATGTTATGTACCTATATGATTGATTTGTGGCTTTCTGGTGGATACTAAGTTTATAATTGATGTTTATATAGTGCTTTCAGGTTTGTAAAGTATTCTCCGTGCATCATCATCTCATTTGATTCTCACATTATATGTAAATTTAAAAAAACTATGGTCTTTTTACAGATGAGGAAACTAAGGCTCAAGAGATTAAATGATTTAATAGGCTAATGTTATAAATGACATTTGAACCTAGGTCTCTCCTGATTCCAAGTCTGGGCCTTTTTCCACTCTACCAATGGTTTTCCAAGTACCTAGGAGCTCCTGAGAATCCCTGAGACGCTTTATAGAGTGTCAGAGGACCAAGTCAAAATTGTTTTTCTCATAATAAGACATTTTAATTTCTACTATAGCCATTACTGATAGTGCTAATCCATAAAAACAAAAGCTTTTGGGGATCCCTCAATTTTTAGGAGTGTGGAGACTAACTTCCAAAAGTTAAGAGAACCATTGCACTATACCATGATGTCTCTTTAAGTAAATGTTTCATGTAGAATCCTACATAAAAGAAATTAAGATACTGAAAGGATATGCTAGTAAATGACATGCATACAGTTTGTAAAATATTGAGATGTCAGGGCTTTAGTTTTCTGTTTCTGGACTCATCAACTGAAAACAAACCAAAAAATCTAGAAGAACAGTGATTAAAGAAAATAAGATGAAAATAAAATATATATTAAAAAAATACAAATAATAAAAACAAAAAACAAAGGGGAGAACAACGTTCAAATGTGTAGGGGTGTTGAATGGATGGTAAGGGAATGATCTGCTATATGCACTGGCAGGCAGAGAATATAGAAATAATTTCCCAGCTATAGAGTTTGGACTCATTGCTGAAGAAAGTTTGGAATTCTTTATTGGCAACTGTTAAGGGAAAGAGTAAATGTTCTCATTATTGACAAACTATCTAAAATGTATCATTTAAGTACAGGCCTACCCAGAGAGAAAGCAATAGATGAGATGATTTCTTAGGGTCTCTTCAAGACCTATGATTCTATAAATCATACATTTATATAACATATGAAGGGTTGGTCTTCCAAATTTAATTTCATCCCAAGAGGAGAAAATATGTTTAAAAAAAGAAATATTTATCTTTTCAGGAACAAGTTGTACAAAGAGTCCTGCAAACCCCAAAATGACAAATCTAGTTTATTTTTAAGAAATATACTAACATCTTGGGGCCCCAAATCTGGAAAATCACATAGGAAGCAGCCATATGATCTCCCTTTTGTGGAAATGGTATCTCAAAACATGCCTGGATACAGTGAGAAGCAAAAGGCATTTGTTTTCAAATAGAAGTGGGCAAATGGGTACCAAATTTACAACATGAAGTGAAGCTTTTTCACTGACTTTTTGACATTTTACAGAATGACCAATGGGGAAAAGCAAAAAGCATAAAGCTAATAGGACAGATAAGCTATACAATGAAGGAAATTAATGATGCTTCTTTAAAAGCAGGAATGTAACTTCTAGAGTTAAAACAAAAACAAAAACCCTAAGGCTGGGTACCTCCAAGTATACTGTGTTCCCATTCTATTGGTAAATAAATTAATTTAGAACAAATTCGTTGCTGTCTTATTATGTCAAGATGGGAAAAGACCATGTGTTATCATAGACCATAACTGCTAGAAAGAGGATTTTTATTAATATTCTTTTAACAGATTAAAAAACAAATGCAACAATGCAACAAGCCTCCTTCCAATGCTCTTTATACAGAATTAGGTACCATCATTTGGGGTCACCTTTAGGTACACTTAGAATCAACTGCCATCCAATCCTGAGTTCAGGTAATACAGTGCACACTGAACTAAACTCTTCCACAATATAAGGCACGAGCACATGATCACAAGTAGTAAATACAACACAAGAAACAAAAAAATCAGATTAAAAATTTCATGCAAACCCATCTACAGATAATGAGTATGATCCAGTTTCCAGAAGTACATGTCATGTACACATAACTGCATTGTGTTACCAGTCTGTACACAACAAGAACTTGGTTATTTCCAATTCTACTTTATACATGTTTACATAAATTCCATAAATCTATGCACAATATTCACATCTGCAATGATAATGAAAAATTAGAATCCAGGCAAATGGCAATTAAGACAGGATAATGTGTGGCACATTTTCATTAGAAAAACCATTCATCAAGCTTGTGTCTGGGAATGCTAAATTAATGGCACATTTAATTCTGTGGATGATATCTGTGGTTTAATAACCAAAGTGCATAAAAAATCCGCTGTGGTCACACAGACCACAATTATCAAAGTTTATGATAATAATCTGCTCCTTACTCCAGGAAAACAAAATATGACAGGTTTAAAGAAACAGAATTAGCTTTACAAATCTTAAAACTGTACAATTTAAAAAGAATCACTTCTTTCAGAGTAATGGGATACAAACAATTTCAGCAATTATTACATTAATACTACCATGAGGAAGCCCTATTCAAAATTAGCTCAATTCCACACTGAGAGGTAGTTGAAACAAAATGTTATTCATATCCTGCACTGAGGTCTTCTGTTTTTTCTCTCCCTCCCCACCCCTTTTTTCCTTAAAAAAGAGACAATCCTGTACAAGCAGCATTTTTAGTCTTCTTCTACAAAAGTTCTATAGGTACAATCTGGCGTACACTAAACCAGCAAGGTCTGCCCTTTTTTTTTTTTTTTTTTTTTTTTTTTTTTAATATTTTTTCTGTGTCTGGATTTGAAACTCTCCAGGCTGCTTTGCATTAGTGCCAAATCACAGATCTGGACCTGCCAGCTCTTAACTCAGACACAAGAATGGAGCCTACCAGCTACATTTGGAATATGTAGCCTACAAACACATTTTAATTTTCTTTAAAGGGAAAATTTCCTTTTGTTGTCAAAACATTTTAAGGTTGTGAATTAAGAGCAGAAAGCAATGGGGTAATGATAACATCAGCATTACTAACTCGGGAGAAAGCATGAAGGATTTTATGACATTGATGGAAATGAGAAACACAGTCATATTAAACACTTAAAAGCCTTTCTTTAATAGTCTCCGTATTATTTATCTTGTGGAAAGGGAAGAGACATTCAGTAAATCCCATAGCAAAGAGAAAGGGAACCAAAAATCTAATCCTGAAGATATTTATTGTTCTAAAAAGCTATGCCAACAGTGATGTTGTGTGCTTTTGTTTGCCTTTAACACCATAAATCAACATCACTGTGTATGTACTGGTTATAGCTATCAAAGGGAAAACTACTTGGAAAATTTTCAAAATAAAAAAGATGCATTTTAACTCAACTATTCAGAGTAAATAGTTCTCTAATCAATCCGTCTTTCTTGATGAGCAATTCATTTTCTTTGTCATATGTGCCTGAGCACTTAGCTTGTCTCCTTTTCAGGGGATTAGTTCAATATATTTAATTACTATTGACAAAAGGATTTACATGCATGATTCCATTAACAGCTAAGCAAAAATATACTCCTTTACAGTGTATACTTCAGATATATGTAAAGTCATTTATGGCATGATATATGAAAACAAAACTAGAAAATAGTGACTGCAAAAAAAAAATGCTTAGTTCTATTTTTCCTAACTATCAATAATTTACCTTTTATATGATTGCTACATATTACAGGATCACAGATTAAGACTTGGAAGAGACCTTAGAAGCCACGGAGTGTAAGCCCATCATTTTATGAGAAGCTGCAGTTAAGAGAGGTTGATTTGCCCAGGGTCAGATAGGAAGAAAACTTGAGTTCAGATTTCTCCCCAAGTCCAGCACTCTACCAACTATGTTCACTTCCTTTTCTAGAAAATGTCTATTACCAAAGCTAATTTCAACTTACTTTGGAAATTTCATGTTTTCCAAACTCATAAAAATAATGTAATAAATTAAAGGTCCATTTTAGTCTCCAAAGTATTTGGAGACTTCCCCTAGGCTTGTAAAATCAGAAAGAGCATTGAATTCATCCTATTTGTTTTATTGATAGGTCATAGAAGCCCAGAGAGACTAAATAACTTGCTTGAGTTCCCCCTCCAGGCCAGGGGCTGAGAGCCAGAATCCAGGTATCAAAGACAGCTGAGCATCCTCTCCACTGTATCATCTGCTGCTTCCTATTTCAGGTCTGATTATACATTTTGGGACTTAATGATATACTTATTTGGGGCAATAATGTCTCTCTCCAAGATAGCCATAAAGCATTATTTTTTTTTCAAGGTGAAAAGATTTCTCAGATCAAGTGGAAAACTAAATTCTTAATCAAACTGTGTTGGTATTTTATCACTTTAAATTTTTTCTACATGGAGAAAATATGAAATAACTGAAAATTTAATGTTTCTTTACCACTTAATCAGTGGTGACTTATTTTCCCATAAATTAGCTACCAATAGCAATTACCAGCCTTAAAATGTAAAGTCAATAAGACATATGCCTAACTTACAATTTGTTTGATTATATGAAATAATAGGGGAAAAAAGTTGAACCACTAAAGAATTGAGAATTTCATATTCCTTATGGGAAACATTAAAAAGGAAAAGTTATATAAAATGCTTAATCTCAGATGATTTAAGTTGAAAGTAAACATAATTTAGTATAAATATATCATGTATTTTCTTCAATTAATAGGAGAACATTATGAAATCCTTATTTAGAGGGAGGCTAGGAGAGACAAGAAGAAGAGCTTAAGAAATACAAAGAGAGGAGAAAAATACATTTTAGATAAAAGAAATACTCAAGCTTTAAAATATCTCCCCAAGGACATGAACTATTACAAAATAAGGAACTGATTTCACAGAAGTCTATGAAATGAGGATAACAGAAGTGAAACAGCATAACATAAAAACCAAGCTTGAATTTAGGACAGAATTTTTTAAATACCCAACATTTTTACAACATCAAAAGGGTAAAACTGGGCTATGACATAAATGACACAAGAATAAAACAGAGTTGGCAAGTTTTATGGTGCTGTGCATGATTTTGTAGAGAAGACATTTAATGCATACAAACACGGGAGTATGTTAATGTGCAACAAAAACAGACATTTGCTATATTGAATCCTTGTACATTTCTGTAAGTTAGCTTTTGGAGAAAGTAGAAAAGAAGCTGTGAGATTACATAAATGTCTGTAAGCAATGAAATTATGTTTTAAAAAAATACATTGATATTCTCTGTTCAAAATTTATTTACATTTAACTAGATAGTTCTAAACTAGGCATGAAAGCTGTTTTCAGGGTAAGTGGAAAGAAAGCAACAGATGATGAGCCCAAGTCTCACAAAAATAGAAGAGTTTTACTTGATATTAATAAACATTTCAAAATATATCAATTTTGCCAAGTATTACAACCACTGTCCAAATCAAATAGTAGTCCAAGTACTCTATGAAGTGCATTTATTAAAACTCTAATGTTAGTGTAATCTTGTTTGATAAACATGATAACTAGTTATCCTTGTAGATCATTGAAACAGTCATTACAGACACGAACAGGTTTCTTTGAAGAAGGAGTTAAGGCATTTTTGGCCGAACATTCAGCACAGAAGATATTTCCACACTGTCTACAATGATGCTGTGAAAGAGAGAAACAAGAGAAATTAAACTTCCAATATAAAATGGATAGGTGTCACCAAGGAGGATATATTTACTTGTAAGTATAAAGGGTGCTGTTAGAACTATTTCTTTCACATTTTCATAAAATGTTACAAAAAAAAAAAAGTTTTCTTTTCTCACACTATATAATTTTATTTCTATTTAATTCAGAAATCACAGCCTAAACTTTCATTCTCCCAAATAATGCAATGAACTAAACTATCACTATTCCAGTTAGATAGGCAAAGGGATATGTTGGTTTTTACACTAGGATGTTCAGAAAATTTTGGGACCAGTGAAACACAATGAAGCAGATAACTGAATATGGACCTACAAAATCCAAAATCAAGATCATGTGAATGGTAAAAGGGAACCAAATCAAATATGTGGATACTGATTAAAATTTGTTAGTAAATTTCTGTCAAGACGTGCTATTCAAATACAATGCCATTTTACTGACTTAAATAGTAAGTCTCCTGATACTCATTTATAATACACACAATTTCTTTACATACCCGTCTCACTGTGACAGAAAAACCTTTCCCACAGGACATACAGTTCTGTACCTCATTATCTTCAGCCCATTTTCTATTTAAAGCTTGTGTATGTTTGATCTAAAAAAAAACAATAAAAGTAAGCAAAAATATATTCAAAATCTTAGGTATATACTCACACATATATAAATATTACATGCACATACATACATACATATAGATTGTATGTATATGTGTATATATGTACACAAACACACATACATGTGTGTCTTTCTCAATAAATATCACATCAACAAATATTCATGCACAAATTCCTAAAATTACTCAGTAGCATAGTCCCAGCTTCTTAAACTGTGATTCACGACCCATATAAGGTCTTATAACTGAGTGTAGGGGTTGTGAAATTATGATTTGTTATCAGTAAATGCTTGATTTCTATACCTATTTTATATACCTATATACCCAGGGTCATGAGTAGAAAAAGAAGCCCTGGCATAGATAGCACTAGCTACCACCAACACATTCATTCACTTTTTCATTTCTTCATTCAAGTATTTTTCTACCATGTGCAAAGGGAGGGGAAATATACAAAGATAAATAAGACATGATTCCTGCTTTTAAGATGAGAAAGATAATGTATATTCCAGACATCATGAACAAAAATTAGACTATAATCAGACCATAAGAAGAATATAAAGAACTATGAGATCAATTATTCCTGGTTTGGAAAAAGTAGAAAATTAGGGAAGACATTTTGAAGGAGGAAGCATTTAAGGTCCTAGACCTTTGAGGATGGGTAGGCTATCAACAGGTAAAAAGTTATGGAAGGATGAAAGTCTAGGTTAAAATAACAAAGAATAGGTCCAGGAGTAGTTAGGGATTGGGAAAGGTAAAAGGAAAGTAGATTATAGTCAAAGAAGAGAATTTCAGGATTTAAGGTCTTCGGGATATATAGCAAAGTCTGGAGTATACAATTCTTAAATACAATCAGTACAAAACTAAATTTCAGGTGGTTTAGGAATTAAACAAGCTTCTATAGGTTGCCCTTGGGACTCAACCATTACACAAAATATTGGTTTTGAAAAAATGCATTCTCAAGTTCCAAACAACCAATTTACATGCCAATATTTAGAATACAAACTAGATTCCCCCTTTCATGCCACTTCTGCCATTCACAAGTTGATTCTTGAGCATAACATCATGGGAAAGGAAGTATAGAAAATAGGCAGGAAATAGATTGGGATGAGTGGATGTTGTTAGAGGGAATTCCTATAGGAATAGAACCTTGAAGTTTAACCCTCCCTTTTCTGTGACCATCAGTTTGTTATCTCCATGTTCCTCTTTGGAATGGCCTAGAGGCAAGGTAAGACATGAGAATGGAATGTTCCACTGCATCAGGGCAGCTGCAAGTTAAGGGGGAACAGCAAGAACATGGGAGGAAGATATGGAGATAAGGGTCGAGTGATTCCTGTTTTGGGTTGGGGCAGCTGCTCTGGAATAGCTTTCCATATTTAAAAGACGCATATTGGGAATGTATGGTTTGGGAAAATGCACGAAGGAAATCAGAAATTCAAAGTGACAAATTCAGTCTGTGACCAAAGCTAAGACTTACTAATTACCATGAGCTACCTAACCTCACATGGAAAAGACAGAAAGTCAAAGGAGTTCAAAGAACTTAGAAGAACTGTTTCCCTAAGCCTTCTTTTCTCATGTAGACCCAGGGCCTGGCCAAGGCCTGGCCATCTGCCCTCCCCTTGCCATCATTCTTCCCTTCAGAGCAGAGTTTCTCTGCTTTCTAGGCTGCTCTGTAATATATATTCTCTTTTTTTCATTCTCTCCTATGAACTATTACTAATGGCCACATTATGCAATTCCCTTGCATTATCCTAAATCTTTACATGGGAAAGCTTGACATCCAAGGTAGCAAAGTACAGTGGAAGTACACTGGGTTGAGGAGTTAAAAGACCTGAGTTCCATCCCTGGTGTCCCACTAAATGGCTACAAAATCTTGACAATAAGTTCTTCTTCTATCACAGGAAAAGGCAGGACCAGAAAAATCTTGATCCCTTTTTCAGATCCAACTCTACAGCACCTATGGTGCTGAGGGTACTTTGCTTTGGTTAGCATTCCAACTAGGAACTGCCCAGGAGCAGTGCTAATTAATGGCTTTTTAAGAAGTGTCTAGAGTATGAGGTCAAGTGATTTGCTTAGTCATTAAGCCAGAACATCAGGGACAGAACTTGAAACAAGATCTCCCCTAACTTTTAGGCTGTCTCTCTGTCCCTTGTCCATCCTGATTCCTTAGAATACATTGCAACAGTTTATCTGAATCACCAGATGGCCCAGAGATGTTAGGGGTCATGAGAACTTTAAAGTGAGCCCCACATTGCCTCTGATAAATGCACAGATCTTGAGAGCCAGTCAGGTATGACTAAAAGGCAAAAGTTCAGTAGAATTCCTTTGCAACCAGAGTCTGTATTAGAGGATATTACTCCACCAATTTTCTTCCTGTAGATGAGAAAACTGATTTAATATTCCTAGATCACCAACCTTGTCTCTAAGTACCTAACACTTAAACTTCTTGAAGGAAGGCAGCATTACCTTTCTGAATTCTTTATTTTTCAAAGAATCTTTCCTGACACTTTGAAACTTAACCACTTAACCCTCACTATACTTAACACAGAGCAGATTTCAAATGAACATTCAAGTGAATTTTCAAATAGTGTAAAAAAATCTCCTTCAAGAAATGGTACTCTTAACCGAAATCAGAAGGAATGGTACATTCAACAAAACTTCCCACCCTTACCTGTAATGACTGATTTTCTCTGCCTAATTCCTGTACTGCTGCAGTAGTATTATCCAGTTTTCTCTGCAACTCTAGGACTTTGGCTTGAAGTTTCTCTATCTCACCTTCACTTTTAAGACATCTGAAGATGGATAATTAAGATATAATTAGATACAAAAGATTTAAAAGATCCCATGAAACACAAAAAGGACTGCTAAAATAACTTAAAAAGAGCTGAAATTAAATGTCCATTATTTACCACAAGTTATTACCAGCTTTAGGTAATGATTTAATACCAGCAGGGGCTGATTCCATTTAACTCATTTGCTATTTTTTTCTCTGAAACAATACATGATTAGATAATGATGGCAATATTCAATCAGTCATGAAGTACATTTCCCCCAAATATTATAACTTCCTTACCTTTCCAACAATGCTCTCCTTTCATCTTGATTATTTTGAATAGTTGCTTCCAATACTGCAATTTCACCTCGTAAATCATCAATCTGTTTCTCTAGCTCACTAACTCTCCGTTGGCTGGCCTGCCATTCTTTCTTGACTGTGCCCAAATTCTCATTCAAAGCTGTCACTTGCATGGCAAGTCTAGTCTCATTCTCTTCATGTTTCCTAATTTTCTCTTCCTTTTCTTTTATTTCTGCATTCTAAAAAAGAAAAATTTATATATACATAAAATTTCATGTTATAATTGCAGTCAGATATGGGCTTGAGTGCCTTCCTTATCAACTTTCAAATTTCAGGACTATACATATTTTTATGTACGGAAAAGTGCTGCTTATAACAAGAGACATAACAACTATCTACATAGTCTAAACTTAACCTAAATTAGCTCCAAGTCTGGGGTTCTTACAACTTTCAAATTCATGTCAGAGTTTAAAGTGGTCTTTGGGTTTTCTTTTAGAAAAAGACTTATGAAGAATGAAATGACCAGAACTTTACACAATGACAACAATAATGTTCTAAGGATAACTCTGAATGACCAAGTCATTTTGAGAAATACAAAGGACTTATGAAAAAAGAGGCTATTTACATCCAGAGAAAGAACTGATAAACAGAAGTTTATATAGTATGGTTTTTACATTCTCTCTCTCTCTCTTTCTTTGTGTCATACACACAGACACACACACACACAGACACACACAGATACACACACCCTTGTGTCTATGGTAGCCTTATCTACCAGTGGGGTGGGATGGAAGAGAGAAGAAAAAAAATGAGTACCAAGCATATAGCAGAGAACAAAAGAAAACTTAGAAAGAAGCAAAGAAACAAGATATAATACTTATTAAAGTTTTTCAAAAAAAGTAATGAAAATTTATGGTTTTATATTGAATCCTCTTTTTATGTTGTGCTATGTACATGAAAATGTTTTTTTTATGTTTTTGCATTTTATGCATTTTGCATTCAAAATTAATAAAAATTAAAGAAAAAAAGACTTAGAATCTCTACGTACTAATTTAAGGGATGCAAAATATACCATTCTTCTCTTACACAGGTCCTATACACCCTCTCCTACTGATCTATCAACAAATAACTTGGAAACTTTTTAACTCATGATCTGAATATGAAATGACCATCTTATAATATTGAATTTGGCATTAAAAATTATATGAGTACATTTGGATTTAATTTAAAAGAAGTCAGATGTTTCCCATCTAGTACACAACAGAAGGAAAAGTATTGTGGACTTTGGTCAGCATAATTCTAAAATGAAATCCCATTATTATGTTTACTTTGCCTAAATAAATGCTTGTGCATGACATGATAATGTATTTACCACTATTTTTCTTTTCTACAAAAGTTTTGTTAACTTTTTGCAGTTTTCAGTGAACTTATTTAAACATGTTGTTTCCTAATTAGAGGTCAAGCTACTATCCAATCTATGTTTCCACCAACACGGATAGTCCCACTCCCCAATTTATGCCTTCTAATCTTCCGCATGTAATCCTTGCTTAAGTCTTTCTAAAATTCTTCCACCCAATACAATGAAGAACTTCTTTTAACATTTCTAAGGGTACACATGTGAACACTCATATTGTCCATTTGTTCTCTTACTTTTGTTGATATGGATTTTAATTACATTATTAAAAAAATGCTTTCTCTTAATCATTTCAGTAAGAATTATGAGGATGGGGCAGCTGGTTGACAATGGATAGAGCACCAGTCCTGGAGTCAGGATGACCCAAGTTCAAATCTGGCCTCAGACACTCAGCATTCCCTAGCTGTGTGAACCTGGGTAAGTCACTTAACCCCAACAGCCTCAGACACCTCCCCACCGCCAAAAAAAAAAAAAAAAAAAAAAAAGAATTATGATAAGATTTTAACTGTTACAGAAAAAGTATTTGAGAAAGCATGTCAGTTCTTAATTTATGCTCTCATGGTTATTTTTTTTTAAGTCGTGCCTGGCTCTTTGTGACCTTGTCTTCTCTTCTAAAAGCTAAACATATTTAGTTGCTTCAGCTGATGTGTCTAAATGGCCTAGTTCCCTGTGCCTTCACCATGTAAGCCATCTCTACTTAATGCACTTCAGTTCATCAATGTCCTGTAGTGCTGAAACAGAATATGACACCAGATAAGGTGGCATAGGGTATAGAATGGGCAGGCAATCACCTTCCTTGCTTTGAGTACTGGACTTCTGGTAACTCAGGCTAAAAGCATATTGGCTATTTTAACTGCCTCTTGATGCACTGAGTTTACATTTACTAGATTCTCCGGGTCTTTATTAAGAACTATTTGTTGTCATACATTCCTTTATTGATCAGCTTTTTGGAACCCAAGTGTAGGGCTTTAAATTTAATATGGGTAAATGCAATTTTCACAGTTTTACATTTTAAAAGATTTGGGGATTCTAGAACTGCCATTTAGTGTGTTAGCTCTTTCCTAACTTTGTGTCATCTGCAAATCTGAAAAGGTGACCCACATTTCCATTCAACTTAGAGAACTGACTTAGATAACATCATACCATTTTTTTTCTTGGTTATCTTTTTTTAGAAAAAAAAATGCAGATTTTACTTTTCCCCAGTCTTCTATAATCTTTCACTCTTTGAGATATAATTTGAAAATCCCTTGAGTGCCTTTAAAAATTGAAATATCCATAGTATCTGTCTTCTGGTCAGCCATCTCTCTTCCAACTTCATCTTAAGTGCCATTTCCATTAACTGTAAAGTACTTAGCATAGTAATGCTACAAATACTAAATGCTATATAAATATTAGTTATTATTATTACTGCCCTCTTTCCAAACTCACCTACAATGATCTGGCATATCCAGAATTCATGCCAATCTCTATCAAGATTCATTTTCTCAAAAAAAGTTTTTCTTTATTATTTTATGAGATACTATTTACAATCTTCTCTCATACTTCTCTATACTATATGCAAATGTATTCCAAAGTAATGTTGCCTTTGGTTGCTTTGTTTGTCCACCTGGTAAAATGATTAACTCTCTGATAAGATAATTTTCCTTAATATTGCTGCTTATTGCCTGATCTAATTGTTTTGCATTATTTTTGTTTTCTAGGATCCATTTTCCTTTATATGAAATTTGTCAATAGGTTGGTGCTATTCACAATATGAATGGTGGTGTATACAATGTCTTCATTTTTATCCTTTCCTGTAATCAGGGTTTTATGCTGACCTATGCTATAGCCAAACAATGATCTGAATGCAAAGACAGTTTATTCTGAAATGACTGAAATTTCTTTAAACAGTTAATCCTTCTGCTATCCCACATCATTCTTTCTGAAATCATTTGGTTCTCCCTGTCTCTAGCACCTCTGAACCTGTCTACAAAAGTCTTTGTTCTCCATCTCTCCTAGGTTCTGAGCCATATTTTCCAGCTTCATTCTTCTCATCTGTGACCACTATCACACCAAAATTATTCAACATTAAGCTACATGGGTCTTGTCATGCTCTATATGAATTACTGTAGTATAATAAGCAATCATCTTCTTGAGGGGATTCAAGGTTAGATGATCCAGTCGATGATTCCCCCTTGCTGCATTAAGGAGTCAGTGAAACAAGTGCCAAAGCCTTAAACTCTGTGAGAATCTTGTGTCTTCTGGTTTAAGTTACAGGGACAATGTCAAAATGGATTGGATTCAGTCTTTCTATATGGGAACAAGATTTGCTTTTTCTCATTCTAATTTTTTTTAATGCCAAAATTGGTTAAAGCAGTAAGTAATATAGCTATTTCCAAAAGGTATAAGTAATATACCTTTTGGGCCTCATTAGATTTTTTTAATATAAATTAACCTAATAGATGAACTAGACACAAACAAATTATAATAACACAAAATAATGTGTAAAAAAATACAGTGAAGACTTGCTTAAAGTACTAAATGAGGCTCAAAGGAGATGATTGTAGGTGTCATTTTAGATAAAAGGAAAGGAAGACATTCCAGAAAGAAGAAACAATATAGTAGGAAAAAGAGAGAAGAATGAAAGTTGTGTTTCAGAATTGAAAAGTAACCCATTAGAGTGGAATACATGATTTAAGTTATGTACAGATGTGATATGAGCTAATGTTGAAAAGGTAAAGCAGCACAAGGGTATAGAGCTCCTACACTGAACTTGACTCATGAGGTAACAGGAAGCCACTGGGGATTTCTGCGCAGAGCACATCTATTCTAAGTGGTGATATATAAAAAAGGACTGGTTAGAAAGAAACTTACTAACCAATTTGGCCTCCTTCTCAATGAATTCTTTCTTCAGATCATCTTCAGTCTTTTTCAACTGATCTTTTACTATTTGTTGGTTCTTCTTTTCCTGTTCAAGAGCTGACCCCAGGGCATCTAATTTGCCCTGAAGTTCTAGTTTCTGCTGAATCAATAGCTGTTTGGCATCCTTTAGATTTGTTATTTCCTGTTAGAAAAATTCAACACGGAACTAAAAATTTCAAAATATATATACACATTACCTGTAATTAATAACCTAACAATAATGATAACAACAACAACTTATCATTTTATTTAAATTATTTGAGGAGGTTGTTTTCCTTTATTTTCCAGGCTTTTAAATTCACTCTATTTTTTGCCCTCTTCCCTAGTTCTTTATTAAAGGAAATTGTAATTTTCTAAGTTACAAAAAGTTGGTAGATTAATATAAAATTATGCAAAGTTGCTATCCTTAAGGCTAGATATTTCCAATTTTCTGTGGTAGAGGATGAAAAAGGTGAGTCTTTTTTTTTTTTAATGTCATCTATTTTGTTTCTAAAAGTGTATTTTTTTTTCAGTTATCTGGAAGCAAATTTCAACATCTCATATATTCCTTCAGATGATTAAAAAAGAAATTGCTTCATCAAATCAACAAAATCAAAACTCACATGCTGCCTTGTTCTCCCTCAAATGGTCATAAATGAAAATCAGATATAGTAAATATGCACTAAGTAAAAAAATATCCTAAATAGGGATTGTTTCATATGTTCAAAGGATCACATGGACTTACTTCTAGAAAAGACCTAAGAGGGACCAGCTAGGTGGTGCAGTAGATAGAGCACCAGCCCTGAAGTCAGAAGGACATTAGTTGAAATCTGGCCTCAGACACTTAATACTTCCTAACTATGTGACCCTGGGCAAGTCACATGCTACTAATATGTAATATTAATTTCCTTATTTTATTGTTATTATTGTTACAATTGCCTTGGCAAAAAAAAGAAAGAAAGAAAAGAAAAGACCTAAGAAAACAGCTAGTCAAATTCTCTCATTTTACAGAGGACCAAAGTGAGAGGGAATGAAATAAAGAACAAGCAGGATTTGGCTCCATATTTTCCAAATCTAGATGTTTTATTAATGTCTTAATCTTGGAAAATCTAGTAATTTTCTTTGTCTTTTAAAAAAAATCCTAATTCTCTTCTTTTCCAATTTAACTTTGAATTTCAAAGAGACATCAGTATTTGGATATGGAGCATTATCAAAATAATCTGGCAAAAACACAAAAGCATGCCAAGTCAGAAAAAAAAATTCCAACTCACCTTCAGGCTTTCTTGTTTGTAGGAACCAAGTTCTTCACTCAATTTGGTAATTTCTTTTTCCTGCCTAACCTTAATTTCTTGTAGCTCCATCAATTTGGACTTCTCATTAGCTAGTTCTTTTTCTTTCAGTGACTAAGAAAAAAAATTTAGTTGCAAAGTAGTCAATTCAGAATCAAAATATAAAGAGATACTTTTCTTATTCACAAATGTATTTAATTTAATTACCAATAATAACTGAAACACTATATAGTTTTTGAAATTATATCAATAAAACATTAAAGGGCCAATCATAAAATGCTTGCTGCATGACCTTCCTATCAAATATCAAAGTACCTTTCCCAATTGCATATTACTTCTACCTAATCTCTTCTCCTTTTTGCATCGCAGATAAACTCTATAATTTGATAACAGGTCATTATTTTGGTTATAAAACCAAAAATCACAAGTTCATTCTTATTGTGTGCGAGAAAATATGTATTGCTCTGCTTAGAAAAGAACTAAAGATAAATGTGGTTTAAATTTACTAAGCCTAAATTTAAATTAAATTTACTAAACCATATATTTTACCTTATTAAAATTGCAACAACACTTATTACTAAAAAATGCTAGTTTTAAAATAACTGAAGAGATTTTTTAAAATCATAATTCAAAATTGTTTCCAGACCCCTTTTCATCCTAAATATGCAACCAAAGAGTTAAAAATCAAATAATGAAAGCTGGCTATAGTAATTTTTAGCCTGGAGAAGAGAAGAGAAAAAGTTAATACATATAAGAGCTGTTCAAACACTAGGAGGAATTTAGAATGGTGAAATGATCAAATATCCTATAAATTTTTGAAGGCCAACAGATAGAAGATATAGGAAGGCAGATCTGGGCTTAATATATGGAAGAATGAAAGTATGAATTATATAAAAATGACCTAGGTAGTGAGCTTCCCATAGTTGAGAGTACTCATACCCAGGAGGCTGACATGAAAGGTCCCTTTCAACATCAGAGTTCCAGAGTTACCTTGTCTTTTTGCATAGACTGAAGTGTCTTGCCCTGTTCTTGTAACTGTTGCTCTTTTTTTGAAATATCTTGCTCCAAAGAGGCCTTGGCACTCTTAAGTTCTTGAATTATTTTATTCTGATTTCCAAGTTGGTTTCGATTTGAAATCAAGTCCTCCTGAGCCAGAGAGAGCTTTTCTTCTACAGACTTTACCAAAAAATAAATAAATAAAAATTAAACACATTAAAAAACACTGTGAAAAATACAAACGCTTCCTACTACACTTTAATCAGGACATATAAGAAAAAGCATTTTCAATTAGGTTGTCTTGCTTAATAAAAATAAAAATAGCCCTGCAATGCTAAGTTTTTAAATTTTTAAGAGTTAGAAAAATGTCATTTTGAAATATATGGACCTGAATTAACAAGAGTTTTTGAGTCCTTGTTAACATTATTTTTAGCACTCTCTTGATTGTTTTGGTGGAGACTGTGGAAGTATTCGACTTGGTCTTTACTCTCAAGGAGTCCAAAATTATGTTGGAGAGAAAAAGATAACACACAAGAGATAGCAACCACAAGATAGCAACTACTTTAGAATTAAATTGTGAGATTCAGACTAATGCTCATGGATTTAGAATAAACCTTAAAATAACAACTTTCAACAAAAGAAAGATCTTTTTATAAAAATTATTATATTACACCTAACTCAGTACAAGAATACAAAGAAAAAAGAAGAAAAAGTAGGTGAATAAAAGAGTAAAGGAGAGAATGGGAAAAGATTCTTCTTTTCAACACTTGGCTAAGGATCCTAGTGTTGCCTGACTCTTCTTACCAGAGACTAAGCCCTACCAATAAGCAGACTGCCCCTATAGCTGGGAACTGTAACAACATAAGGAGTACGAAATGCTAGCTGTTTAATGGTCAGTTATGAAATGTGCAAAAGGTCCCCATTAAGAAGGCACACAGAGCAAACATATATACATAGAAAAGAGCCATTCATTTCTCAAAAGATAACTAGTCAAAGGATACGAACAAATAATTTTCATAAGTAGAATCAACCATTATATGAAAGATCATACTCATATCACTAATAATAGGAATATAAATCAAAACAGGTGAGGTTTCTTGTAAACACTCAGAAATTAGCAAAGATGGCAAGGTGAAAAGTCAAAATTGAAGAGGCTGCAGAAAGACAGGCACATAGTTTGTAGAGCTAATTTTGTTCATTCATTCTGTGAAAAAAATTGTAGAATTATCGAAGAAGTCATTTGCTCATAGTCTTTGATTCAGATTCCACTGCTGGGAACATATGCCAAGGAAGTTTAAGACAGCAAGACCGATGCCATTTGTAACAAAATATTTATAATCTATGACAAAAAAAAAAGTAAAATAAAATGTTTTTCTGGCAGAAAAAAGAAATAGTGTAGATACTCATGCCCGAAAAATGGCTAAATAAACTGTTGTGACAAAATCACGGCTGTACAGCTGGCAGGGACCTAAGAAGCCATCCATCTAGTCCAACTCTCTCATCTTACAGTTGAGGAAACTAATCATCTATAACTCTAAGAGAATGTCAATAAAAGCAGAGACTGTTTTGTTTCTGCCTTGCATTACCAGTACCTAGTACAGTAAATGCTTTATGAAATACTTGTAGAAGGAATGAGGTCACACACAAAAATGATGAATAATGAGAAATTCCAAGAAATACAGCAAGATAGGAGAACTGATGCAAATCCCTATGATTTCTAGGTTAAATATGGGATTTAACTCATGATCATTTAAAAATTCTTTAGCCCATTTTTTCCAGTATCTTCCCTCAAAAAGAAATCCTCATCAAGTTACTCATTTTTACAAAAAGAACATAAAAGATACCTAAACACAATATTTTAAAGTAAATCTTTATAAGAGGGTTACCCCCATCTTTTCTAAAGAATAGCCCTGTTTTAAACATCTGATAGTAGGAGATTGAACAAAGAAGGTATTTAGATTCTCAAAATTTATTTTAAATTCTGATAGCAACTTTTCTTTGAATTTAATCACAAATCATCCAAATCACAGTTAAACCTTTCTACTTTTACTAAATAAAGGTCAGAATCTAATAAATTCGTCAACTGAAATGATTTCAAAAATATTCCAGCAGGTGGTGCTAAAAGCACAGTTTAATTCTGACCCATCCAATTCCTGCTGAAGATCATCTGAGTCCAATCAATTCAACCAACAAAGATTTTGAGATTTGCTCATTTCACTGAAACAGGAATTATGATGGTTGTAGGTAACTCTCTGTGAACGAGCAAAATCTTACTTTAGTTAGCTTGTTTCTCATTAGTCTCTATCCTAACATCCTATACACTTTTTTTTATTGACAAAAATATGCAAAAATAAAATGTAGAAATTATCTAACATACTTTCTCAAAAAACATTCCAGTTCCTTTACAACTTAATTTTGTTTTCTATAAAAGTTCCCAAGTAAAGCAATAGACAGAGGGCTGAGCTGGGAACCAAACTTGAATCTGAATGTGAACTCAGATATTTACTAGCTGAATGCTGTTCAATCTATGAACTCATGAACTAGTGTCCAGGGATTTTTTAGCAAAGATGTTCCAGTGATTTGCCATTTTCTTCCCAGGTGGATTAAGACAAACAGAAGTGACTAGCCTAGAGGTACATAGCTAATAAGTGAGGTGATAGCTGAACTCAGATCTTCCTGCCTCCAGCACTCTACACAATGAACCACCTAGTTTCCCTTCTGTCTGAAGGACCTCTAGGGAAGTCATTTCATTTCTTTCAGCCCTCACCTTCCTCATTTTTGCAACAAGGATAACATCTTCCTCAAAGAATTAGTGGGAGAATAAATGACATCATATGTTTAGGACATTCTGCAAACCTTCAAAGAATTATAAAAATTATAACTATCATTATTATTCATTTACCTAATGCATTCACACAGATATCACACACTGCTATAGTTCAAAGTCATTATAGCAATACAATAAGAGATAAGGTCTTTGTCCTGTGGTCCTGCCCATAACTTTGACACCCAAGTAATTCAAATGAGATATATCATCCCCAATTTTACAATGATAATTATAACAATTAACAAGCAATTTACAAAAAGCCATTTGAGTTCTCACAAAGTATTACCCTAAGTCTATTGCCACCATAGTCAGTGCTCACCATACCTTGAGATCTTGTCTTGTTGCTAGCAGCTCAGATTCTTTCCCGTATATGTCAGACTGAAGCTGTTTGAGATTTTCCTGATTCTTTTCATACATATTCTGTAATGCTGATAGTTTGTCTCTCTCTGCAGCAAGGTCCTGGGATGATGAAATTATCTGCTGCTGTAATTTATTCTCAAGTTCTGTCTGAAACACATAAATAGTGGCTTAACAATTACAAATTGGGGGGAAAAAAGCAAAAACAAAAAACCTTGTAGAACAAGATTTATTCAAGAGATTAATCTGTACCCTGTTCCACTGAGAGCAATCTTAGAAAACATCAGACTACAACTTTGTGTTCTAAAATTCTATTTTTAATAGATTTTTTAAAAAAAATTATTATTATAGCTACTTATTTACAAAACATATGCATGGGTAATTTTTCAACACTGACCCTTGCCAAAATCTTCTGTTCCAAATTTTCCCCTTCTTTCTCCCGCCCCCCTCCCCTAGATGGCAGGTAGTCCAATATATGTTAAATATGTTAAAGTATATGTTAAATCCAATATAAGTATACATATTTATACAGTTATCTTGCTGCACAAGAAAACTCGGATCTAGAAAGAAAGAAAAAAATCTGACAAGTAAAACAAAAATGCAAGCAAACAATGGAAAGAGTGGAAATGCTATGTTGTGGTCCACACTCAGTTCCCATAGTTTTCTCTCTGGGTACAGATGGCTCTCTTCATCACAAAACCATTGGAAACTTGTCTGAATCATCTCATTGTTGGAGAGAACTATGTCCATCAGAATTGATCATCATATAATCTTATTGCTATGTACAATGATCTCCTCATTTCACTTAGAATCAGTTCATATAAGTCTCTCCAGGCCTCTCTAAAATCATCCTGCTAGTCATTTCTTATGGAACAATAATATTCCATAACATTCATATACCACAACTTATTCAGTCATTCTCCAACTGATGGACATCTATTTAATTTCCAGTTTCTAGACACTACGAAAAGGACTTCCACAAACATTTTTGCACATATGGGTCCCTTGCCCTTTTTTAAGATCTCTTTGGGATATAAGGCCACTAGTTAACACTACTGGATCAAGGGATGTGCAGTTTGATAACTTTTTAAGCACAGTTCCAAATAGCTCTCCAGAATGGTTGGATTTATTAACAATTCCACCAACAATGTATCAGTGACCCAGTTTTCCCATATCCTCTCCTCCAACATTCATCATTATCTTTTCCTGTCATCTTAGCCAATCTGACAGGTATGTAGTGGTATCTCAGAGTTGTCTTAATTTGAATTTGTCTGATCAACAGTGATTTGGAGCACCTTTTCATATAGGTATATATGAAAATATATATATTTCATATAACTAGAAATAATTTCAATTTCTTCATCTGAAAATTGTCTGTTCATATCTTTTGACCATTTATCAATTGGAGAATGGCTGGATTTCTTGTAAATTTGAGTCAGTTCCCTATATATTTTAGAAATGAGGCCTTTATCAGAACCTTTGAAAGTAAAAATGTTAAAATTATATTTCTTTTAAAAAAGATTGTTTGGACCATAATTTTATCACACTGTTAAAAAAAAAAAATCATCCACTCACCCACAAAAAAGCTTTTTGCTACTTAATTTTAAAAATTAACAAAAAATTTAAAAATAAAACAAAACAATCCAGTTCAAAAATTAAGTGTGTTTTATGTTCTATATGATCTGAAAGAGTACAGTATCTGAAGTTAGAAGATCCAAGTTTAAAACTTCCCTTTTAAACATGTTTCTGTGTTATAAGCAAGTCATGCTCTCCTCCCTGGGCCTGAATTTCCTTATCTGAAAAGATTACTGGCCAACTATGATTCTGGGTGGTCCAAGAAGTTGATTTATGATTAAGATCTAAATACTAGTCTCTTATGAGAAACTAATAAAATTCTCTCTGCTACAGAGCAAAAACTAGAATTAACTTGGAATGATGTTGAACATCTAAGTATAGAAAATGTTATTCTGAATTTTAAAAAAATTAACTTTTTTTTTTTTTTTAAATAGGAAACATCTTCAGATGCACTAGGCTTCAGCCAGGAATTTTTTATCTTTTTTTGTCTTAAGATACAGCCTTTTAGCAGTCTTGTGAAGCCTCCAGACCCCTTTTCAGAATGTCTTTAAATGCATAAAATAAAATAGATGTGAGTTTAAAGAAAACCAAAGATTAGTGAAAACAAAGATGTAATTTTTTTTCCCATCTAAATTCATAGATGCTCCTGCTCTTGACATTTTTTCATGGATCCCATGAATTAAGAGCCCCTGGCTTAAATCATGTCAGGAAAATAGCAATTTAGTCATAGGCTATCATACAATCTTTCCTAATAATTCCCCTTCATGGAATTCTTAGATGGAAGCTGACTCACTTATGCTATACTTTTAACCCAGTTTTCTTTTCATATGGTACTTAGAGAAGTTATAGATCAGTTGGCCATTATTCCTGTAAAAAATTTTCATGTATTTGGAAACTCCTTTTGAACTGTGTTTTGGAATTAATTCTCTTCATCATGCTAAATGCCTCTGACCTTTTCTCACTGATCTTGTTTTCCAGTCTTCATTCCTCAGTTCTCCACATAAAGACTCAATAGGAGAAAAAAAAAAAAAAACACTAACAGTGATGATTATAAAGAATGACAGCATTATTTCATGGTTTCTGCATTCTAATACTTGTTTTTATGCATTAAAAGGTTGTTCATTTTTAAAATTTGGACTCATATTTCTGACATGCCATCAACTTATAATTATATTTTAAAATATTTTCATATAAAACTTATAGTTCTTCCCAAAGTATATCTATTTCTTCATGTCTGTCCTTACTGAATTCCCATCTGTGTTTTTAACCTCTTTTCTAATTTTCCAAGGTCACTTTTAATTCAAAGTTGGCTATTTCCCTGCCCCAGAATCATCTGTAATAAAGTTGATAAATATGCTATTTATTCCATTATCCAGTTCACTGATGAAAACATAAGCTAACATAAGAAATATTCTCTTGAATCTTATGATTATGCCCATTAGCCAAAGTTTTGAAAGTAGTGTCTTGAAAACTATTAACCAAAAAAAAAAAAAAAAAGCCTGATAGAATTTTGTCTTTCTTGCACATAACCAATGGAGCTGTAGTACTGCAAGAGGGAGAAAAAAATACAAAGAACCATTTATACATTTTTAAAAGACTATGATTCAAAATAAAGATTTCAAAACCTAAATTATAACACATATTTTGATAAAAAAAAAAAAATACTCTGGTTTTTGTCCTGTTCACCTTTAAACAGTGGTTTTATTTTGACTTCATACCACTGAATTTTTAATACATAAAACAGTGTCTGCTTCTAAGTGTAGTAATGTTAATTCAATAGTTTCCATTAATAACATAGATATGCACAAATAAAAATAGCAACATGAAACACAGAACTGGAAAAGGAGTGGATGGCCATCAATTGGAGAATGGCTGAATAAGTTGTGGTACATGAAGGCAATGGAACATTACTGTTCTATAAAAAATGATGAACAAGCTAATTTTAGAAAGGCCTAGAATGATTTACATGAACTGATGCTGAGTGAAAACAGTCATAACCAGGCTACATTGTACACAATAACAGCAAGAATGTGTGATGATCAACTATGAAAGGCTTGGTTAAGTGACCCAAAGCAATCCCAAATTAGACAGAAAATGCCATCTGCATCCAGGAAAAAAAAAAAAAAAGAGAGACTTAATGTAAATCAACACATGCTATATTCACTTCTTTTTTCTGTTTTTTTTATGGTATTTCCCTTTTGCTTTAATTTTTCTCTCCCAACATGATTCATACTACAATGTATATTTAAAATAAACTTAAAAGAAACCTTAAAAAAAAAAAAGAAAGAAAAGAAAAAAGGACATTTTCTTAAACAAAAATAAATTTATAAAAAAGAAAAAGCTGCCTGACCAGAACAGGGGGAAAAAAAAATCATTTTTCAATTAAGATGCTCCAAAAATCTCTCTTTTAAAATGAAGGTGGCTTCTCAGTCCATACAAACATTAGAATACATGGATGAACAAAAATGAGGTGGGAGCTGGGGGAGTAGTAATTTTGCAATGGTGACTAGAAATCAACTTAAAACATGTCACAAAACAAATGTTTTACATTTAAAGTAGAAAAAAAGTTTTTTCTAATTATACAAAACTTGACATTGTGGACATATGAAATGTTATTTCATTTATGAGCTTGGTTTTTGACATTTCCTCTAAAAACAAAATGTTTTTAAATTTTTTTTTTAACATACTAGGATTATCTAATCTTGATTTAGATAGAATTAAATTCAATGAAGCATGTACTTCTGTGTGCCAAGAATTATAGCAAGAGAAAAGGTCAAATAAAAAATAATCCCTGTTCTGTAAGGGTTTAAATATAGTTCAGGAAAAACAGAAGAAATGTAAATAAAGACAAAGGATAAATATACAAAAGTACAATGGAAAAGATCAATTCTAGATAGGATTGAGGATTGGAGAAGTCTTTGTAGAGTTAATGGTATTTTACCAAGAAGGATAACTAGAATTTCAAAAGACAGAAATGGAGAGATATATATACTCTAGGCATAATGTAGATGGGAAGATGGGAGAGATGGGAAGAAACAGATATAGAATGGCAAATGCATTCAAGAGGAGTAACCTATTCTGGCTGGAGGGTAGCATGAAGAAAGGCTGAAACCACAATGGAGAGGGGCTTGAATGCCAAACTAAGGCATTTTATACTTAATTCTAACTGGAAATGGAAAGGATTTACAATTCCTGAACAAGAGAAAGACTTGAGCAATAATGTGTACAAGGGAAACTAGCATAAGTGAGTAAGAAGAACTGAAGAAGGAGAAAGGCTGAAGCAGGGAAACCAGCTAGAAAATTATAACAATTGCCTAGATATGAGGTGGTAGTGGTGGAAATGAAGGGGGCAAATGCAAGAACTATTGTGAAAGTAAACTTGACTTGACAAAATGCTTATGGGACACAAAGGAAGGAAAGGTAATTAAGATGTTCCAAAATTTTAAATATAGATGCCTAGCAAACATACTAGTACTAGTAACACTAAAGAAGACAGAAAGCAAAGCAGGTTGGGGTAGGAAAATGAAAAATTTGGTTTAGACTAAGAAGAGAAAGAAGCCTGCTCTGGAGACAGATCCACAGAGAAGAAAACAACTAATTCTGTAGGGATGGATGGATGATCAGGGTAGAGAAGAAAGATGCTTAAGTATGAACTTTGGGGATTCCCTACAATAAAGGAATAAGAAAAGGAGTCATGGAAGAGGACAGGAAAGACAGAGAGGTAGAAGGTGGAACAAGGCACAGTAAGACCATCAAGAAAAAGAGTCAACTATAGGTCAAGAGACTAAGAAAAAGCCACTGGATTGATGATCCTTTAAGAAGCACTCCTATGGAGTAGAATAATAAAAACAATTCTGAAGGGTGACAGTGTAGGAAGTAAAAGTAAAAGTAAGCAGAGAGATAAAGGGGAAGCAAGGCCATAACATGAATTGTTAATATTTTTAAGAAAGAATTTATCTGAGCATGTTTGAAGGAGGAAAGGAAGACTCAGTAAAGAGAAAAACTAAAACTACAAGAGAGGCAGGGCGACCATCAATACCACAAAGTCTCCAATGGACTAAATAACAGGGGTAGGAGAATCTTTGAAAAAAAAAAAAAAAAAAAAAACACCATGTCTTCTAAGATAGAAGAGGAAAGAATGGAAAAACAAAGAGCCTTGAAGAACCCAGGAGGAAATTTGAGGGAATTCACACCTGATGGAGTCAATCTTTTCACTAAAGAAAAAGTCATTTATTTGCTGAAAGTAAGGAGGGTTGGAGATAGTTTGGGAACTCAATGAGAATGGAAAAAGTCTTAGGCAATCATCTTTAGTTGTAACAGGGAATCAATAAGAAATAAATTAAAGAATTAGTTGAGCAGCACTAAAAATGAAGTTAAATAACATGAATTTATCAGACTTCATTAATATGATTTCATGACTTTTTTTAGTTATCAATTACAAAGGAATGTGAGCTGAAAAAGCACATGGTGAAAACGGTACTTAAGTTACCTACTGGTTAGGGAAGTTAAAAGACTGAAGACTCTATTATGCAAGCAAAAAAAGCTGATATAAAATGGCGGCAGTTTAATAAAAGATAACAAAAGAATATATGTAAGCTAATTCATATATCTTGACTTTAAAAAAGGAAACATGTTTCCAAAATCATATTTAATTTATTTCTATACTAAAATATTTTCTGCAATATTCAAACTTTATATAATCTAAATGTTGAAAAATTCCTTATTCACAAATGAACCACTCAATGATGTGAAAATCATTGATTTGTTTACTTTTATCATGCTAAACACTGCATTATTTTACATGAGGATCAAATGAACACAGTACCAGACCTTCTGGAAAAGTGTAGTTTTTATTTCTTCGTGGAGTTCTTCAATCTGCTTCTTCCTCAGGTCATGTAACTGCTTTAGTGAATTTAGTTTTCCGTGAAGTTGTTGCTCCTCTTTTTCCTTTTCCTTTGAATCATTTTGAACATGTAAGACCTGTTCCTTTGGCAACTTCAACTGCTGAATAACCCAGAAAAGCAAGAAACTATCAGCAGCTTTATCGAATGATCCAGGATCATTCTATTCAGTTACTAATGAATATGACATATTTATCACAGTAACATAAAAGTCAAACTTTGATTCAGTATCTTTCAAACTAAGTCATACTGTATCCTAAATTTCTCTGTCGAAAATAATTTATGAATGTAAAGACTACATTTACATCTTTGTATAATTATTATAATCAGAAGAAAATCTTACCTCCTTCTCCTTTTCAGCCAACTTTTTTGGTTCATTCTTTTCCTTCATAGCACATTCAGTCTGTACTTGATGCTTTAGTTCCTTGCAAATCTTTTCCTGTAAAAATAAAACTATATCATCTAAAGGTCATTTAAAAAAAAAGATTTTTCTCTATGAATATTTCAAGATATATTCTAGACCATGATGAAAATCATTATACTATCCCACCATTCAAAAGGTCATAATATGCCTTCCACGTATACGCACAAACACAAAAAGACACACACATGCATATGAGCACATATATGCACACAAATATACACAATGCATGCATAGGTTTGTGCTGGCACACATGCACCAACATGCATGAATACATACACATACAACAGAGTATAAAGAACAACCTACATTACAATGAAAAGGAAAATCAAAGAAGTAGCACTAGCATAGTACTGAGATTTGCAGGGCAATATGTACTCATTGAGAGCCTCAGTAAGTGGTCTATGCCTTCTGCCTAACCACCTCACCAAAATCTGGAAAATTTATAAGACCAAATTATAAGATGAGATCATCTCACTTTATACTCCCCTCTCTTTATAGACAAGGGAGCTTAGGCTCAGAGAAGGGGAATGCCCAGTGAATGGCTTTATGTATACAATCTCAGACTCCAACTCCAGAGAGTTTGCCATACTACAGAAAAGCAATCTCCTGGGTGAAGGAGACTGTGTGATAGAATTCTGGGAAAGGAGGTTGGAGCTCAAACAAGTATTTACTGAACTGTATATAAAGTTTATATTTTACCCTACAGGCAAAAGACACACTGAAGCTTTTTGAGAAAAGGAGTACCATGATTAGGCCTCCAATTTGGGAAGGTTATCTTGGTCACTACTCCAACAGATTGGAGTGGGGAGAGACTGGAGACTCCTTGGGAAGAGATAGGCAAACAGGATGGTGACTATGGGTGAAGAGAAGATGAATGTGAAATATGGTATTGGAGGTATAATCAAGAGAAGATGGAAAATGATTGGACATGGGACATGGGAGAGAAGGCAGAGTCTAAGCTATGGATCTGTTGAAGTCAGGGGCAGGAAGGAGCAGAGGGGAAATTGGTGCTTAAGGTGAAAGTTTGGAACAGCTTTTTGTGGAGAGTGTGATGGCAACTCAATCAGGGGGCAGGGACCACTTCAGATGACAAAATAGTGGGCCAAGCAGGCACACTTGCATAGATGCCCTCTGAAAGCATTCTGGCAGCTCTGGAATAGGAATAGATTTTCAGAATGACACACGGTTAAAAACAGGCAGGCATGAATGGTGGTGGGGCACAAGAGGGAGAGTCATGGTTGAAAGTAACCTACAAAAGAACTTACTCAACTATGGAGTAAAAATTGAAAAGGAGAAAGTGGCACCCAAACAATGGCTGCGGGAGTGGGAGAAAGGGCAGAGATTATGAGGAACTGAGTGACAATGGTATAAAAAGCAAGTTTGGGAAAAATGAGGCAAGGTTAGAAATAGAACAATGAGAGACTATGATAGTAAGATAAGTAAGATAGGCCACACCTATAATTTTTGAAGAGAAAGCCTAGGATCATATCTGAGCTGCCCAAGGCCAAGCTATTCAAGGGTTTGTACTAAGCCTGAGGCAGAGGGAGTCATCATGCTGCCTAAGGAGGCCAAAGTCCCTGGGCCAATAGGAAGTGGGACTGGGTCTCTTGGCGGCTGTCACACTTCCAGTCCAGGGTGAGATGGGGAGACCCAGTGTCAAAAGAATAGGAAAAAACAAGGCCATGATAAGACAAGGTAATTTCAGAGTTCAGGATTTTGGAAACTATAACAGTTTCAAGCAACAGTGAGATATGAAATTCTAACACCCCTACAGGTAGCTAAGGGAAAGCAAGGCCAGATGAGTATCTTAGGACTATTTCACCGAGGAATGTCTTGCTGAGGCACTGGATGGCTTAGGTAATCTCTGAAGGAGAGCAGAGATTGAGGGACCAGACCAGGAAGAGCTTGCTTAAAAATCTGTGCCATTTCTCTGTTCATAGATTCTACAGAGAGTTCATGGCACTTTCAAGATTATTACTTAAAAAGTACATATTTTATTTTGTTGCTTTATACTTGGCATCTATAACTCAAAGAATGCTGAAGAGCTTAGAAATAATCTAGAGCAAACCTCTCATTTTTAAGATTAGGAAAATAAGGCAGAGAAGGGAAGACACTTGGCAAAGGTCAGAGAGGTAAATAGCAAAGTCCATTCTTGAAATCAGGACAAGAGCTCTTTTTAAATAACCAAAATATAGAAAAAAGGAACTAGACAATATCTCAAAAGGTGATCTGATCTATTTTTAAAAAAATAATAAGTAGCTTTCTGTTTTCAAAATATATGCAAATTTTTTTTTGCAACATTCGCCCTTTGCAAAATCTTGTATTACAAATTTTTCTCCTTTATGATCTACTTTCTTAATTCATTCAGGGACTTGGACATAAATGTCTTCAGGATCAAAGGAGTTTAGAATTAGAGGGGACCTTAAAGCAGTCATCTAGCCCAGTGTGTTAACTGAAGCAAAAAAGTATAGAAGTATTTGTACTGTATTTTTATTTATTTTATTAAAAATTCCCTAATTATTTTTTAATCTGATTCTATTACACTAAAAGGTTTTGCTCTCCCCAGCTGAGAGTATGACACCTCTAATCCAGTCCCATTCTTACAACTATACAAATAGGGAAACTGAAGCAGGCAAGCTGGAAGTCCCAATATTAAGGAAGGAGCTGTGTTGGGATTTAAACCCAGGTATTCTGTCTTCAAATCCAGTCCTTTTCCTAGTACAAAGGGCTTCTAGCCTACTTTTATAAAAATGGTTAGCTACTTAAGTCTTTAAAATTTTACTTTTAGGAAATGAAACTGAATAATCATTTCCCAATTGTTTTATTTTCTGCCAATCAAAAACGTTAATTGTTTTAACTAATCCAAACTTTCATTTTTATTTAGGTCTATTTCATCTTTTGTGGTTCTCATACGCACACACACACAAAATAATTAATACTCCACCATTAAAAAAAACCCTTAGTAAAAAACAATTCAATCCCTTCCATTCCCTGTATCTCTGGCCCTCAAAAGGGAATTAAATGGAATGTAAAAAAATACAATAAATTACTGAAATAATGCCCCCAAATAAACAAAATATAAAATAATGATTCCCCAGAGAAGTAAACAGGCATAACTAACCAATTCTACCAAAGCTGTTTTTCCATTTTGCTTTTCCTTTTCTAATTCATTCTTTGAGACTTTCAAAGACTCAGAGATTTTTGCTAATTTGTCTTTGGTTGTAGAAAGCTCCTTTGCTAGACGTTCTCGCTCCATCTTCACTTGCTGTAAATCTGTCGCTGCTGCATTCATCTTGCCATCCAATTCCTTACGCTGATTCTCTGCATCTTGATGTAATTTCTGAAGTTCTTGCTTAAGGTCTGTTTTTTCTTTCTCATGTTTGGAAACCATTTGTGTTGCATGTTCAAGAGCATCAATTTTTTTCCGTAGATCCGAATGGGCATTAGAGACACTAAATGTTTTGTGAAAAAAAGTTTAAAAACCTTTAAAACCCAATATTTATTGTCAGCATATGAATATATTAGCCACAATTTTTTTCTTTTGTGGTTCATAAGTGAAATTAATTTAATGATATAATTTTATAGGATAATAGAGCTGGAAGGGGCGTTAGGAGATCAAATGGTCTAAACCCCTTACTTGACAAAGGGACCTGAGATTCAAAGAAGTGACATGACTCACCCAGGTCACAAAGCTAGTGACAGATCCAAGCCTAGGATCCAGGTGTCCTGACATGCAGTCAATGCTCTTTCCATGATCAAGTTTTTTTCGTGCACCTGGAAAGGAAATCTCTCCTTCTGCTAGCCCCTAAGCAACATAGTGGGCTTTGCTACTTTCCTTTTTATGGCAAAGCATGAAACATATTATGTGAACAAGTTTTGACTATCAATACAACACCTGAGATAGCCCAGGCCTATAGAAATGAAAAAGTCTTTTCTTTCTGGAAAAGGGCAGGAAAAAATTATTTCTCAATAATTTGTTCTAGATCTAAGAGATAATTCTGGAATATATTCTATGTACTTTGCCTGTAACTTAAAGAGTTTCTTAAAGATTCTTTGCCAATAGATGAATAAATGTGCAGCATTTTCAACATTTCATAAACTAAATGACACAAACCAAGTAGATTAAGGGTGGGCTAGTTCAGTAATGGAAAACTACTAAATTTTCTATTTCTTTCTTTCATTGATTAGATGGCCATTAAATTTCCACAATTTGGCATGTGTGTGCATACACAGCATTGCATTTTCAGTGTACCTTATAATCATCATAAATTCTAAAATAAAGGTAAGTCTCATTATGCCGAAAGATGGACAAGCAACATGTTTAAAGCTAATAGAACTTAAAATTTTCTAACTTTTCATCTGCTGGATCACATCAACTTCCTTTCTTTCTCTCATGAAGATTTAAGAAAATAAAAATTGGGCATGTAGAAGATTAGAAATGGCAAAACATTAAATTTCTCTAATGATAAAGTGGTTCTCAAAACTAATAACAGGACTGAAGGCCATTAGACTGGCAATTAAAATGGTTTTTAGTAAAATAGCTACTAAATAGTTTGTTCAAATAGTTAGAATGCCTCCCAAACTGTCCTGAAGAAGCAGGGTCATGTTTTCATTGACTGCTCCTTCAATTTCCCCCAGATTATCCATGGCCCTAGTCATAGAAGAACTGCTACAACCAATAGAACCCTGAGCTGTAAGATTCAGTTCTAAGCAGGGTGTCTAGGGAGAGCTGGGGTGTCCCTTTGTGTCCTCTGTGTGAGCCAGATAGCCGTTACTCATGGTATTTTGCACTGCTGCCAAAAGAAGACTCAGTGGCCCCTCGCTTACTTGTGTGCTCCCCTCCCCTGGGCTGTGGCCCCAAGTAGCCCTTTCTTTTGTTAACACTACAGTTTTACTCAAATTTGTAATTCCAGGCAACTGCTTTACCCCAGTCAACTTAAGAGAGATGACTTTAAAAAAAAAAAAAACCACCAACCCCATGCCAGATGATCCAAATTGATATTTTTCTTGCTCTACCCAAAAGAATCAAAATGGCTTTACTGGATTATGATAGGTTTAATTTCCATTTCAAATGAACATTTCCATACATGGATTCAAAACATTTAATGTAAACATTTAATAAATATGAAATAATGTCAACAATATGAAACCTTTGTGGAAATAGCAAAATAAACAATATCCACTTTGAAAATATGTTGGCTTACACTTCTCTCTCAGTTTCCAGCAGTTGACTCAGCTCTGCAGCTCGGAGATTTAATTCTGCATTCTGCTGCCTTTGTTCTTGTAGATCATGTAAAACTTGTTCCTTACTTGCTTTAGCTTCAAGAATATCAACCTCCAGTTTCTATGAAACCAAAAAAAAAAAAAAAAAATTCAACTTCAGTAGATATTTTATCTATTAAGTAAGAAATTTTATAGGATTTCCCATTACATAGAGTCGACATTATCCTACTTTTGTTTTCTTGAGCCAGACTTTTAAAACAACCATGAAACACTCCTTTAAATTATAACCAAAAAAATTCTGAATAGGAAAAAAAATTTACATTCATGTGTGGGTGTGTGTATATGTAAGTAAATGAATAGGTCTGTGATATCAGTGTGAAGAACTACTAGTGAAAGGAAATCCCTCCATTAATAAAGATTCTCAATCATTCCTGGAGAGCAGCCTGAACATTTAGGACATTTAGGGATCTGCCCAGAGCCAAGATAGGTAGAGGCAATACAAAACAAAGAAAAAATGAAATTCTCCTTCAAAATAAACATGACATTACCACTTTTAATTATTTGCACTTAAAATTTTGTTGTCTATCCTAATTACGGTAGTAATTTATCTGTTTGAATTATTTAGATAATGTTCTTATTAAAAAAAATTTTGCTCTACATACAGCACAAGGAGTATACAGAAGCCCACTTAAGGCATTATTTGAATAACTAAACATATTTTACCACGTAGCTCTATACTTGCTAAATCCAACAGATAACTTTGATGTATACACATGCATACACACACACACACATACACACACACTCCTCCCTACACAGAGTGTCCAAAAACAATCTTAATAATTCAAACTGCTATTATTATTCTATTAGTATTTAAGAGCTTTAAACTGTACTACAGCTTCTGGATCATCTTATGCATTATCATATTTAAAACAGAAGAGAAAAAATTTCCTAAACTATTTTATACAACTGAATTAATTCTTTAAAAACTGGCTACAAAAAGTACTGGCAATATTTCCTAGGACAGAGGTAGCTAGATGATGCAATATCCACTGCACTGATCCTGGAGTCAGAAGGACATGAGTTCAAATCCAGCCTCATATAGTTAATACTTACTTAGCTGTGTGACCCTGGGCAAATAACTTAACTCCAATTGCCTTGTTTAATAAAAAAATATTTCCTAGAATCATTAACTGTAACTTATGGGTAACTGGTAAGTCTCACAGAATCTCAAGATTCTTATTACTTTCTGACAGAGCCCATTCAATTTACTCTGGGACAGCTTTCAGAAATAGGATTTTTTTTTAAATACACATTTTTTTTTGTAACTTCTGGCTGCCTTTGCCTTCCAGAAGAAAGCAGAGAAACCTAACCACTCTTCCAGATGGTAACCCTATGATGTCTCTTGTCCATCCTCAAATCTGTCGTTTAGGACTTCTAATTCCTTCACCATACCTTTTTTTAAATCAGTCTTAGTGTGATCATGTCCTTCCTAAAAAAAAGAAATCCTGAAGTGAATACAGTAGCTACTTGATACAACTGAATCAATGGATTTTCATTCACTTCTCTGAAGATATGCATAGTGTAAAGCAGAGTATTTTACTAGATCACCATTCCCCTTGGGGTCCTCTGAAGGCAACCCAGAATGCCAAGTCACACATTCTTGATTTATATTAAGCTTAAAATCAACTCAAATCTTTCTCAAATCAACTATCATCTCCCTTGCAAATCCAAGCAGCTGAGTTTACAGTCCAAGTTTAGGACTTTACATTTATCCAGACTTAAGTTTCATTTAACCTATCAAGAGCTTTTGATTCCTCTACACGGTAGATTATCCCTCTTTGTTATCATCTTAAAATCTGTGCATGCCATCCAAATCTGAAATAAAAATGTTGAACAGACAGAAACATCTATGGGACAGTTCACTAAGGGTCTCCCTAGGAAAGGACATCTATCACCATACTACAGAGATTTAATGGAAGGCTCTGGGATGACTCTGCTAACTATAGGTTAATTAGAAAATTCTTGTTTTCCTTTAATGATTCATAAATTTTTAGCATTTCAGGTAATCGTTAATGATATTAATTTCCACCATTTGGAACTATAGATTAGAATGTGTAGGTAATAAAGAGAAATTTTATTAACAAAAATATTTGGTTAAAAAATGCTTTATAAAAATTTATTTTTTTTATAAATTTACAAATTTTTGCAATTGTTTTATTACAAACCTTCACTTGTCCTTCTAATTCTTCAGCTCTTTGCTCATTAGAGAGCTGTTTTTCTTTTAATTCCTTAATGGAAGCCTCCAGCTGGGTACAGTGGTCTTGCTTGTCATGCAGCTGCACAGTTACTTCATCCAACTGATTGCTGATTTTATTTAACTCCTATAAAGGAAAAAATTTAAGAAAGTTTCAGTCAGACTAACCTACTTTTGTCCCAATATTTAGATAACATAAAACTAATCGATGTTATCAAAAATCAGAACTTCCAGGTTCCATAATTTAAGAATTAGAAGGACGCCAAGCCAAATCATAGTTGCCACTATCCCCCTTTATATTTTCATCTTTCTGAATTGCTGTGGATACAAAAATGTATAACCTTATGACAATCCTTTTGGTAAGAAGGCTGTAGTCTATACACTAAGAAGGAATTTGTCATTTTTGACAATTTTCTGACTTTTTTTTTAATAAAAAATGATCTTAGGAAAAAAAATTTTAGAAGTCACAAAAATTAGGGTAAGAACAATAAAGTATGCTTCAATACTTTATGGACACGTGATTTCTTCAGCATGGATCACAACACCTCTATCCCTTAATGTATTATCTCAAAGTGTGGTTCAGGGGTTCTTTTTGGTCAAATTTATTCTCATGATAATACTGACACATTTTAATTTCTCACATGGTAAATATCTACATCTATCTAAAAATCTACATAAACAAAAGATTAGGGATGGGAGCCAATAATTTTCACGTGTGTAAAGTAGAAAGGCATCTTGATACCAAAAAGTCTGAGAATTGCTGTCTTCGTGGATAGCCATCATGTGTTGCTATGGGTGAAGAAAATTCATCATCTAATAATAACACTTTACAAACTTAGCAAGGCTACAGTGGTTTTCAGAACATCTATTCTTTTACCAGATCCAGGTTAGAAACAAACCTCTCTGGCTTTGGTCCGCCCTGATGGCCCATTTTTTGTTGGCACAGTCTCCAAGCTAGGTGTGTGGTGTAGATACCAACACGAATGTTGATATAAAGCATACTTCTACCAAGTCATCTTTTTAATGTGCATCAGTTTAAAGTATAAGGTCATTTTATCTTCCTATACCTGTTGCTTATCTTGCAATGCATTCTGTGCTGTGTCCAAGTGATTCTGAAGATCTGCTCTTTGAGCAGTTTTTGCTGCTTCAGCAGAGAGCAATAATTCAGTTTTTGCTTTAATCTGAAATAAAATAAAAAACAATCTAATTTATTCAGAACATCATTTTTATTTCATCTTACAGTGATGCATCACAACCCCCTTTCTTCAAAGAGCATATTAGAAATTATTAGATTCAGAATCAGATCAAAAGTCAAAATTTCCCAACAAAATTTTAATTTTAAAAAAATTTTTAACTAATTTTCTTTTTTTTCCTTTTAGTAACTTAATATTTTTTTTAAATGCTACCACAACTTAACCTAGTCATCTGCTTTGTATTTTAAGGGCTAAACATCTTTAGGCAATTCTAACACTTTTTAAAGGTTTCATAAAAGAACAAAACAAAAACAGCAAACAAAAGGGAGTAAGCTACTAATAGAAATGAAATCCTACAGACTATTGGGTTACTCTGAGTTCACAATAAAATAATTCACTCAATGAAGCTTATATTGTAATGAATTGTTATAACTCTGGGAATACAAATTATATACGTATAAATTACTATAAAGTCAGAAAAGTATTGAGAGACACTGGAGAAAGTACAGGATGATACTTTGATATCTTTTACTCTGTTTAAACTCAACCATCAAAAAAGAAAATTTAATTTCACTTTGAATTATATGTATCTGCCTCCCCGACTCAGTTCCATCAATACACAACATCACTGGTAGGAGGGCAAAAGTCTATTCACTAAATTTTAAAGTTGAAAAATGGAAAAAAAAACCATATATTTTCAAAACCATCTTCTTTATAGTAACTGATACTATTTAGTCTTATATGTCAGTCCAGTAATTATTTTCACATCTTTGGGTCAAATGCAACAAATAACAAAAATGAGTATCAAATGAGAGCAAAGCAAGATTTGTTTTCTGTAGATTTCCTGGATGTAATACTGGAAGCACACATCTCCTGTCCTTTCAATTCTGTCAGTTTAAAAATATGTACTTCCAAAGCCAACAAAGCCGAGGAAATAGCACACAGCTGAAAAATTCAGTATATTCAGAATGTACCCATACTCCTTTTACTTCAGTTTTCCCAGGAACTCAAGAGTCTTTCAGTAAAATCACTATGGAAGTTCCTCCAATATGCCAGCCTTGCTACAATTCTTTTCACCAGCACTCTTACTAAACGCAGTTACTTTTTTCAACTTAAAAATGCTTTTATAGTGATCCACCTCTGTCAGTTTTTTTAAAGGCACTACCTGTGAAGAAAAGGGCCCTGAAAAATTGTTCCCTGGATCCTATCTATTATCAGAAACCAAGTAGCTAAAACAAACATCAGTGAAAAGATGCCTAGAGACAAGATTAAATTTCAAAAGAATGAATTTGAACCACTTTGTAATACACTTAAAATTTTTAACAAATTTTCTTTTTTGCACTTTCCCCTGTGATCAACAAAAGTTAAAAGATTTAAGTATGGAATAGTGGAGATGAAAAGCCTGTCTCCAAGTCAGAAAAGAACCAAGTTCAAGTCCTTCATCCGACAAGGGTTTTGTGTTCATGGGAAAGTTGCTTAAACTCTTAAACTCTCCATTTGTAACATCAAGTTACAAATAGACTAGTTGCCAATCTGTATTAAGTAATCATAAAGTTCCCCCAGACCAAAGAAAAGGGGGGGGACGGAAGGGGGAAGGAGGGAGAAGAGGGAGAAATCAAGAAATAGAATTTGGAAGAAAAAATATATAGTTATCAAAAGAATGAAAAAGTATAAGTACATTGAATAACAGTTTCAAACTCTGAATAAGAAAAGTCATTAGTTAAAATTTTTGAGTAAAGTATAAAAAATAAAGGCCTGCACATCAACATGAATATTCATATGAAATACAAATTACAGAAGAATGAAGATACATACATTTCTAACCAAAAAGTATGAGAACAATAAGCTAAGAAATTAATATCTGAGAATGGCCAAGGGGTTTTAAACAGAAATTTTTCAAAACTCTGAATTATTTCATACAAAATCTGATTATCTGTTAACAGAACCCAAGGCTGTTACATGAAGAAAAATGTACTTACTTGAGAGAAATATTACATGACCTGAAAATCTTTTAAAATTTACACATTCCTTGTGAACTGTTTTCATTTTTGTTTTTCTTCCCAGATTATTTTTACCTTCTGAATCCAATTCTTCTTGTGCAACAAGAGAACTGTATGCACACATATATTGTATCTAGGTTATACTATAACATATTTAACATGTAGTAGACTGCCTGTCATCTAGAGGAGTAGGTGGAGAGAGTGAAGGGAAAAGTTGGAACAGAGGTGAGTAGAAGGGATAATGTTGTAAAGATTTACCCATGCATATGTGTCAATAAAAAGTTAGAGGAAAAAAATTTACACACTCCTAAATTTTTAAAAACTTACATTTTTAAAACCTTTAAAAAGGTTACAAAACCTTTATTAATAAATATGCTTTAGTACTTGTGCAGCATGATAAATATAGAAATATGTTTAGAAGAATTGCACATATTTAACCTATACTGGATAGCTTGCTGTCTAGGGGGAGGGGAAGGGCAAGGTTTGGGAAAAGGGAAGGGGGAAAAATTTGAAACATAGGGTTTTGCAAATATGAATGTTGAAAACTATCTTTGAGGGGCAGCTAGGTGGCACAGTGAATAGAGCACCAGCCCTGAAGTCAGGAGGACCTGAGTTCAAATCTGACCTCAGATATCTAATGCTTCCGATGTGTGACCCCTGGGCAAGTCACTTAACCCCAACTGCCTCAGCAAAAAAAAAAAAAAAAAAAAAAAATTGAATGTATTTTGAAAATTACAAGTTATTATTAAAAATAAAGAAAATGAAGTACAAAAAAATGCATTAGCTCTAGTGATTTAACCTAATATCCAATATAAAACATTTCCATACATTAAAATTTCCCTCTGTGTATATAATGAAAAAATTAACTGTGTTGGCTACCATACCATAACTTAGTAGCTATAGATATTAAAGCAAGAAAAGCATGAGCTAATAATCAGAAATGTTCATGAGCAAAGCATATTTTGTAAATAAATCATTTTCCCAATGACATACTTTACAATTTCAGATCTGTAATTCTTGGGAAGAAAATGTTTTCAATCATGCAGCTGGCTTCTCTGAGGTCTCTTTACAGAAAGTTAAGTACAAGCCTGGTAAGTATTGTCATAAGGATATTGCTACTTTCTCATCTGAACTCTTAGATCAATTGCAAACAGTCTCACTTTAAAGTTGTGCTGAATCAATCAACAAGTATTATGAATATAGCTACTATGTGCCAGGCACTTGATAGGCTCCTGAGAGAACAGAGACAAAAGTGCCTTCAAATAACTTTGAGTGACTAGCCACTTTACATATCTCATTTGTCTTCACAATATCCCTGGAGAACAATTGTTACCTTCAGTTTATAAATGAGAAAAAATTGAGACTCAATGAAGTTCAGTGACATACATTTATAAATTTTAGAACTGGAAGGGACAAAAATCACCAGGCCTAATCTTGACGGTTTAAGATGAGAAAACTGGGCCCCCAAAAAAAAACAAATGACCCACCAAGAGCAGATAATATAGAGTGGAAGAATCCAGATGGGAGTCAAGTTCCTGGACTCCAAACCCAATGTTTTTTCCATTTTACCATCAGGCTGGGAAATAATTATGAGAGGAAGTAAACTATGAAATGGCAGAACACTAATCTGTTAGCAAAATGGTTTTAAAAAACACAGAGTTCAAAACTCTTGTGCAGCTACAGGTACTTCATATAGGACTACCTAAAAGGGCCTTTTCCTTTCTGTACTTTCAACAGTGGCAACAGTTTTAGCCACTGCTCTCCTTTATCACTCTTTTAGGCCCTACCCTTTTTAAATGTTAAAACTACAACTCCTATGGGGGAAGTATCTTTTTGAGAGTGGCTGTTATTCAGACAATAACTTTAATAATCTAGTGTTTGACAAACCCAAAGACCCCAGTTTTTGGGATAAGAATGCATTATTTGACAAAAAATTGCTGGGAAAATTGGAAATCAATATGGCAGAAACTAGGCATTGACCCACACTTAACACCGTACACCAAGATAAGGACAAAATGGGTTCATGACCTAGGCATAAAGAATGAGATTATAAATAAATTGGAAGAGTATAGGATAGTTTACCTCTCAGACCTGTGGAAGAGGGAGAAATTTATGACCAAAGAAGAACTAGAGATCACTATTAACCACAAAATAGAAAATTTTGATTATATCAAACTGAAAAGTTTTTGTACAAACAAAACAAATGCAAACAAGATTAGAAGGGAAGAAATAAACTGGGAAAACATTTTTACAGTCAAAGGTTCTGATAAAGGCCTCATTTCCAAAATATATAGAGAATTGACTCTAATTTATAAGAAATCAAGCCATTCTCCAATTGATAAATGGTCAAAGGATATGAACAGACAATTCTCAGATGAAGAAACTGAAACTATTTATAGACATATGAAAATATGCTCCAAATCATTATTAATCAGAGAAATGCAAATTAAGACAACTGAGATACCACTACACACCTGTCAGACTGGCTAGAATGACAGGGAAAGATAATGCGGAATATTGGAGGGGATGTGGGAAAACAGGGCCACTGATACATTGTTGGTGGAATTGTGAACACATCCAGCCATTCTGGAGAGCAATTTGGAACTATGCTCAAAAAGTTATCAAACTATGCATACCCTTTGATCCAGCAGTGTTTCTACTGGGCTTATAACCCAAAGAGATACTGAAGAAGGGAAAGGGACCCATATGTGCCAAAATGTTTGTGGCAGCCCTGTTTGTAGTGGCTAAAAGCTGGAAAATGAATGGATGCCCATCAATTGGAGAATAGTTGAATAAATTGTGGTATATGAATGTTATGGAATATTATTGTTGTGTAAGAAATGACCAGCAGGATGAATACAGAGAGGACTGGCGAGACTTACATGAACTGATGCTAAGTGAAATGAGCAGAACCAGGAGATCATTATATACCTCAACAATGATACTATAGGAGGATATATTCTGATGAAAGTGGATCTCTTCGACAAAGAGATCTAACTCAGTTTCAATTGATCAAGGATGGACAGAAGCAGCTACACCCAAAGAAAGAAAACTGGGAAATGAATGTAAATTGCTTGCATTTTTGTTTTTCTTCCCGTGTTATTTATACCTTCTGAATTCAATTCTCCCTGTGCAACAAGAGAACTGTTTGGTTCTGCAAACATATATTGTATCTAGGATATACTGTAACCTATTTAACATGTATAGGACTGCTTGCCATCTGGGGGAGGAGGTGGAGGGAGGAAGGAGAAAAATCGGAACAGAAGGGAGTACAAGAGATAATGTTGTAAAAAATTGCCCAGGGATGGGTTCTGTCAATAAAAAGTTATTTAAAAGAGAGAGACAGAGAGAGAGAGAGAGAGAGAGAGAGAGAGAGAGAGAGAGAGAGAGAGAGAGAGAGTGGCTGTTATTTAGATCACAGTGTCATAAAAGGTATATCAGAGTGCTAATATTTTAAGAAGTAGTCATGTTTTTTTTTCCTTTACATGTTAAAATTGCTAGCATTCTAGGAGTAGTCCCCTTCTCCTGTTTATTATAGTTTAAAACAATAGAAAAGTGGCTCCAAGTTTCTTAAACCAGAATTTTAAGAAGCTACATTTTTTTGGGTGAGTCAATTGGAGTTAAGTGACTTGTCCAGGGTCACACAGCTAGGATGTATTAAGTGTCTGAGGCTGGATTTGAACTCAATTCCTCCTGAGTCCAGGGATGGTACTGCACCATCCAGCTATCCTAGCAGCTACATTTCAAAGGCTGATGACTAACATCAATTTGCTAGAGAGATGACTTGTGAACAACAGGCTAAGCAACTTTCAAGAAAAGTTCCAGAACAAACAGCTTGGGGATAAGAGAAAAGATATTTTTGCATAGAATGAGCAATTCTTCAGAACAAAAAGAATCATAAACTTCATCTACCTACTTTTAAGTTTGGATTGTCACAGACTCTTATAATCTTAAATATGCTGCTGACACATGGAAAAATATATAGGGAGTAGTAACCATTCACCCTTCCATGACATATTACTTTTTAATAAAGTAGATAGTGGGGCAGCTAGGTGGCACAGTGGATAGAGCACTAGTCCTGAAGTCAAGAAGACCCAAATTCAAATCTCGTCTCAGACACTTAACATGTCCTAGCCGTGTGACCCTGGTCCAGTCACTTAACCCCAATTGCCTCAGGGGGAAAAAAGTGATAGGCAGTCTTGGATCTCTGCATTGTGATATTTTAACTGTACTGGAATTCTCTGTCATCCTCACTTTATAGACATATGAACTAAATCAAAACATAGGTTACACAAATTTTTCCATGAAGTCAACACTGAAGCTTTAGAAATGTATTTCAGTTCCCAACCTATACTTAGTATGTTAGGTAAAACCAGTTCTCGTAAACCTCTAGGTATCCTAGAAGTAAATCCAAAATAAACATACCAAGCATTTCATTTTCAAGGCCTTTAAAAAAAAAAAATAAATCTTATTTTAAAAATCTAGAAGCAAAGCCAAGATATAATATAAACTTCTCAAATAGAAAGTTGATGGAATAAAATCAAACTTTTTTTTAATCTACTAAAAATAACTTGCTTAAAATTATTATTATTATTATAAGCGAAATTATTAAGATTTCAGGAGTCCAAAAGGTCTCCAAAAGGAGTCTAAGGATTAGAGCAAAGAATTTAATAGTTTCTAGATTCCAGTCGTGTTCAATTAATCTGGCAGCTCACACCTGAATGGATTCATTCAGCAAACAAAGAGAAAGAAAGGGTATGGTGGAAAGGAGCTGGGCCTATTTCATTAAAAACCTAGTCTAACAGTTTCTAAAGTCATTTAATTTGCTTTCAATTCTCAATTAGTTAAAAATCAACAAGTGAAAATAAATAATAAAGAAGCTGTAATTTAAAATTCAATGAACTAAATATATTGAAAAGTTTCTTCTAGATTACTGATGAAACTGTCATTAATCAATCAATCAATAAATATTTCTGCACTAGACACTGTGTTACTAATTAAAAGAACACAGTAGCATTACCTGTAAGTCAAGTTGGGAGACCTTCTCCCTACTCTCATTTAACTGACTGTTCACTTCATTAATGTTGGCTTCTAGGGCAAGAACTCGGTCTTGTGCGGCTCGCAGGTGTGCCTTCTGCTCCTGCACCTGCTCGTGCAAATTCTCCTGGGCTTGCTTGTGACTTTCCGACTGGTTTTTCAGCTTCTCAGTGAGTTGAGTTACCTATTATAATAGCAAGATACTAGAATATTTACTAAAGAGATGAAAAGACCTAAAACATCCAAAGAACAAACAATTCTGAAGTTAAACATTGGGAAGGCATTGGGCCAATCTTAATAATATTAAGCTGTTCTAAATTTTAACAAAATTGTTTTTTTTTTTAACATTCATTTTTAAATTATAACTTTCAGATTCTCTTCCCCCTCCTTTAGCCTCTCCCCTTCTCCTACCTACTGAAAGGCCTTCAAGACGTATGATGTTTCTTCCTTATACACGGGAACTCAAACAAAACACTTCCATAGTCTCCATGAATTTTATAAAATTTAAAATGTTTCAATCTATTCTTAGTAAAGTACTTATGTGCCCAACATCATTACAATTTTTAAAATGTTCACATCTAAGAAAGAGATGTTCTTTTCACAGACTTATGTCTAGCAGTTTTACTGGGGGCAAAATCATATGTAAATTTTTCTAATAATTTTAGTCTGAGTTAAATTTAAAACATATCCCAAGGCAATCTACATCTAGAGAAAGAACTATGAAAACTGAATGTAAATCAAAACATATTATGGCCACTTCTTTTTTCTGTTTTATTATCTTCCGTGGTTTTTCTCTTTTGTTCTGATTTTTCTCTCCTAACATGATTCATAAAGAAATGTGTATTTTTTAAAAAAACTTAAAACATATTATTCCAACTGACAACCAACCTAAATATACCATTTAAAATTGGCAATTAAGATCAATGGTGAATCTTCAGAAAACAGGAGCGTAAATATACAGAAAGTTGTTAAATCTTCATGGCTTAAATGAAAATAACTGCATTCTACATCAAAATTTATTGTATGATCTATTTATCAAATTTGGCTTTGATAAGCAGATCCTCTTCCACTTAATGAACTAAGATTTAGGAATTCTTTTAAAATATCTCCAATCCCAACAAGTTTCCTGGAGGTCAGATGCTATTGTTCATATTTGTTCTTATCCCCTAAATACAAACCACCTCCCACAACTCTATTGTGACACTTCTCAATTTCTATGAAAGGTACCAATATTCTATTAGTGACCCCAGTTCAAATTTAGGTATCCTGGATACCCCCTTAAGCCTTCATTTTCACACATGCAATCTATGGTCTTATCAATTCTATTTCTTGAGTATCTCTTAATCTATCTCTTCCTTCCCAATGTCCACTACCTATACCTCAAGAGGTTAGACACTCACTACTCTTATCTCAGATTAGACTGGACTGTTATAATAATCTTCTTCCTCTAATTTTTATCAACTCTTGCTGCCAGATGAGGCAAACGTCTTAAATGTCACTTACCTACTTAAAGCTCTGATTTCTTTTCCAAAGGCCTACCAATAAAAGCTGAATTCCTTAATCTAGCACTCAAAGACCTCCAAAATTTTGTTTTAATTGCATATCACCTTTTAATAGTTCAAAAGTTTTCCCACAATAGCCCTAGGAAGTAGGCAGGGCAGACAGTATTGCTATTGTACAGGTGAGGGAGATGAGGCCCTAAAATCTTTGAGCACCATGGCCATGTGAATAAGGAGAAAAGTCAACCTAGATAACAGATCACTGGCATTCTGTCCTGAGTCACTCTCCTCAAAGTGACAACCAAAATTCTGTCTGATCAGTGTTCACACCACAGCTAAACTGCCCTACATGCCATTCTCCTTAAATGCCAGCCTCTCATCACTGGAATTCCTGCCCCACTTCAAGGTCCAATTGAAATGTCACCTCCTATACATGGTTGTTCCTAATCTTGCAGTTGTTAATGCTTTTGCCTTCTTGCGAATTAGTTTCTATATATTCTGTATTTACTTGGTTATAAACATGTTGTTTTCTCCAAGTAGAATGTAAGCTCAGTAAGAGTAATGGTTGTTTCCTTACCGTGTTAAATAAATCTTTACTGAAATTTAAGTGTTTTATAGGCCAGCCTTTCAGTTCAGCAGAACCACCTGCTATTCCCTGCACTCATGACGGCATACTTTCTCATGGGTCACTTGTGACACCTCTTCAATAGCTAACTCTATCTGTCCTAAAATGCCTGGCTCTTCCATGCCTTTACACTAAAATCACAACTCCCTTCTTTTAGTATATTCAGTTCATACAGTCCAATTTGAATCTAATATTCCATATACCAACACAAAATTCTGAGATATTTTATAGATATGTTAACTAAAAGTTATCTACATACATGTATATACACAAAAGAAAATGAAATGTGGAAGGTCAATGGAGAAGATTTTTAAGTAGCAATGAGTTAAAAACAGATAAAAAGCACATGTGAAAGTCTTACCTGTTCTTGTAATGTATGGTTTTTCTCTTGTAATTGGTTAAGAACAGCAGTCTCTCCTTCACCAGCTTGAATTTTTGCATAAAGATCTTCTCTCTCTTTTTCAAGTAATGTGATGTTCTCCTTACTCTTCTGTAGCAAGGCTTCAAGATTTTGGATCTTTTGGTCCTTATCTCCAATTTGACGTAATACTTGTTCCAAATCATTCTGGAACAATGGAAAATGGCTTCCTTAAGGACTGAGACCTTAATACATAAAATGCTAGATATCAAATTTCATACCTCATTCCTGTATTCATGAAATCATAAAATGGCAAATACAATTAAACCAATGGCATCTTTTATTTCATAAACAAATTTTATTTCCATAAAGAGTAAATGTCTCAGTAATCATTACTCAGTTAATGAGATTTTTCTCCTTTTTTCTTTTTAAGAAAATATCAACATCTTAAAATTAGCTCATTTATTTAAAAAAAATTTAAGGCCACATTCCAAGACATGTTTTGAAATCTGTATATATTCAATTTCCCCCTTTGCCTTTTACCTAATAGATGGAAGTCACAATATGAAAGATATTTCAGCATAAAAAATTTCCTTATAATTACTGCTGTCCCTGAGCAAAAGATTGCCAATGGCCCAACAACAGAGTTTTTCAGATATAAGTTGGACAGCTACATGTTAGGAAAAGTACAGACCAGACTCCTGATTTGGATAAAGAATCCAGCTAGATGAACCTGAAGTTCCCTGCTTCTCTATGATTCTAGAATCCTACAATTCTATTAATAATATTGGTATTATGAATGATGATCCTGAATTATGCAAAGATACTTCATCAACAGGTATTCAGTGTCTAATGTGGGAGATATAGAATATGATTACTAAATTGTGTTTATTAAACCAAAAAGATATTGCTTTCTCTTTCCACCAATATCCAATCTGTTACTAAAGTCAGCTGACTGTCCTAATAGTTAGGGATTCAAACCCAAGTTTCCAATCTGAAGGCTCTTTCCAATACACCCTGCTATTCCACCTCAATGTAACCAGAAAATTAAGCCAACCCTAAAACTCATTTTTCTCACTTACTCTGGATAATCAAATTGTTCCTATCCACCTGGCCCTCCTGTAGCCCGAAAGCAGTACCGCCCCCAAGACCTTTACCTGGGCTTCCCGAAGCTTGGATGTGGTGCTCTGCTGCAAGGCCTGCTGCTCTTGATGTTGCTGCCTTGCTTTATCTAACTGATGCTGCAGTTCAGTGAAATTTGTTACTTTTTCCTTCAACTTGAAAGAGAAAATTTAAACTGTTAATGAAAAGCAAGAGGCATAATGTAGAAGTTCAAATCAAAAAGTAAATTTGACAAATTTTATTAAGTGTATAATGTATTTAATTAGTTATTATGGGGAAAATAAAATAAGCAAGACCCATTCCCTGCATCCAAAGAGCTTACAATTTGGTACAGAGGATGAGATATAATTGTGAATAACTATTAAACAACTTAGAATATGATTTGGTGCATGTGAAGTCACACTGGCACAAGAGATTTAAGAGGGAAGATCTGAGAAGCTGAATTGCTTTTAGTTCAAGAAACTAGAAATAAAAAAGAAAAAATGACTCTGGAAGAATAACAAAATTTCAACAGAGATTGATATGACGTGAACAGAACTCATTTAATACACACCAAGTGAGTGTGATAGAAAGGAGTATAATGAATACGGCATGCAAAAATGAACAGAGGAGAACAAGATGATCAAGGATAATGAGTGGCCTGGTTTGGCTAAAACCAGTCACCTAACAAGCATTTATTGAGTGTGTATATGAAGAGATGGTGCTTACGTTATATCCTAAAGGAAGATAGGGATTCTGTGAAGTAGAGGTAAGAGAAGATTATATTCCAGGCATGTAGAATGAATGATCAATGCAAAAGTGGAGATAGGAGTCACAATGTCATATATGACAGAGGCCAGCTGGGCTTATGTGTGGCCAGTGAAGATATAAAAGAGATTGAAATCAGGCTATAAAGGGCTTTAAAAGATACATGAGGAGTTTAAAGTTGACCTTAAAGTCAAAAGGAAGTCACTAAAGATAAGTGAATAGCAAAGTCTGTGGTCAACTCTGTGCTTAAGGAAAACCATTTTGGTAGTTCTGTGTAGCTACCAAATGAGCATTTGGCAGTAGTATAAAAATGAATTGGAAAGGAGGGAAGCTAGAGACAGATCTGTTAGAAGGCTATTTAGAACAGTTCAAGCAATGGTAATATGGTCCTAAAAAATGGTCGGTGGCAACTTGAGTGGAAAGGAGGGGATGAACGAAACAGGAAAGGTTTCATGGGGAGAACTAACAAGACTTGGCAACTCCTTAGATGTCAGATGAAGGAGACTCAGGGATGGCTGAATGAAGAGAGGTCAGAGGTTGTGATAGGATGCTATAAGAAAGTAGAACAAAAGTAAATGCCTTTCAAACTCATCCAGCCAGCAAGCAATTCCTATTCACGTAGAAGAGAGAGGCTGCTGGGGTGAAGAGAAAAGTTTCCTTATCACAAAGTCTCTTGAATCTCTTTTCATTTAACGAAGTAGCACCATGGGGAGATTGACTTCAGCCAAAAGGTATAAAGCCTAAAAATAAAATATATTCCATACTATTAATTGGGTAACAGCTAAAATGAGAGATGCAAGAAAGAAAATAGCAGACAGAGTAATTTAACTGAGTAAGGAGTTCAGAAGAGAAAAGATTAACAAACTCTAAGAAAAGCTCAAAGGACAGATGGGATCAAAGCTGAGGCCTCTGCAGCTCATGACGCCTCCTGAATGAAGAACCTGCAGCTGAGTAGTGCAAGGGGAGAGTTGGAGCTAGCTTCCTAGCCGGGCCTAGGAGAAGCCCTCCCTGCTGGGGAGAGAATTACTAATTACAGTACCTACAGAAGATGGAGTTCTTAGTTGTAGAAGGCAGTCTAAAGATAGCTCAGCTGAAGTCTGTAGCTGAGGTAATAAAAGGAGCAAACAGTGAGAAAGGGAATGAAAGGCCTTTACACCATTTCCCATATCAAGAGAAATGCTTAATAACTAGAGTTTTACTCAGGGGAGTAATGCAGGTGGCTCCTGGTGTTCTAAGCACACACAGCATTTCTAGGAGACATTATTTCAGGTCATTAGTTTATCCTGAGCACAGCCAGAGTAAAAGCAGATAGCCTTCAGATGTCAGGGAGAGGAAGAAAAAATGCAATCTACAGGAAAGACCAACAATCTTGTAGATTCTCAGTATATGCATGTTCTGGATGCACATCTGGGCCCCAAATGCTCTGGGATGTGAGTCTCCAACAGTTCTTAGGAATGTAGGCTCCTCCTACTAAATACATATGTATTTATGAAGAGTAAATTTAAAGTTAATAGCAGGACATGTAATAGCACTCCTTTAGTTACATCTGCTATTGAATTAAACCTTTGTTAAAACTAAATGTAGGAGCAACTAGATGGAGTTCAAATCCAGCCTCAATCATTTAACACTCCCTAGGTATGTGACCCTAGGAAAGTCACTTAACCCCAAATGCCTGGCCCAAAAAAAAAAAAAAAAACCTGAATGTGTTCTATCACTGACTGGTAAAATATTAGTGAGAGCTTAGAGCTTATGAACCATGGGCTGAAGGGGACGTGGCCCCCAAACACACCTAGAACCAGGGAAGCTAACTGCAAAATTGAAGGGTTACATAAGATAATTTCCTCAAATCCTACAACTCTTAAGGCTCAAATAAAATTTACAGACTATGAAAGACCTATCACAATACAGTAATATAAGCAAATTTTGAACAATTCTAATGCTATGATTAATAAATCATAAAGAGAATTCCTCCCCCCAAAAAAATATACATTTCTAGGAAACTCGTCACTAAATTCTTATTACTTGTTTTTATTAACTAGTATCCATGAGTTGATTCTTCACTTGATTGATTCATCAAATATCTTAAGAACTGAATAACATAAGACAAAATACCAGAATACCTTATTTTTTTATACAGTAACTGTACTTTATTATCTGATTTCAAAAAGCAGGATTACATGGTACCATATCTAAAATTCTAAGTCTAGATACCTAAAACACAGAGGACTTACAGCCTGTAAAAACTGCATTTTTGTGGTCAAAATGATTTTGCTCTTTCTGATAATATGGAAATCAAACAGCAGGTGAGATTTTTACTAAAATGTCGTCTTTTTACAAGTATTGTTTTTCCTCAATAGTATTTTATTTTTCCAAATACACGTAAAGATAGTTTTCAACATTCATTTTTGTAAAACTTTTGTGTTCTAATTTTTCTCCCTCTCTCCATCACCTCCCCTCTCCCCAAGATAGCAAGTAATCTGATATGGGTTAAACATGGGCTTGCCTTTTAAATACATTTCCATATCTGTCTTGTTTGCAAGAAAAGTCAGACCACAAGAAAAAAATATAAGAAATGAATAAAACAAACAAAAAGGTGAAAATACTATGTTTCAATCCACATTCAATCTCCATAGTCTTCTCTATTGACGTGACTGGCATTTTCTATCCTAAATCTATTGGAATTGCCTTGAACTTTCTATCCTAAATCTATTGGAATTGCCTTGAATCACCATTTACAATTTCAAATCCATCTTTAAGAACTTAAATAATTATAATCTTAGATGATATCAAGGTTTATTATATAAAGTAGTGTATATAATCCTCACAATAACAGAAATAAGATATCTCTAATAAACTCTACTACTGAAAATTCTCATTTTTCCAATTTTATAATTTCATTAATATTTCGTTATGTTCAGGCCATAAATCTCATTTTTAACAACTTCATCTAAGTCTACCCCTCCACTCCAAATGTAGGCTTTCTGCTTGAAATTGTAAGAAAACCTTCCATGCAAGCCCTCAACAAATATTTGTGAAATGAATAAATGGATATCTCTCATTGTAAATGAAATATTGATCATTCCACCATATAGAATTTCATTCTCAAGTTTCTTTGGAAGGTAACCACAATGAATAAAGACGTGGTATTTAATGAAGATTTATTTTAAATGTGAAAAATAAAAGGCTGAGAATCACAGCAGCTATAAATTAAAGAAAGCATCAGACTAAACAATGTTTTTAAAAATAAATATTAAAATAATTATATATATATATATCAAGTTTAAGTACAAAGTCCTTAGAGAAGATTATCTTAACCTGAGGTCTATGAACTTTCCCCCCAATATTTTAATAACTGGATTTCACTATAATGAGTTTCTCTTGTAATCCTTTGTATTTTATTTTATGCATTTAAAAATCTTGTTATTTATTGGAAGGGGAGACATAGGTTTCAGATAGCCAAAGTGGTCCATGAAACAAATATAGTTAAGAACCTTTGCTCTAGAGAAAAAAGACAATAGTAATTGAAAATATGGACCTACCTGTTCTTCTAAGCGAGAAAGTTTTAATTGTAGATCAGCCACATGTTGTTCTTTGTCCATCAATTTTTCACTGGAGAGCTGTCTCTGTTCTTTAAGCCTGCCATGAGCCTCACCTAGCTGCCGTTCTGTCTCCAAAAGTTTGCTGTGTAACTTTAAAAGAAAAAGGATTTCATTTTCCCATCTCCTACATTAAATTTAAGAGCTAAACACCAATGAGAACAATACTTTAAATTTCAATGTTTTTGAAAATAAAAATGAGACATGCTACAATATCTATTTTAACTCTGAGATTACAAAGATCACAAGATGAAGAGTAATATCAGAGAGACAGTAAAGTCAAAAGGAGGAACACTTATTCAAAAGAAAGATAATAAGTTATGATATAGACATGCTAGGCTCGAGATGCCAATTATATCCAGTATATATACTACATATACATTATATATTCCATTATAGGAAGATGAAGATAAAGGACGAGACTTTGGAAGAAAGGCCCAGACATCTAAATTTGGGAATCTACAAAATCTACTTCTATAAGAGGTAGCAGAAGCCACAGGAGAGACTGAGATGCCAAGGGACAAAGTGTAAAGGAGAGAATCCTAAAGAAGAAAAACCCTTTGAAAGATTTCTATATTGTTGCTGTTACTGTTAGTGATGGTCCTTCCTTCTCAAAGATGAACAATGATATCATGAAAGGTATGTCTTGATTTATGTATGAACTGGATGTGAAGTAGAGCCACCCAAAGTCATCAATCTAACTCTCTCCTCCAGAGCTCAATGGCAAGAGAAGAGCCAAGACCAGTGGTGATGGCTCAAGGATCAGAAGAATGAGAAGGCAGTGATGAAATGGGAGAATCAGCAAATACCTGCAATAGGAAAGCATGATCACCTGTGTGTGTATCCAGAGCTGTTGAGGTGTTAGAGAATGAGAACTGAAACAAAGGTCAGTAAATTTGGCAATTAAATCAGTAGAAAGTTTTGAAAGACTAGTTTTGGTACAATAGTGGGAATGGAAAGCTCAATTACAAGACAGTTGAGAAGACAATGAAATGTGAGGCAATGGAAGCATCAGGTATAGGTAAAATTTTCTAAGTCATCAGTGAAAGGGAGAGTTGAGATGAGAAAGGAGGTAGAACAGAGGGACACATTAAAAAAAAAAATTTTTTTTAGAATTGGGAAGAAATCTTTTCTCCATATGCACCTATCTAAGGGCATGAATTTCCTGTAAATTACTGTCTCACTGCTATTCCTCTTTCTAAATTTTAGCTACTCTCAGTGGTATTTAACTTGCTAAGAAAGACAAATACGGTCTCAGATACCTCCTAGCTGTGTAACCCTGGGCAAGTCACTTAACCCCAAATTGCCTCAGCAAAAAAAAAAGACAAATACAGCTCTGTGTCTCTCTCCTACTAGCTTAAAACGCTTCTGATTAGACTTGCAAGACTCCTGGCAAATGTATTTTTACCAATCCTTGCTAAATGCACACTATCCCAAGTCCAGGCCCCATCATCCTATACTCAGGTATTATATCTTTCTATATAGCCAGCAGTTTACTTCCTTCTCTTCTAAATCATTGCTTTTTATTGACAGCAAGAATGGAAATATTCCCTATGTCAACAGTTCTTTAATTTCTTGTCCTGGTCTTCCTCATTCTCAACTTCCTATATGTCCTCTCACTAAATTCATGGCCATTTGTGGGATAGAGGTCAAAGATCTGGCAAGACTTGGGAATTCCATGTCTTGAATATAGTCCTCATTACTGTTAGTGTTAATGTGAGATAGAAGGAATATTGGCTGATAAGTATGAAGTAGGGAGATTCACTGAGAATAAGAATGATCAGAGTTTTAAGGATAAGATCCACTTTGGGGACCACAGTCTCAAGAATAGAAAGGAGACAGGAGGCTGATTAAAATAAGGCCAAGGCTTCCTAGAAATACAATATGGACATGAGTTTTCAATTCATTAGCATACTTCCCTCTGCCAGATTTCTTTATTATTATCTAGGGATCCACACCAGGTTCTAGATTTCAGGATGATTCTTGACTTTTCATTCTCATTCACCTCAACTGCTGAAGCACTTGCCAAATTATGTCATTTCTATTTCTATATCTCCTACTGAATTCCTACCTTTCTCTCTACTCATATAGCCACCACTCTTGTTCAAGCCCTCATCACCACCTCTCACCTTGATTACTCTAAAGGCTTCCTAATTAGTAACTGCCTCAAATCTTGTCCCACTCCTATTCATTTTCCACACAGATACCTAAGTGATTTTCCTAACAATACCATTCCTCCTAGCACTCCTTCTGCAAGCTCTAGCCATCACCATCAAGTTCTAGTCTCTTTTGTTTTGTGAATTACCACAGCCAAAGAATTAATCATCAAGTGGCTATGATAAGCATCTGTATTTAGCTAGACTCCACCTCAGAGAATAAACATAAATTGTTAAGAGATCATATAAAAAGCCTTTCTAGTATGACAGAACCTGTGAAATTTAACTGTGCTTCAAAAATTAAAGGGTCATACCATGATGAGGTATTAAATTTAGAATATGAGGGAAGTTTAAATTCTACCTCCAATACATATTACACATCTGATTTAAAAAATAACTTCTATGGGCATTAATTTCCTCATCCATAACAAGGGATCCAATATCACAGCACTTGTCTATGAGGCTCAAAAGAAATGATGTATATAAAGTGATATGCAAACTTCAAGGAATCTAAAGAATGAGAGTAATAAATCTAATAAATTTTTTAAAAATTAAAATCTAATAAATAAAATTAATAAATCTAAAGCAATAAAATCACATAAAAGTATAGGGACTGATCAGAAGAGTTCCCAAATCAACTTGAATTTTTAAAGTTGTGAATCTTTGTTTGGAACTCTGTTTCACTGAGAAAAAATAAAATGGTTCAAGCTATTGTGGGTCCTCTTCAATTCCCAGTAATTTGGACCTACCTCAGAAAGAAAAATGAATTTGAGGCTACAAGAAAGGTAACCCACTTTTCAGCAAACCTGAAGTTTCAGAATAATTTAATCACATGTTTTTTGATATGCGCATATCGTAGATTTAATTCTTTGTGCTTTTCAGGTTCTGAAAGTGTGTGATCCTTTCCTCACTTTTCCTTTTAAGCTGGCACTGTCCAGGAAGGGTCTCTTTACCTTTCTAAGAACTCAACATTATCCAAGAAATCCCCTTTCCTCTACCTAGGAATCAGGGAATTTTGGTACTGGGGATATCTATTAAGTCTCTTTTCAAGCAAAGTAAGTGAGAACACATGGCTATCACAAAGAGATGGTTCCCAATGAAAAAAGCCAAATTCATCCCCAGCTAATAAGATCCAAAGTTTATCATATCCTATGAGGTCAAAGGATTCCGTGATCAATCTTTAATAGAGGCAAAAGGTTCTAGCCCCTATAAAAAGAACTTTATATCACCTTAGTGACACACTCAAGGTATTAGTTAATTTACTAAAATGCTTTTCCTTTTTTAAGCTTTTTTACTACAAAGGATGTTTTCATTGGGCAGAAAAGAAAAGGAATATAGGAAAAAATAAATGTGATTCAAAAACAGTCTACCAAAAAAGAAAAAAAAAGATAAAACAAAAAAATAATACCATGCAAAGGATTCTTTAAGGTACCTAGGCTAGTAAAAAATTACAAAATAGTTAAAAGTCTACAAGTATAGCTGTACTGCTCACAGGAAATTCCATTCACTTTATTCATCATCCATTATATGCAAGATACTAAGCTAGGTATCTATAAAAGAAAGGTTAAATATAGGCAATAGGAATACTGAGATTTATGTAAAAGATAGTTTTTTCCAACAGAATCTTCAAAGAACAACAGAAAGAAGGTAGAGGGAGAAACAGTGGCGATAGGGAAAATGTAGAAAGAATGATGTTTATGAGACCAAGAGTCTGCTAAGTCAACAAGCAAGAGAGGATGTTATTAAGCTCAAGAGATAGCTGAAGACTAGAAAGAGAGATCTACATATCTTCAAATGGAAGAAGAGTTGAAGTTGCCAGAATAACTGACTTTTCTGAAGGCAGGTACAAAACAACAAGAGCAAAACTAGTAAGGAGTCAGAAGTAAGAAAAGGAATCAACAAAACAGACAGAAAAGTAAAGACGTACAAGAACCATAGAAGATTAGTATTAGGGAAGCTGTGGAAGAAGAGAATTTAGAGACAGTATTTAGTTCAAACGTTGCAGAGGTTAATGGTGGTAAGGCCAGAGAAAAGGCCACTGTATCTGTTAACAGACAGTTATTTCAGAAGCACATATTTATTTCCTACACTCTAATTATGACTCCAGTATATATGCAAAAAAGAGGGTGTAGGGTCAACTGGCTTACATAAAAGAATAACAGAAACATCTCTTACTTGATTAATCTCACTTTGAAGTTGAAAACCATGCTGCTCTTTCTCCTCTCTTTGTTGCTGGAGTTGTTTGAACTCTACCTTGAGATGCTGATACTTGCTCTCTACTTCTGACAATTCCTCCTTCAGCTTCTGGCTCACTTCCCCCTTTTCCACAAGCTCTCCCTGTAATCTTTGCAGTGAGGCTTCAGATGATGATAATTTTGATTGAAGCTGCTGACAATCCAGTTCTTTTTGATGAAGGTTTGCTTGAATATTCTTTTTACAAACATATTCTTCATTTTGTTTCTCCTCTAATTGAGTGTAATCTTGTTCTTTCTTCAGTAACTTTTCTGACAAATTCTGAAAAATCAATTGAGTATTTTTATTTCATATTAATTATTATAACAACTTTGGAAGAAACTTTATATCAATAAATTTACTAAATTTAAAAGCAAGTCAATAATAGATGTTATAGTGAAGCAAAAACTAGCATAGGCTTACTGTTGACCAGCTTTTTAAAGTCTTTTTTTTTTTTTATTAATGGCTCAAGTTGTTCTAAAAATGTATCTCTGAACCTACAGTTAACAGTTTTTCACTCTAGGATGTAGTTATTCAATGAAATAAAAGTTCACTAGCAAAGGGCAGTCTAATCGTCTTATATTTATTGTGAGAATAAAATCTACCTGTGGTAGTTTGAATAAGCTTCTGGATCTTTTGGACCTCTTTGAGATCCATAAGGCCCCTGTGAGACATGCCGCCTCTGCTTTAGAAATACCCTTTCCTCCCGAGTATAATTTCCACCCTACAGCTTTTTGAAACTCTCCAAATCTGGAATCTTCCATGCTAAAAAATTTCAATCCTAGCCTAATCTGTCAACTAGGACTAACTAACTTGCCTGGCACCTGCCTGTCTATGACATCAGAGGTGGGAAAACAATGGGATACCTGAGATCTTACCACTCCCTATAGTATAGCCCTTACCGGTTTTGTTTCTAACCAAGTAGATGGGGTGCCCCAAGCTTGTGCTGGTCAGAGTGATCTATTTTAGTATGCAGAGCTGCCCTGAAAATGACAGGGAGGGGGAGTGTGATAGTTCACGGCCTTAGAGTATACATTATGATCCAACCCACACACCATACTGATTAAAAACAAAGATCAGAGAACCAAATGGAAGCACTTGGTAATCTACCAGGACAAAGAAGAACCCTATACATTAAACCACCAACCTTCTCTACCGTTGCCCAAAGGCCAGAAGGCTCTAGGACCATAGACTGCCATGGTTATTACCCCAACTGGCCCTTACCCCTTAATCTGTGCTCAAGATCCCCCAATGAATTCCCTCAAGCCTCAAAACTTTCTTCATGTCAGTTAAAATGCACAAAATTAAAGGTCTCTTGTTTTTAGACCAACGGACTTAATTTTAACACTTGTAAAAGTCCAAAAACCACCACAATTGACTGAGATGCTAACCCTTTTACAGTCAGAAATTATCTGTATAATAAGGATTACATTAAGCCATTTCTAATTTCATTTTAGAAATATACATAATTCTGGATTACAAAGAACCTCTTTGTTTTTAAATTTTTCATATGTTTAATTTAAATATTATCATAAAAGAACATTGTTTCTCTAATTCATTCCTTTTCCTCTTAGAAGAAGAGTTTAAGGTCATAGATTTAATTCCCACTCAGATTTTTAAAGTGGGACAAGTTAGACTCTACAAAGGTTGGCTGACTAAGTTTTCAGGTTTTCTACTCATGAGGTTGATCACCAAGCTCCAAACAAAATATGAAATCTAGAACTTTTCCTCAGACTACTGGATCAACATGAAGTCATCAACTGCCAATCTTGGATCCCAATAAAGTTTCTCCCTTTACTGACATTTCAGTTGTTTACAAGCTCATTTGACTCCATGTCATGTATACAAGAGGCAAGTAGTACAGCAGATGTAGCACCAGGCCCGGAGTCAGGAAGACCCGATTCAAATCTGCTCTCAGAAGCTAACTGTATGACTCTGGGCAAGTCATTTAATCCTGTTTGCTTCAGTTTCCTTATCTGTAAAATAAGCTAGAGAAGGAAATGGCAAAATACTCCAGTATCTTTGCCCAAAAAAACCCCAAATGGGATCACAAAAAGTTGGACACAATTAAAATGCAAGCAATGACAAGTTTGCTTTAGATTTGAAAATAAAAATGTCAATAGGTTAAGATTACCACACTAAAGTAGCATTAACTAGGTTAGCTACAGCTAATATTTTAATTTACACCTGTGTAAAGGATAAGTGAGTAATGACAAAAATAGAAAAATCAGGCATTCTTCACCAAGGAATGCATGGACTCTTTGAGGGTCTGTCAACATAAATGGGGGAAAATCATATCTTGATTTCTAAATGAAATTAAGTATTTATTCCAATTATTCTGAGAAAAAAAAGGGAGGAATCCATGAACTTCAACTACCAAAAGAAGCCCATGACACAAAAAAGTCCTATTCCCCCTATACTTGTAAGATGAAAGTAAAATGAGAAATGTCAAAATTATGGTCATTTGCTGATAGCGAGCATGAAAAAAACATTTAGGTTAGAAGAAATGACATGAGCTTAAAAAGCAATAAATGGATCCCAGTTTGTGATATATGTCTGATATGTAAACAGATGAGTTTGATAGTAATAGGGGGCAGCTGATGAGATGAAGTTCCGAGGAAGCTATACTATCTAGATGGTGAAAATTTTGAATTGTATATATTAGGGAACAGTGAACACTGGAGGTTGATACACAGAGATGTTAATAGGACAAAAATAATATTAGATAAAGATAATTCTAGAAGCTAAATGGATCAGATGGAACAGAAGCTAAAAGCTGATGACAGACTACATTAAGTAATGGTCATGGAAAAGAAGAGCTCATCCAGTATAGAATTCTTTTCACCGATGTTAGCTGTGTGCAGCCATGGGGGAAAAAATCATATATTTACTCATTTTGTAAACATAAGAATTTGTTTAGATCCAGTGAATTCAGTGACTCTTTGTTCAAGTCACGGATCTCTCTCAATTTTAGTTTTCCTCATCTGTAAAATGGTACCTCGCTCCCTGCAAGGGATATAGTTTTTGTGAAGTGATTGGCACAGTCCCTTGCACACAGCAAATAAATATTACCTATGATCATCATCATTATAAACTGCATTTTTAAAATGTACAGTTTTTCTCAAGGGCTTGAAGTTAACAAGAGTTCATTATGTTACATTTGTATCTACAGGGTAACAAGGACAGGATATATTTAACAAATTTGACTTAAGAAATTAGGCTGATGGAGCAGCGAAAATGGTATAGTGGACAGAGCACCAGCCCTGAAGTCAGGAGAACCTGAGTTCAAATCTGGCCTCAGACACTTAATACTTCCTAGCTGTGAGACCTTGGGCAAGTCACTTAACTTCAATTGCCTCGGGGGGGGGGGGGGGGGGGGGGGGGGGAAGAAAGAAAAGAAAAGAAAGAAATTAGGCCAGTCTACTATTAGGCTATTTTCACTTAAAATGCACTTGCCTTATTACTCAAATTAGAGGCAATTCTGCTTTGTTATAATGAGTTGCAGTATTTTCTCTCTTCTAATGTATTCATTTATTGAGCAATTGTACATAAAATGCTGTTTTACGCCTGATTAAAATGGTTAGCTCACACTGTGTGCCTATGTCTCTTGAAAGTTGATGTTATCCTATGCACAGTCTTTGATCTAGTAATGTCTCTATTGGATCTGTATCCCAAAAAATGATCATGGAAGAAGAGGAAAGGACTCACACTTACAAAAATGTTTACAGTGATGCCTTTTGTAAAGTGGCAAGGAACTGGAAGTTGAGTGGATGTCCTTCAGTTGGGGAATGGCTGATTAAAGTTATGACATATGAATATAATGGGATATTATTGTTCTAAAAGAAATGATGAGCACTCTGATTTCAGAAAAGCCTGCAAAGACTTAAATGAACTGATTCTGAGTGAAGTAAGCAGAATCAAAAGGACATTGTATTTAGTTAACAAGATTATGGGATGAAAAACTGTGAGTGACTTGGCTCTTTTCAACAATGAGGTGATTTAAGACAATTCCATTATACTTGGGATGGAACGTGCTATCTGTAGCCAGAGAGAGAACTATAGAGATTGAATGTGAATTGAAGCATAATACTTTCAACTTTTTGTTTCTTTGCTTTTCCCTTCTTGTAGTTTTTTCCTTTTTGGTCTAATTTTTCTTGCACAACATAACAAATATGAAAATATATTTAAAAGAACTGCACAACAAAATAACGGAGGGAAAAGAAAAAATTAGAAAAACCAAATCTTACAAAAATGAATATTGAAAACAATATTGATACATATATTTGGAAAAATAAAGTACTATTGAAAGCCAAAGAAAAAGGAAGTTTATATTACTGAGAACAAAAATGAACAATTTTTTTTTTGCTGTTATTTTAATTTCAAAGCTCTATTAATGTGATTACAGGTATATTTTGCTTCATTGCCCTTCAGCGATATTGTGTTTACAATATTTACAAATTGAAGGCTTGTGGCAACCCTGCTCAAGCAAGTATATGAGCACCATTTCTCTAATAGTTCACATCTTATCTCTGTCATATTTTGTGAATTCTTACAATATTTCAAACTTTTTCATCATTATTATAACTGTTATGGTGATCTGAGATCAGTAATCTTTGATGTTATTATTGGAATTATTTTGAGAGTGCCATAAACCATGCCCATAAGGATGGTGAACTACATGGATAAATGTTTCATGTATTCTTACTGCTCCACAAAACAGTCTTTCCCTCTCTCTCTCCATTTCCTCTGGACCCCTTATTCCATGAAAAACAATAATATTGTAATCAGGCCAATTAATAACCCTACAATGGCCTCTGGGTGTTCAAGACATAGGAAAGAGTCAGATGTCTTTTACTTTAAATCAAAAGCTAGACATAAATAAACTTAGAGAGAAAGTTATGACAAAAGCCTAGATATGCCAAAAGCTATGACCCTGATCAATCCAATAGCCATCAATGCTAATATAAAATTTTACAACACAGAGATTATGATTTGATAAAGGTTTAGCAAATGATGGTCAGCATTTTTAACAATATTTTAAATTAAGATATATACATGTTTTTTAGTCATAATATTAGAAGTACTATATGATTAGCACTATTAATAGACTATAGCATAGTATAAACATAACTTTTATATGCACAGAGAATATAAACATTCATGTGATTCACTTTATTTCAATATTTGCTTTCTTGCCATAGTCTGGAACCAAACCCACAATATTGCCAAGGTATGCCTATGCACAAATGGTGAGGAATAATTACTTAGATTGATGTTCACAGTTGCTGAAATACACATTAGAAATAGGAAACTGCTTTCTTATAATTTTTGTGTTAATTTGTCCTAACAATGCCAGTATGACAAAAGGGTTCCATTATAGGAACATCTCCTCATATTTGGCCTCTTGCCACCTCTTACTCTATGAAAAAAATTACCCTGATCAACAAAATTCTTCTCAGCTAATGCTTTCACTTTCTTTCAGTTCTCTTCCTTTTCCCACTGCCCACTTAATGGTTTTTCAAAAATTAATTATATTAATCCCTCCCAATGATTATGGGCATTCAGGATCCCAAGACCTAATTAAAAGACATCCCTCCTTGAGTCCGATTACCCACATATGTGGTAAAAGCTATGCAAACAGAGATTACGAATAATACATTCCCAAAATGTCTCTCATTGTGACACAAGATAGCAAGTATTATTCTTTTCTTTACTTAAGAGATGAGTAAAGTCTGGCTCACAGAGGGTAAAATAACTTGATCAGAGTCATATGGTCAGCAAAATGATAGAGACTAAAGTCCCCTGACAAGTATAATGTGACAGTCAGGATTTATAAGAACCCAAATCTATTAACTCCTAGCAAAGTTCTTCAGATTCTTCAATAGTACCAGACTGACTCTTAGGGAAAAGATGTCAGAGTTGTGAAGGGTTTTTGTTTGTTCCCTATGTAATAATAATTTTAATAATCCCTATGAACAAGTTGATGCTGGATTATGATTGCAAGGAAATTTATATTCCAACTATTCATATTAGCAAACTCAAAATTTAAAACGAGATGAAAAACAAAAAATAACCAATTTTATTTCCTGTAATATAGTTATAATTACAATTAAATGGAGTTTCTACTGAGCCACACAGTTTCTAAAAGTGTGTTATCTATAGCTTAACCAAGACAATTTTCTTTAGAATAAGTGATAGAAAAATCTTCAGAATATATACTAACTCACTTGAATTAAATTTAATTATAAGTTAGTTTAAAAGTTAATAATACAGAGTAAAATCTGATTAACATTATGAAATTTTAAAAATATTTTTGCTTATTTTGCTTTTATGTCCACAAAAACAAAGAGCAGAAATAACTTTAGAAAGAAGATGTTATTAGAATAGATTTTTTTAAGAGAAATTACCATTTTATCACTCTTACAGCTATCATGCTAATTAATGAGAACAAGATAACATCTAAATAAAGAAGCCTTACTTTCACACTAGCCACTATACTTTCATTATATAAATATTAATGGAAAGTATAGAACTTTTTATTCATTGAACACCTATTTAATGTGATCCTCTACAATGTTTTTCATACTGTGCATATACTGTCTTTTGGATTTGTTTGGCGATTTTTTTTAATTACCTATAATGGCTATTTGATCAAGTTATTCCAGGTTGCAAATTTCCAATCAAACTAGGATTCCAATTCTATTCGTTACAGTAACTTGATTGTGAAAGCAAGACTCCAAGATAAAAACTGTTATCAACCACAGGCAAATGAAAAAGAATTCATAAGTACCTTTAAAATAAAATAAAGATCTTGGACTATTAATGATCTCTAAAGTGTCTTCTAGCTTTAAATTCTATGATCAAAAAAAAATTTTTTTTACGTGTGTGTGTGTCTGTGTGTGTGTGTGTGTGTATGTGTGTGTGTATGTATGTATGTATCTCACAAGCGCCATGGCTAGATTCTAGGTAGGAACAAAAACTAACCATCTGGTCTGTTAAACTTTTTTATTTATATAATATTAAATTGAACTCAATTTAAACATAAGCCTATCCTTCATATCTGGAATGCTCTCCCCCGTTTTCTGTGTCTTGGCTTCCTTTAAATCCCAGCTAAAATCCCATCTTCTACAGAAAGTGTTATCTTTCCAATTCTCCCTTAATGCTAATGCTTTCAACTCTTTGGATTATCTTCAATTTATTCTGTATAGAAGTTATTTGTACATAGTTCTTTTGTATGGTCTCCCCTGAGCTTCCAGACATGGCCTTTTTTTTGCTTTTCATTCTGTCCCTAGCACTTAGCACAATGCCTAGTACACTGCACATGCTTAATAATTGTTTACTGACTCCAAAATCCAGGAAGAACCAACATAACTAGGAGCTCAGAGCCAATTAGAAGCTGGATCATATAAAACTTCCAAGGCCCATTCTCAAGTATGTCATACAGAAGGACAATACATATGTTTCATCTGATAGCATGAGGCACCAGTCTAAAGGAAAACAAATGTAATGAGTATAAAAACTGGTAAAAGGTTTTCAATAAGCATTTTGTTATGATTCCAGAAACAAGTGAAAATGATTATAGGGTTCTACAATGATATGATTAAAGAGATTAGAACAAGATTACTTTTGATGTTCTAGACAAAGCAAAATAGACTGGGAAACAGATAAAAGTAGGCAAACTGGCAGGAAAAACAGTTTTGTAAACCAGGTGCAAGGAAGCAGGAACTTAGATTAGGATTTATATCTGTGAAAATAAAGAGAAAGGAGTAAATCTGATAACTATTAAAGCACAACATCTAGATTTGAATGTGAAAAGCTAAGCAAAAACTACTGAAAATATTTTCTCTCCAATATGATCATTTTAAGGAAGACACATATACACAACTCATATTTTGGGTAGGATAAGATTTTAATAACATTTTGGCCAGAAGTGCATTTATCAAGAAGTATGGGCAATAACTATGATTTTTTAAATCTAAAATAAATTATCTAAAAAAAAAATCTAAAATAAATTAGTTACTTGATTTTATAAAAAGCCAAAATATCAAAATGTAAATATTCTTATTATTATATAATTATAATATAATATATTATATTATAATAAGAATAAGTATGTCATACTGCCATAAAACCAGTGAGCTGGCCACTGAAGCCAAGGAGACCTGATTTGAATTGCGTGCTCTGGATAGCTCTCCTATGACTATGAATTACAGAGAAAGTGCTGACATGCACACTGGAGTGAGTTCCTCACCCGAGTTACTCTTTCCAATGAAATCATATATCCAGCCCCTATTTCTATGATGGCTTCTATAAACTAAGTAAGACAGCTTATCTTTTCCTTCCATAAATTAATAAATAGCAAACATTTTATATTGATTTTAGTTCACTAATTATGTAAGTAGTAAAATGTTTAGTTCTTACAAAATGCACTATGCATTATTTACACATTTTTGATTTGAAAGATATTTCACTTGAGATACATTAAATGGATCTCAGGTCTCACCCAGGTGAAGAGATGCAAATCACGATCCCTTCCTTCTAGCCCAGTCTGCCCTAGACCATATTGATCATCCATGTCCTCTCAATAATTCATCACATAAATGTCCATCCAACATATTGGGGGCCTTCTCTCATTTTATCTTCATAGTAAAAGACTACCTGAAAATTTCAAGGGTTGTCCATTGGCATCCCTTCCTCTTACCAAGAGGACCAGCCCATCTATATAATTTTTAGTTGTCTTTCTTTGACAACATCTTTTACTTCAAGGTGAAAAGTTAGGAAATCACCATGTGTTTCCCATTGCCCTCTTAATTATACTTATTTTCTATCCTTTGAAGACTACATGCAGCATTCCATGACTTACTATCTAGAATCAGTAGAATACCAGTATTAAAAAGATGGGTCTTTAAATTAAAAGGTTCAAGTAATTACAGAGTTTCAGTTCTCCAAGGCAATCCAAAATAATTTCTTCTTCCTATTTAATTCTGGGCTCAACTCTTTGTGCAGTTGTACAAATATTCATTGACAAACTTTAGAAGTTGCCATCCTAACTACCTACCACAGTCTAAACCAAGAGACATTCTTTTTCCACGTTTTTCTAAAAAGGACTGTTATGAATCTCATATCTGAGACTCAGGAATGTATTAATGTTCTAACATATAGATATAGTCAGTAACAACAGAGAACACACCTGGAAAACTTCACCATCTATAGATCAACTTGGACAGATTTCTCCATTACTGTAGAAAATGCATTTGATCTCCCTGATTTAGGTCCTTCCTGATAATAAAAAAAGGACCAAACAAGGTTTTCTCTTGTCTGTTTCAATAAATTTCGCAAAATTTTGATATAATTCTAGCAGTCACTTTCCCAGAAGAAAGTCTTTAAGATGGTATGCTGCTCTAGTAAGTCAAAAAAAATTTTTAAATCATCTACATAAGAGCTTTTTTGATGTCCTCAACTAATGAATCCCTACCACATTACCTTAAATTTATGTATTTTTGTATTCATTCATATACATATATTTTTGCACATATTTATAAATAACACATTTGTACGTGTATGAATGCATGTATACTGTCTCTTCTGAGAGACCTGAGAGGCCCTGAGGACAAAAATTATTTCATTTTGTCTTTGAATCTCTAGTGCTCATTACAGGGATTGGCACATGGTAATTGATTAATAAATATTTGCTGAGTCAACAATATTAAACAAGTGGAGTTTTACACTTTCTACATCTTCAGGTAATTCAATTCAATTCAATAAGTAATTGTTAAGTGCCTCCTATATACAAGGCATTGTACTAAGCCCTGGAGATACAAATGAGAAAAAGAAAGATAGTCCCTTCCCTCAGAGAGCTTACAATCTAAGGGGAAAGAACCACACACAAAAGGAAGCTAGAAGTTGAGAAGGAGAAGAATGTGGATACTAGAAAGGGGACATTTTGGAGTTGAAACCAATTAGAGTTGCAAATGGAAGGTAGAAAGCTATAAAGTTGAAATCCTGCCCTCTATATAGAAAAGTTTTGGAAAGAATTTGGTGCTCCACTGTACAGCCCTGCAATCAAAGGGAAAGGGACATTATGGGAAGTCTTATATTTGTATTCAACATCTAAGAAAGCAACAGGGTACTGAGATCAGAAGTGATTAGCTTATCCTTGGGATACATCTTGTTCTTTGGAGTTAAAACCAAAGAGATATTGCATGATGATAAAAGAAGTTGTCTACTGTGTGGAATATTGCCAGTAAAAGTCTGGGATCCTCAAGATGGATACTGAGCATTGATATTTAAATAATGATAATAATAATAATAATAATAATAATAACCTCAATGTGTAAGGGATGCATATAAGCTGGTAATTCTTAAGATCCAAAATTGATTGCACATCGCTATTAATTTCTCCTCCAGATAACCTTCAAATTTGATCCTTCAATGCCCTCTCAACTGTATTGTCTGTAATACTAAACTTTTTGATTTATACTTGGTCAAGCTGCTTTTCCCATATCTATTCTCTTCAGTGTCACTTTTTACCACCAATTTACCCATCATATATCTGCACAGTTGATTGTTCATTGGGGAGCTGACTATACCCCAATGGATGTGAGCTACCTGAGGGCAGACTTGTTACCTTTCATTGAGTCCCCAGATCTTGACACAAGGGTTTGCACAAAATGAGCACTTAAATACTTACTAAAACTAACTGATCTCTAATCCTATGAAGAGTCTACCATTAAAAAGTTTCATCATCATGACCAAAGTTTGTCATGTGTAATACTATACAAAAGTTTTAAAAATTTAAAAATGTCAGGCAAAGAATATAAAAATTAATATAATTGTTTTTAAGTTAATATAAATGAATCATATTGTCCTTTCTATACATATTGCTTCATACATATGCTCTCAATGTCAAACTGAAATTTCTTATGTGTTTTTGCTTGGCTAATGGAGAGACATATGGCAAAGGAAGGAAGCATCTTGCTATTGTTGCAAAGCCATAAAGGAACATTCAATAAGTTAAGAATGAGACACTCAGACAAGAACCTTTAGCTTCCTCACTATTGTCAGTAAATAACAAAAAACATTAGAACACTGGAAAAAAATTCAAATTGTCCATGACAAAAATTAAATTTTTTATAATCTGTCATAGCTATCTTTTTTTTTCTCCCTGCTGACTTGACTTTTTCTTCTTGACTTTTCCCAGATTTATAGCAATGCAATAGACAATACCAAGAACTATCCTTTTATCAAATGCCAGATCCACTGGCCCGTCAAAGAAGTTTTGAAACCTGAAGTTCCGTGAAAATTCCCCAAAGTCCTGAAAAGTACTAACAACAATAAATCGAGTTAAAATCCTAAACATTGTTCCATGTTCTTTTATACTAAAATATTGATACATTACTGCCAAATGAAAAAGAATTCTCACCTGATTTTTCTGAGTTAATTCATTAACTGAACTTTGAAGTTTCTGCAGCTCCTGTACATACACGGCAACTTCCTGGGGGCCTTTAGCAAGTTCACTTCTTAACTGGCTTATTGTGATCTAAGCAAGGAAAAAAAGTCAACAAAATGAGCTGGAGAATAAATTATTTCAATTCAATTCATTTGCTTTCGACTTCTGCCCTAAATCTCCCTAAAATTAAAGACTCAAAGTCGTCTAAATGCATTTTTTGCCCAATTCATAAAACAAAAACTTCATATATTTAAATGTATGTTTAAAGTTTGAGAAATGCAATATAACAAAAAGTACTAATTCTCGGGTTCCTAAAAGCTAAGCCAACAGAGAATTAACTATTAACCATGTGTTACAGTTTCCATTAACTTTAGCTTTCAATATGCTTTCATAGTGATGTATACGTACTGTGGATAATGATACTGTCAATAAAAGTCATAATTTTCTTCCAATTAAAGTAGGTGAAAAAAAAAAAAAAAAAGACCAAATGAAAACAAAAAGCACAGGCCCAACCTCTGATCCCTGAAGCATTCCACAGAATATTTGCTTTCAAGGTAACATTAACGACTAATGAGTAAGTATTCTTTGGATCTGGCCATTCATCCTATTCTGAATTTGCCTAAACCATAAGCTATCTCTACTAACTCTCTCCACTGTGCCCATAGAATGACCTGAGAACCTCTGGCAAATTCTTTCCTAAATTGTAGATCAACTTAATTGTAGCCTCCTTCAAATAGTAACTTTGAAAGGGATAATGTTTTTTGGTATGTATGAGTTACAATTTGTTTTCTCAAAAATTACATTAGTTTAGTTATATCTCGTGTGTGATGAAATTTCTATTAAAGGACATGGGCAATGCACATGAAAGAAGACAAAAAAAAGAGTGACTAAAATATGTGGCTTGATCAACTTTTCCAAAGGCCTCAGGCTTTCATATTTATTTAGTAAGTAGAAGCCTGGTATTTATAGTTTTGGCTACCAGTACTATATCTGTACCTAAAAAATATTCAAGTTGTTGCTACAAATCACAATTATAGAATTGATTCTTTTAATATTAAAATCTATTATAACAGACCTAGATCTTGCCCTCTAACATATTTGTCAGTGACTTGGATAGAGATATAGATGTAAAGGCCAAAAGGGAGCATGCCTCCAGAATAACAAACAGGCTAGGGATAGCTAGGTGGTATAGGGACAGAACACCCTTTTGTGAATTCAAATGTCTCAGATATTTACTAGATGTCTGATCATAGCCAAGTCACTTAGCCCTGTTTGCCTCAGTTTCCTCATCTAAAGAAAATGGCAAATGACTGCTATATCTGCCAAGAAAACCCCAAATTGGGTCAGGGAAGGTTCGAACATGACTGAAACATCAAGTAACAACAATGCTTTTTCATCTGGCTCATAAATTGTCCCAGAGGCAATTCTGAAAAACTTCCAAAATCAGTTCAGCAATAATCCAATCACTAAGATAAGTGTCCAGACTCCTACAGCAATAACTTTGAAGTAGAATATGATGTAGATTTAAAGTAAAATTCTGAAATATAATTTTTTTTAATTCATCTTGTTACAGGTACCTTATGCAAGACATTACAATAAAATAGATCCATATTTTAGTAACTGATGTTTACTATAATGAAAATTATGGTTAAAAAATAAAGCACATATGAAAATTCAAAATGTCCACTATGCGTGAATTTTTGAGAATGATACATGTTTCTACAACTCTTCATCTTATCCATTTCTTCAAAACAAATAGGTATCTTCATAATTTTTCCTTGAACTACCATATAGTTTTAAAGTGATTACCAATGTTGGTGGCTTAGTTTCAAATTCCTGTAGCCAATAATACTATTACAGAGCAAAAAAATTTCATTAGACTAACACATTAAAATATATTGATAATAATCAGATTATTAGATGTGATTCTGCTACTTTACTTTTTTTGCCCATGTTATAGTTAAATGACACAAATGCCAATGATCTCACCAAACAAGAGTGTAAATTACCATATTTCATTTGTTTGTTTGTTTGTTTTTTATTGAAGCTTTTTATTTTCAAAATATATGCAAGGATAATTTTTCACCACTAACCCTTGTAAAATCTTTTCCCTCCTTTCCCCCAACTCCCTCTCCTAGATGGCAAATAATCCAATATATGTTAAACATGATAAAAATATATGTAAATCCAATATAGGCATACATATTTATACAATTATCTTGCTACAGAAGAAGAATCAGATCAAAAAGAAAAAAAAATTGAGAAAGAAAATAAAATTCAAGCAAACAACAAAAGAAGGGAAAATGCTATGTTGTGATCCAGACTCAATTCCCACAGTTCTCTCTCTGGGTATAGATGATTCTCATCACCATAAGATCATTGGAACTGGCCTAAATTGTCTCACTGTTGAGATGAGCCACAACCTAAATTACATTTCTATCTGTATTAGTAAATATTTTATTGATATAAAATATATATATATATAGGATAGATTGTCTTTACATTTCCAATTCAATATTTACAAATAAACGTAATAAACCAATAAAACTAATAATTAAAGAAAAAAATACTGTCTTATATTTGTTACCTATTCTAACTTGAAAAAGTAAATTTAGAAATAATCTGATGATCTAGCACCTTGCAGGTGAGGAAATAAGTCCATGGAGGATAAATCATCTGTGACATCGAAAAATCATATCAGAGCAAGGACTAAATAACAGAAAAACAGAAAAAAAAAACTGCAGTGGGGGACATTACCTCTAAATCAAAACAAATTTTTCTCCAGGAAACATTGTCTACTGCATACAGACAGTCTGACAAGTTCACAGTTACATTACAGTAAAGAAAAAGGGAGAACTAAATTCCACTTACTATTAATGTTTAGGAATAAAGAATGGCTAAAATATCAAGTTGAGTTGACTAATGGAATTAATTTCCCTTCAAAGGGATAAAGACACTACATTCCCTTATTCCTTCCTCAGAGTCTCAAAGCCACAAAACACTGTCTTTGTAAGCCACAAAATTGTGTACAAAAAGAGCACCACAATAATGAAAGATTAACACTGCCAATTGTTTACCATAATGATTTAATAATTTATTGTTTTAATACAGTATTAAACTTCTACTGTCAATAAGTGATCATCTGATAACTAAACCACTTAACAAAAACAAAATTAACAAAAACAAATAGTTACTGCAACATATCTAACATATATAGGACTGCTTGCCATCTAGGGGAGGGGGTAGAGAGAGGGAGGGGAAAAATCAGAACAGAAGCGAGTGCAAGGGATAATGTTGTAAAAAAAATTACCCTGGCATGGATTCTGTCAACATAAAGTTATTATAAAATAAAATATATATTAAAAAAACAAAAACAAATAGTTACATGTTTAAGATTTTGAAACTATTATGAAAGAAATTGTTTCTTTCATAGGAATTATGTAACATAAAAATTATTACTATTATTGGTGAATAATTTTCAGAAAACAATTGCTTCAAATGTATATCCATTAAAAAGCAAAAGAACAAAATACAACATAATGAATGAAAGATGGAAGCCTGCATTGACAAAACATCCACTAAACCTACCTATCATTCATCAAAATATTCAGTCAAATGTTGCCAAACCATGATATACCTTATGTAAGAGTACTTGCAAAAAGTATTTTTATAAGCTAGAAGAATTTTTTTAATTCTGTATAATTACTGTCTTCTAAAATAATAAAGGTAAAAACCAAAAACATTTATAATGCCTCACATTCTTCACTAATCTCTTTATATATGGGTTCCCAGGCTTAATTTCATACATGATATTGTGAATTTAAAATTTACTGACAGCAACAAATCTGGCATATGGGGTGATGGGGGGGAGAAGGGGACAGAATTTTCTCATTCTAGCAATATTTTCTTTAAATATTAAATGTGAAATTATATTTAAAATACAGACTCTAACTGGCATATAAGTTGTTTTTTTTGTTGTTTTTTTTTTTTTTTTTGTCAGATTGTCTCCTAATGCTAGTGGTTCTAAGGAAAAGAAAAAGAAAAATAGAGGTCTCCAGAAACCACACATGCATAAATATTATTACACAGTAAAAAATTTCATATTAGATTAACACATTATATATAAACAGAATTAGGAAACTCATCATAATCAGGTTATCTCAGAACTTCATTACCTCTGAGTTAGCACAATCAGCCTGTAGCTTTCTACATTCCTCTTTGAGTTTCTCTGACTCTTTCTCACGCTCCAAAGTCATGTTGTCCATTAAGGTCTGAACCTGGACTAGTTCTTTCTTCAATACAGCAACATCTTCTACACCAGGTCTTTGAAGCTATGAGCAAGGAAGCAAAATTGAATTAAAAATTACAATGAAATATATAATTCCTATGAGCTCATTACAAAGTAATCGATATATGAATAATTCTTAAGCAAGTAATTCTTAAACAATTGCTTTTTTAAAAATTCATAATAGTTGGTACAATGAATTGTGTAGTGATGATCTTTTTGACTAATGTTATGCAAGACTTCTGTAACAAGATAAAATAAACTCATGTTTATAAAAGTAAAATGAAACTTGAAATGGATATTCTGGATGCAGAGGCAGCTAAGTAATACAGTGGATAGAGTGCTGAGCCTGGAATCAGAAAGATCTAAGTTCAAATCCAGCCTCACACTTAAGAGCTGGGGTATCCTGGGCAAGTCACTTAACCTCTGCTAAAATCAGTTTCCTCATCTCTAAAACAGAGATAATAATAGCACTTAACTTACAGGATCATTATAAAAATAAAATGGCAATATTTATAAAGCACTTCATAAACTTTCAAGTGCTATCTAAATGCTGGTAATTGTTCTCATTTTTTTTATACATAGATACATGTCTCAATAGTAATCTATGATTCATTTGTCAGAATTTGCTTTCCAAGCAACCAAGAAACTATCAGTGATGAGCTTTCCACAGAATGCTATTTTGTATGTAATAAAGAATTCAACATGATGCCCACTTTGTAATATAACTTATATGAAGCAGACTAGGAAATTATTGACAGTAACTTTATATAGTCAAAATAACAAAAAACACATTTTCATAAACTTAGGATGGTTTGATATTGTCAAATATACTACATTTGATGTGACATTTAAAAGTTAGTACCGTTGCATACTATTCCATTTGGTATCTTAGTTTTACTGTGCCATTTTTAAAAGTGGACAAATAACAGAACAATTCTCCAGGTTCAAAGCCATAATAACAAAAAGCCATAACAACAACATGCCAAGTTAAATTGCAGATTCAGAGACGGGATCTATGGTTTCATTGATACATGAAACTTCAGATGAGCAAAGTCTTTCTTCTTACTAACGCAGGTCACACCTCCTCTGCAACTTGAATCTTAAAGAGTTACATAAACTTTCAATTACCACTGATCAGCATTAAATGAATTTAAGTCTTCCTGGCTCTGAAACCAGCTCTACCAGTACTACATTACCTCTCACCAAATCAATGAGTTACACCATTTAGATTGTGTTCTTGTTCTCCCTCTTCTTTTCTCTACCTCTTCCCTCTTTCTCCTTCCACCCCCTCCTCTCTCTCTCATGGAGAGACCAGGTAACAGGAGCCAGATCTGTGATTTCATATGTGGAGTTCTCTCTATGTATAAACCACCTCCACCAATGTATATAACAACCTGTTTATAACTTTTAGTTTTAGAGAGCTGCCAGTGGCATTGTTTTACTTGTCCAGGAACACAGAGCTAAATAGGAGAGGCAGGACTTGAACCCTGACTCTAAGGCCCACTCTTTCCCACATCATACCCCATATTGATTTTCAAATTACAATCCTAAAAAGTGTAAATAAATCCCATTATAAATTAGATTTCTAACACCTATGTTTTATATACATATACACACACACACACACACATACACACACACACACACATAACACACATTATGATAATACTGGAAAAACAATTTTCAAATTTAAAATAATGGATAATGTTTATAGCAGCCCTTTTTTGTAGTGGCAAGGAACTGGAAATTGAATGGATGCCCATCAATTGGGGAATAGCTGAATAATACATATGTTATGGTAAGTTATGGTAAGTGAAGGTAATGGAATATCATTATTCTATAAGAAATGATCAGGATGATTTCAGAAAGGCTTGATGCTAAGCGAACTGAGTAGAACTAAGAGAATACTATACATAGCAACAAGATTATGTGATGATCAACTGTGACTTGACTCTTTTCAACAATGAAGTGATTCAAGGCAATTATAAAAAACTTATGATGATGAAAGCCATATGCATCCAGAGAGAGGACTATGGGAACTGAATCTAGATCACAATATAGTATTTTCATCTTTTCTGTTATATGCTTGCTTTTTTTTTTCCTTTCTCATTTTTTTCCTTTCCGATCTGATTTTTCTTATACTATATGATAAATGTGGAAATATGTTTAGAAGAATTGCACAAGTTTAACATATATTCAATTACTTGCTATCTAGGAGAGGAAGGGGAAAAATTTAGAATACAAGATTTTGCAAGGATAAATGTTGAAAACTATTTTGCATGTATTTTGAAAATAAAAAACCATTATAAAATAAATAAATAAATTTCCCTAGGAAACAGTTTTAAAAAAGTTCCAAAAAAAATTAGGCTAAAAAAAATTAATAATTAATAAAGTTTCATTAAGATATATATTTCCAATATATGGCACCTCAAGATATTATATATATATATATATATGTATATTTTTTTTAATGAAAAAATACATAATATTAAAAGAAGAGCACCGATATGTGTGTGAAGCAAGTCGATATATACTGGGAAGGAAAGATAGAGATGATAAATTTGGGTTTAGATTTCTCAATGGACGTATAGCTATTTGGAAACACTGGACTGAAGCCAAGGTTGGAGCTACAGATTAGAGTCATCAATAAACAACTAAACTAATACAGACACAATGTTCTCTGGATAAAGACAACCTTGCTGAAGTATTATTGGTGTTGTTGTTTTAAGAAAAAAAGAAAAAGGAAATAAACTTCTATCATATAATCTAAAATAAATTACCAATTCAGTCTTTAAATCTTGAATTACAGTTGTCTCTTTCTTTAACTCTTCAGTCAAGCTTGTCACCTTCTGTTCAGCAGCTTCTCGAAGCCCCTTTTCTTCATCATACTTTGATTTTATATCTAATTATAAATAGTCACACAAAAGTTATTTCTATAATTTTTAATTCAAATTCATTCTTTCATCATACAGCCATATGGATAAATAAGCGCAACACCCTCCCCAAGATAATGAATTTTTAAAATTATCTAATCTGACATTATTTCTCTCAATTTTAAGTCAAACTAATAAGTTACCATATAATAGCACTTAATAAAACAATTTAGAATTTAAATATTTTTAAAATTATCTAAAATAAAAGGGAAAACATAGGTAAAAGTAAAATTTTACCTAAAATTTCAAACAAAAAGAAATGAGCAATTTCTACATTAAAATGTTACACAATTTTTTGTACTCCCAGGAGAAAATCAGCAACTGGTCTATAACTTAAAATATCATAGATTTATCTAGGGACAGATATATCTTGCCCCAGGTCATAAAGTATGTTTCAGATATAGGACTTAAGCCTAGGTCTTTCTGACTATAAGGCTGGCCCTCTATCCACTAGTTATGATTTTTTTCAATTACATTTTATATAGCCATCAGCCATATTTCAAGAACAAATAAGCAGGTAGAATAAAATTCTTTTGACAAATGAACAAACAAAGCAACTACTCCAAACAGATGTACTATTCCATGTCCATGTGTTACATTCTAAAAAGAAAACTGCTAAGTAATGATAATTCAAACTAACCAAAGGAAATCCAGTAATATAAGGACATTTCGAACATTCAGTACTGACAACTTACCTGCAACTTCTGTAGCAAGCTGAGCTGCTTTCTGCTCAAATAAGTCTTTCATTTGTTTAATATTAAAGTTTTCAGTTTGAGCTTCATCTAATTGTTGTTCCAATGACTGGAGCTCTAGAAAAAAAATGTAATATTTACTAAAAATGGATTGCAATCATAAGCGCATAGGATGCCATTATTATCAGTAGTGATAATTCAACTGCTACATTTGATTTTACTGACACCATCCTACTACCTACGATTTAAACCATTTCCAAACTCCAATGTCCTTCAAAAGCCAGTCAAATTCCTGGTATTACCTCAAGTGTTTCCTGATCTCCTCAAATTATGAGAGCTTCCCATATGCCAAAAAACCTACTTAGAAAATATTTGGAGTTTACTTGTCTATATACAATGAAAACTAAGTTCCTCAAAGACAAAGGTGATTTTGTTTTTGTCTATCCACTATGCCTGGCACATAAATAGAAGCTACATAAAAACTAAATTATTTTGAATCATTCAAGATAAAAGTTATGGAATCTATCACCTTTCAAAATAGAAGGAAAATATAGATTAAAGTCCAAAGTATATGTAAATATTTCTGCATTAAAATTTTATTTTGGTTCCACATTTGGAAACTTTTGCCTTCAATTCCTATCCCCTTGTCAGTACTCACTTTACCTTCAAAATATTTTGTATTTACTTATCTGCTTATAGGTTTTCTCTTTGTAAAAGATATGTTCCTTGAGAAAAGGAATTTTTTTTTCAGTTTTTCCTCTATTTCTCAGTGTCTAGAATTGAATTCTGTATGTTTATTCAAAATCATTAGCTATAATTTTTTTAATGAAAAAATATATAATATTAAAAGAAGAGCACCTAAGCCAACCACAACATACCATCAACTAGTAATGTTTATGGAGAATAATAATATATAATTTTATATATTATTTTAGCTAAATTCATATATATATTTAGCTAAATATAATTTTAGCTGGTAATTTCAATTTTCCCACACCTAAAGCTTCACAGAATATATCTGCAAGCAACATTTTAGCTAATTTAGATAGATGTTCAAATTAATTAGTTAACAAGCATTTACTAAGCACCAACTGTTCAGTGCAAGGGAAGCAAATTCTACTTTCTAAGGGTTTATATACTACATTCAGCATGTACATACATATCTGAACCCAGTATGAGTTAACAATCTTAATTCACCATAGTAGAATGAAATTTTTATTTAAGCAGAACTAGCATATTTAAACAAATTTACCTGCTGATGAATCTGCTGTCAATCCATCAGGTTTTAATTCCTTAATGAAAATAAAACAAACCATTAGTACAAAGCATAGGCAACACTGGCTATGATATGACAGATAGTGTCTTAGTTCTGGTTGAAAGTAAGGAGTCTGGGAAGCATTTTTCAGCTAATTGACATTATTCAGCAGAAGAGTATCATCTGGGTATCAGTCCTGACTCTGAGGCCTTCACTTAAGCCCTTTTGAATTCATTTTCTTCATCTATAAAAATCAGGCAGTAACATATTATGAACCTTGCAGAAATATTATAAAGAAAATATTCTAAAAGTCTCAAATTATTAAAGGGTATTCAATCTCCTCCTCTGATGGCTCTTGATCTCTCTCCTGCCCACTAACCATCATAATTCCCCAAAGCTCAATTTTTTCTATCAGACCCCTGATTAGCTTCCAAGGTATAATTTTTATCCTTAAACAAATGATTCCTAAATGTACTTATCCAGTCAAAGTCTCTCTCCTGACCTGCACTCTCACATCACCAACTATTTATTGGACAACTCCAACCGCTTATGCAACTCAAACTCAACACATCTAAACAGAACTCATTATCTTTCCCACCAAAACCTTTTCTCTTCCAAATTTCCCTATTCCTATTAAAGTAAATATCATTTGAGTCATCCAATTTTTAAAAAACTGGTGTGATCCTCAGACTCTCACTCATACATTTCTAATCAGCTAACAAATCATACAGTTTTATTCTCTATAATTCTCATATATGTCTCTTCTCTCCATTTACATAACACAACCCTAGCTCTCAACATCAAGTCTCTTCTTACTCCAATATACCTTCCATATGGCAGCCAGCAATTGTCTTAAAATATAGGTCTATGTTATACCACCATTCTCCTGAATAAACTCAAATGACTTCTTAGTATCAATAAGATCAAATATAAAGTGCTCAGTTTGATATTTAAAGCTCTTCATAACTTGGTCCCTTCCTCTCTTTCTAATCTTCAAACATTTTTTTTTTCCTTCCACAAATTCGGCTTCAACCATATCTCTCACTTGCTGTTCCTTATATGTGATAGCTCATCTCCTTTTGTGTATGGGCTGTCCCCAAGTCCTAGAAAAAGCTCTCCCTCATAACATCCATCTTTAAGAACCTCTGGCTTTCTTTAAGACTCAGCCTAAGTCTCTCACCTCTTGCAAGAAAACTTTCCTGGAATCTCCAAATGTTAGTGTCTTCCCTCTAAATTTATCTTGAAGCTATGTCATGTGTATCTTGTAAGCACCAATTTATTATGTATGTGCTGTCTTCTCCATCAGAATGTAAGCTTTTTAAAGGTAGGGAATGTTTTGACTTTTTCTCTATTCCCAGTCTTAACAGATTGCCAGGCACATAGTATGCAAACATGCTTGCTAATTAATTGTTTATAGTTCTGAATTAAAGGACAAAATTTTTCTCCAGCATCTTCTTAATTGACCTAACAGAATCTATAATATAGACTCTATCATAGGCCACTGTGTATGTGCATGACTCTACTATGGATACTATCTAAATAGAGCCGTCCTAGACTTGAGGTTGGAAAACTTGCATTTGAGTCCTCATTCTGCTACTTGCTAGGTGTATCACTGACCAAACAGCAGTTAATCTCTGGCTCCAGTTGTCTCAATCACCAAAAATTTATTAAATATCCAACCTATGCCTAGCATTAGGATAGGTGCTGGAGATACAAAGCATAAATGAGACAGTCCTTGCCCTCAAAAACTTACATTCTTCCACATTCTCATATACAAAATGGTCACATATTTTCAACACCTATCTTACAAATTATTATGAAAATGTAAAGCACATTAAAAATATAAAATGCTATGGAAAAGTCAGCGACTATAACATTATGACAAACAGCTTCATAGGTAAATTTAAAATAACTTTAGCATTTTATTATAATGCTTAACAATAAAGTTAATGGGTTTTCTCAAAAAAAACTTCCGTAAAATATCATGATTTAAAACATGTACTTGAAAATTATTTTCAGATTAAGAAAGTATTCATTTAAAAAATTTTTACATCTAGTACAATGGGACTAAATGACACTAGCTACTAAGAATCATGCCAGTTTTTCTAAACAATTTTATTTCCTAATTTTCAAAAAACAAATTTTCTATGCTACAATTGCTTCTTACCTCTTAAAGAATTATTTTCAACATGAGATTAAAAAGCATTATTTTCTTTAAATCTAGAAGTCAGTATTTCTCTATTCGCTTTGAGATACAAAGCATGACACAGAAAATGATTAGCCATGAATAACATAAACAAAGAGCATGAATAAATAAAAAAGCCTTTCCAATTAGAAAAGCTAACTCTCAGCATAACAGACACAACACAAAACATCGTACACAGAAGAAAACAGCCTAAATAATATTCAAATTGGGCAATCAGCTCTTGGACAATTAAGGTTTCCAATTATGGGGAACTGGCTAATAGAACCAATTCTAATCTAATTTTCTAAATCTATAGGATATATGTTATCCAAAAAAAGTATCATTTTTATCCCATTAAATTCACTGTTCTTGGATTTACATTTCTTTACTCATTTGGGTTTATATTAAAATAACCAAGGTAAGATTTTTAAATACACTCCATATACCATTCATTTGAATTAAAAGGAAATATAGCACACTTGATATTACCCAGAATGAAGCAAATTTTCAAGTCATTGTAGCAGGTCATCTGCTTACAAAAAAAAAGGTAATAAGGTCCAATAAAACCTTAAAATGTAAAACTAAGCTTCACATAAACATGCTTCAAGTATTTTAAAGCAATTACTTGCTGCCGCTGCCCTTGTAATTTTTCTAATTCTTTCTTCAACTCTTCTGAGTACCATTTTTCTTCCTAATAAGAAAAGGAGTCTTTTTTAGCTCACAAGCCTTGAACATTGTTTATCTAAAACACTAAAAATAAGTAAATACAAAACGTTTTCTTTCCAACCTTCAGTGAAGCCTGTAGGTCTTGGACCTCTTGTCGGAGTAGTATCACATCTTCTCTGAACATATATGGAAACAAAAGGGAAAAATAAGGATTACTTGCATTAGTATATTCAAACAAATAATAGTCAATCTTTTATCTATTAAGAAAATGTCTTTTACATGAACTGATGCTAAGTGAAATGAGCAGGACCAGGAGATCATTATATACTTCAACAACAATACTATATGATGATCAATTCTGATGGATATGGCTCTCTTCAACAAGGAGCTGAACCAAATCAGTTCCAATAGAGCAGTAATGAACTGAATCAGTTACACTCAGCAAAAGAACTCTGCAAGATGACTATGAACCACTACATAGAATTCCCAATCCCTCTATTTTTGTCCCCCTGCATTTTTGATTTCCTTCACAGGCTAATTGTATACTATTTCAAACTCAGATTCTTTTTGTACAGCAAAATAACTGTATGGACATGTATACATATATTGTACTTAACTTATACTTTAACATATTTAACATGTATTGGCCAACCTGCCATCTGGGGCAGGGGGGTGGGGAGGAGGGGAAAAGTTGGAACAAAAGGTTTTTGTAATTGTCAATGTTGAAAAATTACCCATGTATATATCCTGTAAATAAAAAGCTATAAAATAAAATTAAAAAAAAAAGAAAAAAGAAAATGTCTGCCAAATCATTAAACATTAACACATCAATTTTCCCTACCTAAAAATAGTCTAGTATGAAATTCTATATACAAAAGAGAGAGAGAGAGAGAGAGAGAGAGAGAGAGAGAGAGAGAGAGAGAGAGAGAGAGAGAAACTGCTTAAGTTGGTTGGTTAGTTGGCATTCAAAACACATTTTCTCAAATGCTGGTATAAGAAATTGGTTCTCAGGTTTGCATGTACAAACTTACTTAATACACCACAGAGTTAAATTATAGTACCAATATTGCTATAAAACTTATTTGCTAGTTAAACAGTATTTTTCTTGAAATATGTATCTGAATTTTTAATCTGGACTGTTGGCAATACACTAATTGTAAGATAAAAGCCACTGGCAGCACTCGTGAAAACTGAGAGACAGCAGGATAGCATGGTAAAGGGCTAAGAATAGTAGAGTAAGATTAGTTGTGGCAATAAGAATGAGTAACTTTGCCAACAGGACAGGAGAAGGAGAAGAAAATAATTAGTTGCAACAATGCTAGGCAGAGGAATTATATAAATACAAAGAGGGACATGAGTCCCTGCCTATCAGCTATTTGTAAATGAGGATTGTTTATATGTTAGAAAACAAGTGAATCCATTTTTTATTAAATGAACTCATTTTCAAGCGTGAAATATGAACACACATATGTCTTTTTTAATACTGACTTTTTTTATGTAACTTTTCCCTGGGAAAACACCAAAGGAGAACATAATGTAAAATTACTCCAAAAATACTCCAAAATTTTTTAAAGATGTTAAAAAAAAAACATAAAACCATGTAAATTTATGTAAGAACAACCATTCCTCTTACTTATCATATGAAGAAATAATGTGAAACAACTTTATTAAGATTTACTGAACTTCCAAAAGTAAAAAATATATATACATATACAATTTCATTTGGAGAACAAGTCCACTAGGCAAAGATCCAAGCATCACATCTAATTATCAGCAGTAATAGTCTGAAATTAGCCACAAATTACATGCAAAATCTAAAGTTCAAATAGTATCCAAAACACTAAATTAATTTAGAGTAATTCAGAGTAATCTAAGCTTTATAAATGAACTCTTTTGTGAAAATGAAAGGTGTCATCAGAAACTGTATTAAGACTTCACTACAAATTAGAATACGTGGGCTCTAGATTCAACACTTTTAGGTGGATAAAGTTTATTTTTGTGTTAGTCTTGAAATAGACATAGGAATTCACGTAACACATGAACTAAAAAAAAAACAAATTAAGCTAACAACATCATGGTATTTGCTTATATTTTGATATCTGCTTATCACAGAAATTATTTTTATGTTTTCCTTTGTATTCTACCACATAATTGTTTTTTTAATATTTAGCTAAAATATTTTTTAAATTTTTTGGAAAATATTTAACCTCTCTATACTTTAATATTTCAAGAAACTCATAGTTTCATAAATTACAATATTACTCCTAAAACAGTTTATAATCTATTCATACCTCAGTTGCATTGCTAGAATTAAAAAAAAAAATCACTTGGTAGACCAACTTTCTAGTGAAAATCACTATAAGAAGCACATCTACCCTCAAATAAGTAAGGAGTGCTATAAATAACATGTTATTATGAAAAACCTAATGTGAACTCAAGACTAGACTTAATATGGAAAAAATATAAAAAGTTTTCACAAGCAGTAGTAAATAGATAAATTTATAAGGTTAATCCTTCATTTATAATTGATTTTGTCTCATTTTAAAATCCTCAAATGGCTATGTATATTTGCTGCCATTTAGTGTATGTAACTGAGTTTTAAAAGTTCAATTAAATGGATTGACCCTCTCTGAATATAGAAGAAAAAATATATATTAAAAAAAAATTTTTTTTCCAGTTGTGATTTCAGAAAAATATAATAATCAGCATAGTTGCCAGCCAGCCCATACCAGTAGCCATCAGAAGAAAAGGACAGCAGGAAGGCTGATATCTAAATAGAACTTTCTACAGGCATACACAAAATTGGTTTTCAACCTGCTCAAAATTGGTTTTCAACCTGCTCATAGAATCAAAAACATCACCAAATATTAGCCTACAAATATATTCCACTTTACCGTTTTAAAGACTCTCCTCCATGACTTGATTCATTACCAGAATCATGAACTGCCTGATAATGCTTGAAAAGCTCTTCAGCAGATCCATGAGATTTCATACACTGGGGACATATGAAGCCCTTTTGAAACATAAAAGGAAAAAAAATAAGTTTTTTTATATTGTAAAAATTACTTGTACATTTATTTACAAGCCATCCTAAATATTTCCTTAATATTTTTATCCAATAATTGATAATTATGACAATCATAAATTCTGAAATTTTGCAATGTAATTATAATAGCCATTCTGAATAACTACATTGTTAAAAGAAAACCACATAGATCTAAAATACTATCTTTGTTAATAATTTTAATTAATATTTATGTATTTATATTTACATAGTTCTTTTTTAAAAATTTTTTTTAACTTTTCAGCACTTTCTAATTGGCTATATCAATTTTGTTCTATAATAACAATTGTTATTGGCAGCATAGCATAGTAGAGAGCAAGCAAAATCTGGTTCAAATCCCAGTTCCTGCATATACTGGCTGTGTGATCCTAAGCAAAATACCTAATCTCTTAATGATTCAAATAACAATATAGGACCGTAAGAGACTGATTTCTCTGTCTGGGAGTTCCTCACACCAAAGAAAAACCATTCCATTTCATATTTCAATTTCTATTCCAAATTACAATTCCATTTTAATTTCAAAAACAAAGTTCTATCTTACAAATTCAAAAGTGTTATCACAGAATAAGAGCTTAAAGAAAACAAACATCTGAAGTCCTGCTTTCTAGCTATTTTTTAATTTCTAACTGATATAAGACAGCAGATATCTGTACTTTCTAAGCCTTCTAAATAATTTCTAGATTGTTCTCCTAATAATGAACTTTCCCCTAAAAAGAGAAGAGCTTCACGTAGACAATAATACTTCAATAGTACATCTGAAAGGTACAGATGTTCCCATACAAGTAAATTTTCTTGAACAAAAGTATACACATTTAAAGTGTTTACCAAACCATTATTTAAAAATCAGATTAAAAAATTGTGTGTGTGTGTGTGTGTGTGTGTGTATGCACATGTCAAATGAGAACTACTACTGAAAAAAGTCTTTATAAAATTAAAATAAATGAATGAATAGATGGATGGATGGATTGACAAATGGATTGAATGAATGAATTCCGGCTTAAGTTCTCAAAAGACAAGGCTACAGGATAAGTGACTATAAATGAAGAACTGTTATAATTGGATTGCAAATATTTAAAAGGATTTAACTTAATAGTTCTCACCAATTCAAGTTACTCATGCCTAAAGAATCCATAAATTTTCCTCTAGAAATCCATTTTATAATGAAGAGAACCAGCTACATCCAGTGAAAGAACTCTGGGAAATGAATGTGAACATAGCATTTCCAATCCCTGATTTTGTCTGCTTGCATTTTTGATTTCCTTCTCAGGTTAATTTTACCTTATTTCTAAGTCCGATTTTTCTTATGCAGCAAAATAATTGTATGGATATGTATACATAGTTGTATTTAACATGTATTGATCTACCTGCCCTCTGGGGGAGAGGGTGAGGGGATGGAGGGGAAAAGTTGGAACAGAAGGTTTTGCAAGGGTCATGCTGAAAAATTACCCATGCATATATCTTGTAAAAAAAGGTGTAATGATTTTTAAAAGAGATTTTTAAAAATTCATTTTAGCCATTTCTGGAAAATTTTGCCATTTTAAAAGTTCCTCTACATAGTTTATGATCAGGATCTACAATGGCAATTTTGGAGGATGGAGACACACGTTTAAGAGAAGGAAAATTTCAGAAGCATAAGGGGAATAGTTAATATTTATATATAAGCAATATTTTTTTCACTGACACTACTAAATATTTCCTCATCCCTCCTGCTTATAAAAAGGGGAAAATATATGCATATTAGAATATTCTCATTTTTAGTTGGAACAGTTATCACTTTTTAAACAAAATCTATGTTTGAGTCCATTAAAAACTATTCCTTTACTAAAAGTTCAGAATTCTTATCTAAATATGAATATAAAATTATAATAGTGAAGTCTTTGAATTTCATTTTTAGAACAATTTCTACTTATATAAAACCAAAATTTAAAATAAATTCTTTCTAAAATACCATATTTTTGAATATTAAAACCATATTTCATATAGGCCAAGTTGGGAAAAAAAAGGACCATTGTTGTAATCTCTTCCACCCATACCCCTGTTTTTATTCCTACTATCACCATTACACAGTAGTCTTACATTAGCACCCACATGAACAACTCCAACTACCTAATTTTCCTTTCTGTAATCAATATCTCCCACTGTGATTCTTCCTATACTGCCGAACTAATCTTTATCCATGAATTCTCTTCTCAAAAATCTATATTGGCTTCCTTTACTACTGAATGATGATATTCAAAACTCTTCTATCTGATAATCAAGCTATCCATCACTACATATTTGCTAATTATTATTCCCTACAACCAGTCTCAACTTGAGCTAAATATAATTACAGTCTCTCCAAATATAATCTGGATTTTCTTGACAATATTGTTTTGCTTACACTGTTCCCTATGTCTCAAATGTTCTTCTTGCTTTCACCTAATGAATTCCTACTTGTCCTTTAAAGCCAACTTTAAAGCAAGTTAAAACAACTTGCCCTATAAGCCTTTCTCTAAATCTCCCCCCAAAAATAATGCCTAGCTATTATCCCCTAATTCATAATGAACTTTTTCTCCTTGAAGTTAAAAGACCTTTATTTAAACAAGTCTAATTTATAAAGCATGTTGGGAGTTTGTTTGTTTGTTTGTTTGTTTTTTGGAGGGGAGGGGGAGGGTTGCATTAAAGTTATCCATATATGTACAAGTACTTCATCATGACACAGAGGTAAACTTGGGCTCCTGCATATGCCAGCAGGGTGTAAACACAGTGAGTTCTATCTACCACCCTGGAAATGCCTCAAATATTGTAGTAGCAAAAGATCATATTGGTGTTCTATGGCCTTACCTAGCTAAATTATGGAGAAACTAAGCATCAGATCTTCCAAATAAAATCATGATAATTTGATTGATGCTCATTACTTCAATTCAAAGGCTAAATGTAACTGACTACAGAAAAAAAAACCACTTTCGAAAATACAATTCAGTTACAAAAAAGTTGCCAATAGTTAACAAACAATCCAGCAACTTCACACCTATATGCCATGAATACGTTCTTCAAAAAAAAAGAATTAGATGGTACAAGATACAATGGGCACCAAATTAAACCACTAAAAACTTAAATTAATTGAACAGATGAGAAATGACTTGTTATTGATGTAATAATCATTCTTTAATTGTCTCTGTGAAGTCAGACTATCAAATTGCTAATAATACAAACCTAGAATAAAAATGAGAAAAAATGTATTCAATTCAAACTTTAAATCTGACCTATTTAAACAGGTCACTGATGTATAAAAATAGAAGAGAATACTAAGCACCAATTATAATCATTTCATACAATTTAACATGTAAAATAATTGCCACAACAGGGAGACCAAAAATAACTCTATTGAGCAAAAGCTTCACCTAATTTGCCAAGCAGAGATGCATCAGTCAAGAACAATACTTTTTCAAAATATAAACTCATTGGTAAGAATTTTTTCAAAGGATGGTAGAAGACAAAGAGATTCTGCATATAATAAGTGGGGAGGGGAGAGAAGAGTCATTTAAAAAAAACAAGTCATTCCCTAATTGATAAATAGTCAAAAGATATGAACAGGTAGTTTTCAGACAAAGAAACCAAAGGAATCTGCAGTCATATTGAAAAAATGTTCTAAATCACTACTGATTAGAGAAATGCAAACTAAAACTCTGAGATACCACCACACACCTATTATACTGGCTAATATGACCAAAAAAAAAAAAAAGAAAAAAGAAAAGAAAAAGAAAATAATGTATTTGGAGAGGATGTGGGAAAACTAAGACATTAATGCATAATTGGTAAAGTTACAAACTCATTCAACCATTCTGGAAAGCAACTTGGAACTATTAGCAAATGCTTATAAAATTGTGCATATCCTTTGACTCAATAATATTACTGTTAAGTTTGTATCCCAAAGAGATTTTTTTTTAAAGGGGGGAGGGAGAAGAGATGGGAAAGGGACTTAAATGTACAAAAATATTTACATAAAAAAAGAGGAAAGAAATAACAAGCAGGATGATTTCAGAAAAACCTGAAAGACTTCCATGAACTGATGCATACTGAAGTGAACAGAACTAGAATGTTGTACAGTGATAGCAATATTGTTTGATGAAGAACTGTGACTGACTTAGCAATTCTCCGCAATACAATGATACCAAATCAGTCCCAAAGGACTGCCCACTTCTAGAGAAAGAACTGATATTATTTGAGTACAAACTGAAACATGGTATTATTCACTTCTTTTAATTTTTTCTTTTGAGTTTTATTGTATAAAATTATTAATACAGAAATGTTTTACATAATATCATTTAGAGTGTATGAAACAATAAAAGAAACAGGGGAAGTAGAAGTGGAAGAGGAAAGGGAAGGAGAGGGAAGGGAAAAAGAATAGGGAAAGAAAGGAAGGGGAGGGGAAGGGAAGGGAAGGAAATACAGAGACAAAGTATTCACCAACCACTATAATTATAAGAGATCCAGTATAGACTTAAAGTCAAAAAAACTTTGGATAGATAATGAGGATTTCTAGATGTTCTTCTTCAAACAATCCCAGATCAGACTTATACCCCTAAGAGATACTAAAGAAGGGAAAAGGACCCATATGTGCCAAAATGTTTCTAGCAGCCCTATTTGTAGTGGCTAGAAGCTGGAAAATGAATGGATGCCTATCAAATGAAGAATGGTTGAGTAAACTGTGGTATATGAACGTTATGGAATATTATTGTTGTGTAAGAAATGACCAGCAGGATGAATACAGAGAGGATTGGCGAGACTTACATGAACTGATGCGAAGTGAAATGAGCAGAACCAGGAGATCATTATATACCTCAACAACAATAGTGTATGAGGATTTATTCTGATGGAAGTGGATTTCTTCGACAAAGAAATCTAACTTAGTTTCAATTGATCAAGGATGGACAGAAGCAAATATACCCAAAGAAAGAACACTGGGAAATTAATATAAACTGCTTGCATTTTTGTTTTTCTTCCCGGGTTATTTATATCTTCTGAATCCAATTCTCCCTGTGCAACAAGAGACCTGTTCGGTTCTGCACACATATATTGTATCTAAGACGTACTGTAACCTAGTTAACATGTATAGGACTGCTTGCCATCTGGGGAAGAGGGTGGGGGGGGGGGGGATCGGAACAGAAGTGAGTGCAAGGGATAATGTTGTAAAAAATTACCCTGGCATGGGTTCTGTCAATAAAAAATTATTAAAAAAAAAAAAAAATCCCAGATCAATGTGATCTTCTAAACAACAGTGTAATCTCTTAAAAGATTGAACATGCCAAGAGATTTTGGGTTTGCAATTGAGAAATGGAACAATGCTTTTAATAACTAAAAATAATGGCAAGAATATGAACTGCTGTGAGGAATGAGTTGAAATTTGCATAAGTGGGGGGAATCACATCAATAAGAAAAAAGATTTATTTGTATATTTCAGTATATATGTCACAATCTCATTTGTTGTTGAGAATAGGAACTATGACTTATTGAAATACTGTCATTTCCCCCTAAAATGCACTCTGCACACACTAAAGCCTAAATGTTTCTTGAAATGAACAGACAAATGATTCAAATTTTGTTTTTTCATCTCACCATCAGAGTAACATCCATTTTTTTCAAGGAAATGTTATAAAATTCTTGAAAATTAAACTTTAGTCAATTTTGAAAAAAATAGATGAATGTCACAATCCACTGGAGATAGGTTAGGAGTAAGGAGAAGATGTGTTCACAAATCAAAGTACAAGAAATCACAGCCTCAAAAGGGGTCAGAAATCTAATAGAAACAAATTTAATAACATATATCAAAAGCATTATAGTATTATTAGTCTTCCTACATCACAGCAACTATACCTTATGCTTTCCTTGTTTTCCTCTCAACACAAGGACAACATAGCTCTTGAAAGAGCTATCACAGATTTAAAGCTGAAAGGGACTTTGGAAAAACATACCTTTAGTTTTATGAAAGAAAAAGCGAAGACCCAAGAAACCATAGTATACTACTCTAAGTTACCCAGGTATTAGAATAGAATTTGAAGTTAGAAGACCTAAGTAAATGCAAAGCTAAACAGTTAAGAATCAAGTACCTCTCAGATTTCTAACACTAAGTGCCAATTTGTAGACAGTTAGGCATTTAATGAATGGATTGTTCCTTTATATTGTTGCCTATCTTACAAGATGCTGTGGGAATATATTAACACCTGAAAATGTGTTCTCCTAAGGGAAAAAAACACTCTTAGGAATTGAAAATACACTTAATCATTATCATTAAGGACAAAGCTCATTTCAACTGCCATGAGATTATATAGTTTTGTTGGGTTTTTTTACAGTTTAAGATTCAACTTTATGAAATTTTGTAGATCTAACAGTCCTACTATTAGAAACATCTATTCACCAGGAAGTAAATTTAGCCCAACTAAAGAAAAGTAAATCTATTTCAATTAAAAAGCAAATCATTATGTTTTGGGCCTTGTTTTCTCAAAAGCATTATCTTCTCTTGGATTCCTTTTTACTTTTTGTCATTTAATCTATATTGCCCAAAGGCAATAACTTAATTTCATCAACACCTCTCCCCAGAGGCTCCAAAACACCTGTTAAATCAAAATTACTCTAAGAATCCCATTTGTTTGGCTTTCTGTTTTTCTACTGATGGGGGTGAATTGTGAAATTATGTCCCCTTTAATCTGTTTTAAAAAGGGGGGGGGGAGATTTGGGGTCTTAACACTCCAAAAAGTTTGGAGAAAAGTATACTTTCCCAGACAAGCCTTTTCCAAGTTAAATGGCCTCATTCCATTGAAGATCTTGGTCAAATCACCCTCCATTGATCTTTTGGGGACAGCGGATCCTCTTCAGGAAATTCCAGGCTCTGGGGAAAAGCCTTCAAAATGATTTTATTCAGTTAGAGATCTGGGATTGATATTGAGTGGCTTGAAACTCCAAGATAAATATCTAGACCTGCGGGCATTGACCCTCTTTTCAACTGGAACCAAGCCTTTCATAGTTGATCACCACACATTCTTGCTGTTATTGTGTACAGTGTATTCCTGATTCTACCTGTTCCACTCAACATCAGTTCATTTAAGTCTTTCCAGGCCTTTCTATAATCAGCTTGTTTATCATTTTAAATAGAATAGTAATATTCTATTTACCATCACGTATCATAATTTGTTCAGCCATTCCCCAATTGATGGGCATCCACTCCTTTTCCAATTCTTTGCTACCACAGAAAGAGCTGCTATAAACATTTTTGTAAGCATGTGGGTCCTTTTCCTTCCTTTATGATTTTTTGGAATACAGACCCAGTAATGGCACTGCTGGGTCTACGTTTTATAGCTCTTTGGACATAGTTCCAGATTGCTCTCCAGAATGGTTGAATCATTTTACAACTCCACCAACAATATATTAGTGTTCCAGTTTTCCCACATCCCCTCCAACATTTATTATTATCCTTTCCTGTCATCATAGCCAATCTGAAAGGTGTGAGATGTTACTTAGGACTGTTTTAATTCTTTGCATATATTTTGAAAATAAAAACCTATTATTTAAAAAAAAAGTAGGATATTTGGGGGGTGGAATGAATATTGAAAATTATCTTTTATATGTATTTAGAAAAATAATATATTACTGAAAATGAAAGGAAAAAAAAAGCTCTATGAGAGTGGGATGAAAGGTTGTAGAGGGCCTTCGAGTGCCAGAGCAGTCAATTCTTTCAATGGCAAGAAAGATCCACTGAAGATTCTAAGGAGTAACATTTCCAGATTTATATGGATAAAATATTATTCTGACACTGATATGAAATTTAGTATCAAAGGGGGAGAAGAGAGGTGACATGGAAAGAACTACAAAACAGCTACTGTACTAGTTTGAGCCAGTGATAATGAAGGACAACACCAGGGTAGGATGGCAATAAGATACAACAGGAAGCTTGTTTCCAAGGTGGAAACTGCAGGATTTGGTTACAGATCAAATGAGAGACAAGGTAGAATAATGGCCAAAAGATGACACCGAGGTTGTGAACAAGGTAGGCCAGGGTAAAGGGAAGTTATAAAGTCAGAAGGATAAAAGTTAAGTAGAAAAATATATTCAGTTTTAGGCAGGAAATAGAATCCTCTGAACAGCTAGAAATGCAGGTATGGAAATCAGAAATCAAAATGAAAGCTAAAGATCTATATTTAGGTAGTAATTAAAATTATGAAATTAAACAAGATGGCAATAAGAGAGTAGCAAAAGAAATGTAGAGTGTCAAGAACAGACCCTAGAGAGACATCTATATGCCAGAAAGAAGATGATAGGCCAGCAAAACTGGAATGAGCAAAAATTTTTGTGGAAGGCAATCTATATCAATGGAGAAAGTACTAACATCAATGAAATCTTTATCTCCGAAATGATAAAATACTGAAAACTATCTAGTATTGACATTTTACTTTATATGGCCTTTTTATTAGTACTGGTGATAATGATATAATAGCCTATCTCTCTGAGACTTTAAGTCTGGCATGAAATGGAAAAGCTATTTTAATAGGTTATTCAAGAAATTTATAGGTCAGGAAAGTAAACTAGTTCCATATTCCTCCAAGTAGATAGGTAACAAGTGATAGGTGAGTTTCTAGAGTTCCCAACCTAAAAGGCTCAAAGTTCTAGGGCTGAAGGCAAAAATGTCATCTTTTTTTCCCTTCAAAGCAAGGAAAGTACAGTGCTCTGCTGGACCAAGTCATTCTGGAAAAGTTTTGTCCTAGAATACTTTTGTTCTAATTCTGAATTAGTTTCCTAGAAGGCTAGGTGAAATCCAGAGATTCCTTAAATTAAAAAAATAATAAAAATTATTGATACCCTTAGTCTGTTTTTCATTTGTATGTTTTTGCCCAGATTGTCACAGAATCACTCAAAGACTTCTAAAGAAATGTCAACATTTAATCTGGAAAAAAAAAACTATTTAGTGAGTTAAATAATATGTATATGCAATGTCCAAATACCATGCAATAATGTCAAAGACTTGCTAATGTGGAGATATATCAGCAACTGCCAAAAGACTAAAATCTGATCCTAGTAAAACATATTTATTTTAGAGTAGAATTAAGACATACCTAGCTAGTAATGGCAGTCCTGAAGGGAGGGCAGGGAAGGGGGGAGGGAGGGAAAAGGAAGTATATCACATCTGTTAGTAGCTATAAAATAAAATCTGTAAAACATTCATCTTACAGTTCAATTTAAAATGAATATAAAGTCCACTTCACTGAAGTGAAGAGTTATTGTATATTTAGGTAGTCTAATATCAAGAAAAATAGAGACTTTAAAATGTTAGATAGTTCACATCCCAATCAATGTACATAATAACAAAAATATAACATAAGGTCATGGATAAAAAAAAAGACTACATAATTCATTGTTAATCAATATTTTGAATATGAGATATATCAAAAAGGTAAAATCAGAGAGCATTTTATAGCATAAGAGAAATTTAATGTGATTGTGTTGCAAAGGCAATCCAGGCAAATCTGCCTATTAGAATTAACAAAACATATTTTACATAGCCACAGGTTAATTATCTAATGTATGTAATTAATTAGATCTGATCATTGTGAGAAATATCAACAGAAATTAGGATAGATGAACTGGTTCTTATCAAGTAGTTTAGAATTCTATTAGGTTCCCAAAATGAACTAAAACCTTTGAGATAATAATTAGTTAAATTATCTTTTCTATTCAGCTTTAACTCCATGTAATTAACTGGAAAACACCTATTTCAGAGGATTGAGAATTGAAAAAGGTAAAGTGGCAACCTTCTGAATCCTCATACTTAAAAAAAAAAAAAAGATAAACACTGACTATAAGACAGTTGGGGAAAGAGTACTGTTAAGTACTCTAATAAAAATCTGAATATTTTTATTACTAAATAATTTAGTACAGAAAAATAACAAAATATGAAATATCATGCTGAATAACAACCAATCATTTATCCAGCCCAATAGTCTGTCTCCAAGAATTGCAACAAGAGATCTTTCATATAAAGAATATAATTGCCTTCCACTGCATCAACTTTCAAATAGGGTTCTATTCCAAATCATTCTTTTTTCACTTAAGCTATCATGGCACTATTCTTAGGAATCTCTCTAAACCCTTCTTGAACCTATTTATATTTTCTGCTCAAGTGATACATTTGTTACTGAAAGTTCTACAAGTTTACTATAGCTAAGGAAGGTAACACTTCTTTAAAGTTATCTGCAATGATCTTGAAGAGTCAGTAACCTCATACTAACAGTGCAGAAGTTGTAGAATTAAAAAATCCATATTTTTCCCCTGTATGTCCTTTATGATTTTAGGAAGTTTAACTGAATCCCTTCATTTTTCCTGACTAAAATATTTTCTTTTTTTTAACCTCTCCTCACCTATATACTCCAGCATCTTCATCATTTTAACTATCTACAATGTTGTTTAATCATTTATTATGTCTAAAATGCATGCCTTCCTTCCTGTCAGCCTACCTCCTTTTTAAATTACTCTTGCGCATAAAAAATTCAACCCAAATTTCTAAAAAGCCTTCCCTGGGCCTCCAGTAGTAATGACCAGCCTCCTCCAATCCCACATAACATTTTGTAATTACAATTCACTTATAATACAGTTCAGAGCATAAGAGTTATAAGCATTTTTTTTTAATGCGATAGCCCTTTCTCCTAGACTATGAGCCAAGAATGAGGTATCTAAATGTTATAGATAACATATGGATGCCAATGCCCTGCAATTTGCATGTAAAAGATGCTTAATAAATATAAAATGTCACTTCTATGCACCACTTGCAACTACAGAAAGCCTTTTGTGAAGTACATTGGTCAAAAATACATGACTATATCATAAGCAAAGACGGCATGGAAGAACAAATTATAAGTTTTGAAAAGTACAACGTCCAATAGAAACATACATTATTATTATTTTTATTATCATGTAAAGATAATACTTTCATTCTCCTATACATAGACCAGGAAAAAAAATCTTATTAGCATATTCCCTATCTTTAGTTGGTCTATTTGGCTAGAGCAGCTAACTGTATTGAGCTCTTCTGAGAAGAGTCAACCCAGTTGTCCAGGAGACAACTAAAATTCAATATGTCCAAAATTGAACTCATCATCTTCCCTCTAAATCCTGTCTCTTCCCAATTCCATTTTCCCTATTACTTCAAAACGCAAAACCATCCTTGCCCACAATGGTTATTATTCTTGACTCATCTCTTACCCGCTATAGCCAAGCTGTTACCAAGGTTTATTAGTTTCACCTCTGCAACATCTCTCAAATATGCCCATCTTTCCTGAGACTAGTGAATACTCTCTCCTCACTTCATGCCTAAATTATCGTAGCAGCCTGCGAGTAGATCTTCCTGCCTCAGTCTCTGAACACCCCAGTCTATCTTCAATTCAGATGCCCAACTAATTTTCCTAAATAAAGCAGAGGTCCAATCATGTTACCCCACCTATCATATCTCCACAATCCTCAAACATCCAAAATCCTTCATAAGTACTCCTCCACCTATTCCCACCCACTTACTTTTCCACTTTTCTTATATCTTATACTCCTTCATTTATTCTTCAAACCAGTAATACCAGGCTCCTTGTTGTGCTAGGAACAAGACATTCCATATTGCTCTGGACATTTTCTCTGGCAGTCCCCACGCCTGATTCACCCCTTATCTCAACTCTACTCCCCTGAGTTCTTTCAAGTTCCAACTAAAATCCCAGCTTCTATTCCCTTTCAATTCTAGTGCCTTCCCTCTGTTAATTATTTCTTTTTCTCTTATACATAGTTTGTATATATAGATTGATTTGCTAGTCTTTCCCTCATTAGATGGAGAGCTTCTGGAGGACAAGAGTTATTTTTTGCCTTTCTTTTTTATGTCCAGTACTTACTACAGTGCCTGGGACATAGTAGGGACTTAAATGAAGGCTTACTGGCTAATATTTAAATAATTTTTCTATTCTGTAATTTTCGATCCCATTAAAACTAAATAAAGTCCCTAAAGGCAATGTCTCACTCCCTTCTATTACTCTGAATCCCTAATCATGACTAGGCACAGTGCCTTGTCTAATTATTTCTTGATTTAGTTTGCTAATTCTTGATCCATACAAACATCCTCTATAATTCCAGTTTTATATATGTACTTATTAATGTTTTTCTGCATTTTTTGATTTAGAATTTCAGACTTCTGAAAAATACTTTCCCTAATTGCTTATCTACATGTTCACTTTCTTCTTCAAAGGCCTAAAGCAATAACTGAATTTTAAATGTTAAATCAATCAATGAAGCTGACTTCTCAATAATTTAAAGTATTTATTTATTTTCTACATTCATCTCTTTAGCTACCAATGCTATCATATTTGCACTAAATAAAAGCTTATTATAAGATTATAATCCAAATCTCTAATAAAAGAAATCTAAATCAAAACAACTGGTTCCCCTAGTGCTAACAGTATACATATAATCGAATAAATATTATACAATTACAAGGTAAATTTTTATAAATGTTATCATTTCATAAAAGTGAAATCCCAAGCATGAACTGAGTCATTAAGAGAAAAGCCATGTTTGCAACTTCATATGTCAAAGCTTTATATCCTTGACCAATAATGTGATCAACTAAGTACAGCTATACTTACAAATATGATTTCAAAATGCATGTTCCAATTTGTATGGTAACATTATAAGAGCCTTGTTATAAGATGTTTCATTTATTATTGCTCCCTAAAACACCTGCTATTTTTCCTGAACAATATCAAATTTGCTTTTCTACATCAATATTACCATACCTCTGAAGAGCCTTCATTGTTGACATCCAAGACATTTCCAGGTGTTGCTGATGAATCTGAATCAGAACCTTGAGAGCCAACTCTCCCTGGGGTCTATAATTTTAAAAGGGGAGAGCAGGGAGAGAGAGAAAAGAGAAAGTTTAGATTGAGTCAATAAATCTTTTTACTTACTTTCAACTGTAACCAAAACCATGTAATTGTAGTCACTTAAATATTTTGAGGGACACCTGAAAATGCTATTCTCACCAGAAATAGCTTCCCCAGCCCCAGCAATTCATACTTGAAAAATCCTGACAGAGAAACTCATTGCTTAGAGTTAATGCATTTTCTTGTTAAAATTAAAAAACTCCTAGAAAAAATATGTTAAATCACTATGCCATTAACAACATGGTTCTTACATGATCCTTTCCTAAAGGCCTGAGCCCTAGAGAAAAGTTGATTTACTAAAGCACAAAGACCTGTAAACTGTCCTTTTGGCCCTCCGGTTCTTTCACTATTTTTATAGGTGATATCACCATCCACCCACATTATTAATACCTAAGCAGAAACCTTGATATTACCCTTATCTCTTCCTTGTCTATGATCTCTTTTATCCAGTCAGTGAATCCTTTTGATTCAATCTCTACATTATCTCTCCTCTCCATTCCAATTGCCTTTCCCCTTGTACAGAAAAGCATCACTACCCACCAAGATTCTTAATGGTCTCTTGACTCTCCCATTCCACCTTTATGCAACATCTAGCTTTGTTTTCCCTAAGTTTACATTCCTCATGTCAATCCTCAGGTCAAAACTCTTCAAGTTCTCCCTAATATTCTCCAATCATAAAATTCAAACTCCATCACCTGGCCCACATTCTCTTAGTATTTACATTCCAAATTTTCTTCTTACCACTCCTCCCTCTACTACTTCTAAAACAGAGCCAAACTAAACTATATATTATCTATCCCCAACAAGTCCCATCCTGTCATTTCCTGTGGAGTACAATGACAATGTACATAGAGTCAGGAAGATATGAGTTCAAATATGAACTCATACACTGATGAGCTGGGTAACTCCTCAGCAAGCCATTTAATCTCAACTGTAAAATAAAGACAATACCAGCACTGATCTCCCAGGACTATTTGTGAGGAGCAAGTGAAATAATATTTACAAAGAACTTAGCACAATGCCTGGCATAAAATAAGCACTTAAAAAATGCTTATTCACTCTCTCTCACTACTTCTCACAACCCTATCTGCAGACTGTAAATGCTAGCTATACATGCTAGTAGTAGAATGCACTCTCCTTTTAGCCTCTATTGAATCCTATATCACAGAAAATTTTAGGAAGATTTGTATAAAGTGATGGAGTGAAATAAGATAATGTTAGAAAAATCAAGGTATGGGATCAGGTTTCTATTTCCCCCTGCCTTTCCTCATTGGCAAATAGTTCCTAGGATTTGGGTAGATGGAGGAATTTCTGGGAGGACTAGAGCAAACTGACTCAGCCCTAATGTTTCCAGCCCATACTTTGAAAGCTCATGTCTCAGGGCCAATAAAAGGTATGTCTTTGTTTAAATTTGAATTTATGTATTGCTTCCTCATTCTCTGTAGCTTTCAGATTTAGGATGTAAGGTCACATTCTCAGTCAAGGAGGATGGGGGGAAGAGGTTAATGTTGCTCAGGGAACATATATATTGCCTCTGCTGCCTGTTTTCAGCATCTCACTTTCACCCTTCAGATGGTGATAGTGATTGCCCACTTCTCATGAGAAACGAATAAACTTTCTATAAACTTTCTTTTTATACCTTGAGAGATCTCTGAGATTTAATGGGTGGATTGCATACTATACATTAGAGGCAAGAATGAGAGATTTTCAGAAACAATGTGCTGGTTTGCTTTGCATGACTATACTTAATATGTAACCAGAAAAGACTTCTATTTAGAAGACTGCAGATGATAAGTGAATAATGAAAAATGACAAAAAAAAGAGAGAGAGAGAGAGAGAGAGAGAGAGAGAGAGAGAGAGAGAAAAGAAAAAAATCAGTAACAAAATTTTAATGGAAAAAGAAAATTCAGAGAAGAATGTAAATAAATATTTTTGCAATTTCTTTCTTAAAAATCTATTCCCAATGACTACCATAGGCTTTGCATAGAGTAGGCATTTAGTATATATTTGTTCAACTAAATAAAAAAGACAAAATATCCACTGATAGCAAAAACACAGAGTAAAGTTACAAAATAAGGCCAACAGCCCTTTCCTAATGAAGGGTTCCCAACTTTTTCGAATTCATGGACCCTGGTGAAATCTTCCAAATTCACCAAAAAATTTAAAAATATTGAAGGAAATGTGAGATTTCAGTTAAAGGTTATTATTGGTCCTTGGATCTGGAAGAGGACCATTGACATAAGGGTGATGTCTTGACTTGTTCGTGAATAGGATTTAAATGAGGCAGAGCTACTCAAAGTCATCACCCTCACTCTTCAAAAGTCAAAGACCAGTGGCAAAATAAAAGTCAAGATGATTAGTTATCACCCAGGATATAAAATAACATCTTTCCCAAGTCTCAATTTGTCTGAAGCACAAATGAAAAATGACAATCTAGAAAGGGAAGACCCTTAGAGTTTCTAGTCAAAATAGATAGCTCATTACATATTTTATAAGCCATCAAAACCTAAACAAAGAGCCACAAAAGCTTGGGTTGGAGGCTACTATTGTCCATTCAATACAAACCAGAGTGATTTGTGTTTAAAAACAGTCAAGTAGCTCTATTTAAAATAACAAAGGGCTTTTTAAAAGTCGGTTCTCCCCCAGAGATTCTACTAAAAAGCTATTAGAAATAATCCACAACTTTAGCAAAGTTGCAGGATACAAAATAAATTCACATAAATCTTCAGCATTTTTATACATTACCAATAAAATCCAACAACAAGAGATACAAAGAGAAATTCCATTTAAAATAACTGTCGATAGCATAAAATATTTGGGAATCTATCTGCCAAAGGAAAGTCAGGAACTATATGAGTAAAACTACAAAACACTTTCCACACAAATAAAGACGACCCCGAAACTCTAAAACTCCTTGAAGGAGAAATTCTCCTGAGACTCTGCCTCAGTGAAGGACCCCGCCCGAAAGAAACAAAATAAACAGCTTCATTCTGTTATCTAGGTAGGGTTGGTTCAGTCCTCAGTTAAAAGAATTCCAACTCTATTCAATTAAAGAAACTCATTCAATTCTACTCAAATTCCAGCTCAAGCTGAAACCCAGTTTGTAGACAGAGCCAACTTGGAACTTCACCCACTAGCCCCCTTCAGCTTGTAGCCAAAGCTCCTGTTATAAAAGAGCCAATTGAAAACCCTCTCTTTGCAGAGATTCTAGACATGCTAGCTATGCCTTGCTATGCCATGGAGACTCTGCCCACTTGGAATAATATTCTTTTCCAGTGCTACTCTCTCTTTATCCTCACCTATTTCCCTAATGAGACTTTATGCCTCTCTGTCAGGATTTCTAACCTTACTTCCCAATTCCCAAACATCTTTTATCAATCAATCAATTTATTAGGTTTCCAGGTTTGTAAATTCCTTTACAGAGAATCCCTGCACCGCAAAAAGGGGGTTCCTTGCCCCAAATCCCAAGGGGCTGCAGGGGAGCCAAAGCTCCCCATTTGGTTCCCTGAACCCCAAACCTGCCACTAGAACTTATCATTTAACTCCCTGACCACTAGAAACTCTAATCTCATTTTGGTTCCCTAAATCCAGACCTTATCATTTGGTTCCCTACAAAAGGGAACCCCAAAACCTAACCTCATCATATTTTTGGTTCCCATACCAGGAGCCCCGAAAACTAGACTTCCCTTCATCATATTTTTGGTTCCCTTACAGGGAATCCCGAAAACTAGACTTCACCTCAAAGTCAGATCTAAACAACTGGAAAAATATTAAGTACTCTTGGATAGGCTGAGCAAATATAATAAAGATGACAATACTACCTAAACTAATCTATTTATTTAGTGCTATACCAATCAGACTCCCAAGAAACTATTTTAATGGCCTAGAAAAAATAACACAAAATTCATCTGGAAGAAAAAAAGGTCAAGAATTTCAAGGGAACTAATTAAAAAAAAAAAAAAAATCAAATGAAGGCAGCCTAGCTGTACCTGATCTAAAACCATATTATAAAAACAGCAGTCACCAAAACCATTTGATATTGGCTAAGAAATAGATTAGTTGATCAGTGGAATAGGTTAGGTTCACAAGACAAAATAGTCAATAACTATAGCAATCTAGTGTTTGATAAACCCAAAGATCCCAACTTTTGGGATAAGAATTCACTATTTGACAAAAACTGTTGGGAAAACTAGAAATTAGTATGGCAGAAACTAGGTATGGACCCACACTTAAGACCATGCACCAAGATAAGATCAAAATGGGTTCATGATTTAGGCATAAAGAATGAGATTATATTCGGTTCTGCACACATATATTGTATCTAGGATATACTGCAACCCATTCAACATGTAAAGGACTCTTGCCATCTGGGGGAAGGGGTGGAGGGAGGGAGGGGAAAAATCGGAACAGAAGTGAATGCAAGGGATAATGCTGTAAAAAATTACCCTGGCATGCGTTCTATCAATAAAAAGTTATTTAAAAAAAAAGAGCTTAAAAAGCATTTCTCTCCTTGGGAAACCCTGTTAATGAGTCTTGGGACCAATGGAACTGCTAAATACAAGAGAATAAATAAAGCATTTTTGGTTCCCCCCCCCCAAAAAAAAAAAATGAGATTATAAATAAATTAGAAGAACATAGGATAGTTAACCTCTCAGATTTGTGGAGGAGGAAGGAATTTGTGTACAAAGAAGAACTAGAGATCATTATTGATCACAAAATTAAAAAAAATTTTATTATATCAAGTTAAAAAGCTTTTGTACAAACAAAACTAATGCAAACAAGATTAGAAAGGAAGCAATAAACTGGGAAAACATTTTTACAGTTAAAGGTGCTGATAAAGGCCTCATTTCCAAAATACACCAAGAACTGAATCTAATTTATAAGAAATCAAGCCATTCTCCAATTTTTAAATGGTCAAAGAATATGAACAAATTATTTTCAGGTGATGAAATTGAAACTATTTCTACTCATATGAAAGGGTGTTCCAAATCATTATCGATCAAAGAAATGCAAAAAAATCCCAAAAATTTATTAAAGAAAGGAAAGGGACCTGTATGTGCAAAAATGTTTGTGGCAGCACTTTTTGTAGTGGCTAGAAACTGGAAATTGAATGGATGCCCATCAATTGGAGAATGGCTAGATAAATTGTGGTATATAAATGTTATCGAATATTACTGTTCTGTTAGAAATGACCAGCAAGATGAATACAGAGAAGCTTGGAGAGACTTACATGAACTGATGCAGAGTGAAATGAGCAGAACCAGATCATTATACACTTCAACAACAACACTACACGAGGATATATTCTGATAGAAGTGGATATCTTTGGCAATGAGAACATCCAATACAATTCCAATTGATCGATGATGAACAGAACCAGCTACACCCAGAGAAAGAACACTGGGAAATGAATGTGGACTACTTGCATTTTTGTTTTTCTTCTCAGGTTACTTTTACCTTTCTGAATCTGATTTTTCTTATATTGTATTTAAGATATATTTTAACATGTTTAACATGTATGAGACTGCCTGCCATCTAGGGGAAGGGGTGGAGGGAAGGAAGGGAAAAGTTGGAACAGAAATGATTGCAAGGGACAATGTTGAAAAATTATCCATGCATGTTCTATCAATAAAAAGCTATAACAATAATAAATAAATAAATAAATAAATGAAAATAGAGTGGGTTCTCCAGAGCTACATTTCAAAAAACTGTAAATTAAAACTGTACCTAAGAAAAAGTAAACTGTCTTAGCTTTTGGGGGGGGGGAAACACTTTTTTTTTCAGAATCTACCTCCAAGCCTCAAAATGTCTCACAAAATAAAAGCAAATAAAAATTATATTCCTGGGGACAGAGCACCCATAAGTAAGAATACAGCACCCCTAATGGAGAGAAGGGACACATGTGGGAGGAGAAAATTAATCATCAAAACCTAAGCAAAGAAGTTAACGAAAATAAAGATGCAATTTTTTTCTCATTCAAGTTAGATAGACACTTCAAAATTTTATCAACAGACCCTTCACAATCCATGGATCCTGGGTAAGAAGTACTGCTTTAAAGGATAAGTGATCAAAGGAGAGAACAGATAGTTCTCACTAACACATGAAAGATTGCTCCCAATCATTAATAACAGAAATGTGAACCAAGACAACTCTAAAGTTTCACCTCAAATTGGAGAATTGATAAAAGATAAGCAATAATATAAGTAAAAGGGGCTAACAAAAGTCAGACATTAAGGCATACACTACTTGCTGGTGGAGTTGTGAATAGTTCCAAACATTCTAGAAAGCAATTTGGAAAATAATACTTCAAAAATGATAAAAATGTCTATTTCCTTTGACTTTATCATCCCACATCTAGGCATATATTGCAAAGAAGCAAAAGAATGATTTTGCTCTAAGAAATGATGAAAAGAATTCAGAGAAACATGAGAAGACATGAAATAATGACAAGTGAAGTAAGCAGTTGGAAACACAGATCAATGATTACAATGGGAAAGGACAAAACAAGAGAAAAAATGAAAATATTATGTGATGAGGTTAGTGCAGTGCAGAGTTGAGGTGTGGTAATCCCCTTATGGTTAATACAGGCCATTTGTGAAAGAATTCACGAATATGAAAAGTTTAAGTGGCAAAAAGGGAAGTTTATTGTTGGATGAGAAGTCAACTTTGCTAAGAAGACCGACTTTTGAATGGCAAAGTCCTATTAAGGAAATGAAGGCTGGCACTGAAAAGAGAAAGTTTTCACAGCGGGCAGGAGTACTAGTAGCTATGCCAAAGAGGAAAAGCATATTACTTTGGACATTCTGCAAAGAACGAGTGAAGAGAAACCTATTTTATGAGTAGATCTGGGGGCAATTTGAACTGATTGTCAGACCAGGATATCCCAAATGAATGAAAATAGTTTCCTGAATGAGGATGGACTCCCCAAAAGATCAATGGGAGTTGATGTGCCCTTGAATGATACTGCTTATCTCATTCTGGCAGTATGTGCCTTCTTTCTAGACTCTTTGGAGCCTGGGAGACCCTGATTTCTCTTCTTTTATAGATCAAAAGGAGACACAATTTCAAAGTGATAATTTTACAGATTAAAAGGAACACAGTTTCATATCCCAGTCACTATGTAGTTGTAATAACTGAGTTTAGCCCCCCAAAAGATAATATACCTCCCATCCTTCTTTGTGAAAGTGGGGACAAGTGTGGAACAGGCATGGACGACTGTCAGGCACAGGTGAAATGCAGATTTATTTGGAGAAGCTGCTTTTCCCCCCTTTTTTTTTTCATTTTTGTTAAAGGGAATTGTTTGGAAGGTATGAAGGCAGAGGCAACTTTATGTGAAAATGACAGCAACATAAAAACAAAAGAAGTTGATGAACAGCTTTTTGAGGAGGAGGGAAAGGATCCAATCCTTAATAAATTTACAATCTAACTAGAGACCAGAAAAACTAGTATACATGAACAATGAGAGGGACCAAATAAATATGAGACCATGTGATATTTACTACAGATAAAAAGAAACAGATGAGCTTGGATTAATGAAAAAGGCTTTATACATGAGATGGGACTTGAGCAGAACATTGTAAGATAAAATGAATTTAAATAACTGAAAGAAAGAAAGAGATTTCAAAAGTAGGAGAAAAACAAAATTAACAAAGGCACACAGATATCACTAGAAATTAATGGGATGGAACTCATGGCTGTAATATGGTTTTAAAAGGATAAATCTTTATTCAAAGTTCACCCCATTTCAACCACTAACTAGAAAAAGGGGGAATGAATAGAACTATAAATTAAAAAGCTATATTCTCTGGTTCTTGCAATTCCACGAGTGGGGAAAATGATAGAATATATCAGAGTGAAATTTAACAGTGGGAGAAACATATAAAAATAATATTGTGGGTGAATCATAGAGACCCCCTTTGAGAAGAATGAGAAATTTAAGGAATGCTCAAAAGGAAGTCTAGAAAACAAAAACTGAATACCTTTTTTGGGTGTACTCTAAAAGAATTCTTGTTTGGACATGAGTTGTATTAAATAGCCTTCTAAAACTCTTCTAATTGAGAATCTTTAATTAAGATCAACCTAGGAGGAATGAGAAACTTCCAAGAGGTAAAGAGGTAATGATAATACATATGGAAAAAGCTAAAAAAAATTTGAATGGAAAAAAGGACAGGATTTAAGGAAAAATACAAAGATAAGGAGGAAATCAAAGATAATGTCATAGTTTTTTGTTGTTGTTATTGTTTTCTTGCTGAGGCAACTGGAGTTAAGTGATTTGCCCAGGGTCACACAGGTAGGAAGTGTTAAATATCTGAGACTAAATTTGAACTCAGGTCCTCCTAATTCAGGACTGGTGCTTTTATAACTGTACCACCTGGTTGCCCCTTAATATCATACTTTTGAGCCTGGAATTTTTTTAAATCTTATGCACTTCTAAAAAGATAATACTTTAAGAATGAGGAAAAAAATAGTTTCAATATATACTATTTATATAGTTTCAATATATACTATAACTCAATATTTCAAAGGCCAATAAAATCCAACCAATTTTCCAATCCTTGGAGTTTTAAAGAGCAATACTCTTCCTATTGAGTGAGATAGGCAGGTGAAGCTTTCTCAAAAAGTCTATAAAACTAGGCCTAAGTCACATGATGCCTATTTCCAGAGCCTAAAGATCAGGTATTGGGCCTAGGTTGCAGGAAGTCACATGTTCTCAAGGCCTAAAGGTCTCCAAAAGCCAAGATCCTAGGTCAGTGACAGAGAGTGATCCGAGCCACAGGAAGCAAATGACATTAGTGACCATTGGTCAATGGTGGTTACTTTTTTTTAGTCTATCCAATGAAAAGGCATGGGTCTTTTGCTATTTAACCAGCTTTACTGCTTCTTGTTGTCAGGTCAGGTAAATGCTGGGAGCTGAGCTTGTTTGCTTGGGCCTCTCCCTGCAGGGCCTAAATGCTTTCTCTTTGTACCTGAAGATGTCTCTAATTAATTAATTTGAGGAAGGGATCTAGTAGTCGTCCCACATACTACCTCCAATCCCTAACTTCACTACTTTATCTAAAAACACATTAATGAAAGCAATAAAATGAATCCAAAGCATCACTTCCAATTAAACGATTATTTAATAAATTCATTTAAAAGATATTTAACAAGTTCCTATTGTTGTAACTTTATGGAAGTGTATTATTTGGTTTTCCAGACATATTATCTCAATATCAACTACTATTTCTTTATTCTGTATTTTTCTGAGGTACTTGTTACCACCATTTTACATATAAAGAAACTTAGAAGAATAAAGTAATCTGTCTCTAGTTAGCAAGAACAATGTATCAATAAAACAATGAAATATGGGTAACAAAAACACCAATTATAGGAAAATACAGGTAAACAATGTAAAATTGTTTCATATAAAAATCAGAACCAAATAGCTTTTAATACATTTAAGACATGAAAACAACACCACCTAATGCTTGTATAAATGACAAGATAAAACAGAATGAGCCAGATTCAATGGAATATTTTGTATTACTATGAACTTGCAAATATATTAGATTTCTAAAACCAATGATTACTGAAACAGATGTGGAAAATCTGAAGTTTATGTTTTATAAAAGCAAAGCAACTCATACTAGCACTATAAGAAAATAGTAGCTTTGTCCACTGAAAAGGAAATAATTCTAAATTGCTTTTTAAAAACAAATATTGGGCATGGAATTTTAAATGCCAGTCATATTTACATCGCTAAAGAACCAAAATATCAAATTAAATCAATTTCTGAAAACTAACAAATCAAACTGAAAGGTATGTGTTTATGTATGTATGTATGTGTGTTTGTGTGTGTAGCATTTCTTGAAGACCTATTGGTAAAAACAGAATTTTTTTCCTTTGATTTCAATCCAACTAGTATTTTTAGAGGACCTATAATGTATCTGGCACCGTACTCAGCACTGTACAGAATACAGAAATAATCTAAGACAAATACAATCCAGCCTTCAAGAACTTTGTCTTACTGGGTTGCTAAACATGAAACAATCAACAACCCAAAAGACTAAATGCCTAAAACAGGACTTTTTAAACTTTTTCTACTTACAAGCCCTTTTTGCCTGAGAAATTTTTACATAATTCCAGGTATATAGATACATAAAAGTTATATAAATTAAATATTTTATGGATAATAAATCATAAATTTGTGACTTGCACATTACCAGACACCATAGGAGATCACAATTGACAATTTAAGAACCTCTGGCCTAAAGTTTCAATTTCCTGTTTCCTTTTTCTGGTCACCTCATACTCCTAGTATTTTCTTCTACCTTGCCCTTCCATTCTTTATCCTAATTTTCTCACTTTAATAAATTCATTTTTCAGTTTTTCTATATTGGGGACAGCTAGGTGACATTGTGGATAGAACACCAACCCTGAAATCAGGAGGAATTAAGTTCAAATGTGGCCTCAGACACTTAACACTTCCTAGCTGTGTGACTCTGAGCAAGTCACTTAACCCAATTGCCTCAGCCAAAAAAAATTTTTTTTCTATATTTCTAGAACTGGAAACCATCTATCCTAATAATAAGGACATTCAATATAACAACACAGCATTTTAAAATTTGCAAAGTGCTTCACAATTATCTCATTTTATCTTCATGACAATCCTTGGGAGATATTATTATCCTCACTTTTTAAAAACAGGAAACTGAGGAAGTGCCTTCTTATTGTCTGAGACTAAGGGCCTGAGAACTCAAGTTTTGCTGACTCCTGGTCTATATTATTTGATCCATCCATTCACTGAGCCTTTTCAATGCATTTCTACTCTTAATGATATAACTTTGAGTTGGGGCAAGTCACAAACTATATGAAGAGCCAGAATACATGATTTGAAATTCTATGATTAAGAAAAATTCTTTAATTGTGAAACTATATTAGCTTACCATGTAACCATTTATACTATGCTAAATTGTGTGTTATTCATATATCAATAAATATCTGTATTCATGGATTTTAAAAAAAAAAGAAAATGTTAACTATAGTACCTGCTTTAACACTAAGGGAATCTTATTGTTACCAAGTATATGGGATTATGGTACAAGTACTTAATGTTTTATGCAACTTTATAAGTTTATGAATTTGAACCACTAATCTGTCATTTCAATTATTTCTATCTCTTTGAGGAAAAATTATTATGAAAGATAAAAGCTAAAAACTGTAAAGAACATTTAATAAGTCTTCTCTTGATAAATAACACAAATAAAAATTATAAACAAAGTCAATGGTTAAAGTTCATTAAAACTGATCCTAATCAAATTGATCCCCTAATCTAATTTCTGACATCTTTTGTGAATACAGACTGTGAAACTTTTTAAATACACCACTCACCTTATCTGGGATCATTGGAAAAGGTGCTCTTTTTTTTTTTTTAACTTTTTTTTGGAAAAGTTAAATTTAAACAAAATTAAAAAAAAAAAACTTGGGATAGAAATCTTTCTAAAATCTGTTACATATTTCCTTGCTTTCTTAAAAATAATGAAAAAAAATCAAAAAAATGACTCAAAGTCATAATTAAAACATTACTGGTGGCAGTGTAAGAAACCTACAGAAATCACTGAGCATATAATATTATTTGTCCCAGTAGTAAAAGGTTACAGACAGGTAAAAGTGAGTTCTGATTATTTGTATTCTATCAGTTCCCTTAATGTAAAGTTGTTAGCTATACTTCTCCAGCCTTTAACATCACTTTTTCAAATGCTAAACCTACCTCTTAGCACTAAAAATTCATCAAATGAATAAATGTATGAGAAAGCTTCTAATCTGCTGACAAATGGGAACCCAGCTAATCAAATTTATCAGAATTGTGTCTAAAATAAGAGTAAATGTTCTTTAAATGTGAGCCTAACAAGATCATTAAGGAGTACAGTACAATGCTATGTATTTTGGTCACTGAGTAGCCCACTGAGTAGTCTTGTTTTTCTCAAGACTTCAGTGTGTTCCAGAAAACTGAGTTTACTAAATAAATAGCTTCCATATAAACATAATTATTATTTTCAAATCAGAAAGACCTGAGTTTACATTCTACCAAAGCATCAAATATATTCAAAGATGGAAAAAAGCACAAAGTGCAGAAAAATAAAGTAGAAAAGGGGACTAATGTGAGAAAAATTAAAAATCTTAAGAAGCCAGGTAAAGAAATAAGGATTTATTGAATATGTGATGGGGAGTCAGTTACTAAAAGTTTGTTTTGGTTTTTTTGATTTGGTTTTGTTTTTTTGCTGAAGCAATTGAAGGTAAGTGACTTGCCCAGGATCACACTGCTAGGAAATGTCAAGTGTCTGAGACCAGATTGAACTCAGGTACTCGGGACTTCAGGGCTGGTGCTCAATCTATTGTACCACCCAGCTGCCCCTAAAAGTTTTTTTTTTTTTTTTAGTAGGGAAGAGACATAATTAAGGAAAGTTATAATTTAGGAAGTTATTACTCAGAATAACGATATATTGTTTATTTGAAAATCTAGTAAACTCAATTATCTGGAACACATTAATGGCAACTGTGTGTGTGTGTGTGTGTGTGTGTCTGTGTGTGTGTGTGTGATACAATCTGGTATGTATAGACAAAGATAGACACGCACAAATTAATGAAATGATTTAAAATATGACAGGGAGACAGAAGACCATTAAGGCCTAAAACAGAGCTGTAACACAGCAAAGGTATTCTACTACATCTTGGCAGAGATAAAACTGAAGGTCTTAAAGATCAATGGCAATGAGAGATTGGCCTTAAGACAAAATGGTAAGACACGACTAGAAAGTTTCAAGGAAAAAAAAAAAAAAGAAATCCAGAGGTAAACTACTGAGGAATAAGTGTGACTTGAAGAGGCTGAGAAAAGAAATATATTTTGAAAAATCTGGAGACCAAATGAACAGAAGAATCACCTAAGTGAGTAGCAGGGTCAGAGTCAAAATTTAAGACAGAAGGAAAAAGTTCTGAAAATAAGGCTGGGGAAGGAAGTCTTGGAGCAAAGATTCAAGATTAGGAAGATAATAAAGCAAAATCTCTGAGTAGACAGAAAGGCAAAAGAGAACCACCTTTTGCGGGGGGGGGGGGGGAGAATGGAGGGGAAGAGGGAAAGAGACCACCTACAGAAAAATGAGCAAGAAAGAAAAGAGAGAGGAAATGAAGAAGAAAAAGATAAAAGGGAAAAATTCTTGCTTCAGTGGTGAGTGGGTCCCACTGATGAATGAATGCTCCCATTCATTTATAGAAAAAGGGAAATGGGACTTAACAATAAATATAATCAGCACTTATGTGATATTTAGACCATTCATCCTGCCTGGAAAGAAAGGGAATCAAAACTCTTTTAGGGCAACTGACACATAAAAGATTTGGTAAGACACTGATCCTTAGATTTCAAGGCAAATGGAAGGGAAAATGACCACTGGAAGAGTAACCAATTGAAACATTAAATGAAAAAAAAAAGTACAAACTGGCAGACGATTTCAATATCTCTTAGGTTAGGATAAGCCTCATAGAAAGATAAACAAAGGAAAAGTGGAGAACTAAATAAAAAGAAACTAAAACTAAAAAATATATTTCATCTAAATGGGACTGCTAAAGAATAAATGTATTTTGCTGCACTACAAAGAATTTTATAAAAAAGTTATACATATAGCATATGCATTGCAACAATCTACAAAAAAAGACAAAAATGGTAAACACATACTTTATAGACCACAATAAATAAAAAAGTTCACTCCAGTAAATACAAATAAAAGACATACAACCTACATAGAGACTTAACAATAGAATATAAGATTCTGTGACCTGCATCTTCAAGAGCAGGGGGAGGTGGGGAGAGGAATAGAGTTGGAGACTTGAAAATAGATAGTATAGTCAATTTAGAACAGCTTCCATACAGAAACTTTATGAGCAAAACTACAAAACACTTTCCACACAAATTAAGTCTGATCTAACCAACTGGAAAAATATTAAATGCTCTTGGATTGGGCGAGCAAATATAATAAAGATGACAATACTACCTAAATTAATCTACTTATTTAGCGCTATACCAATCAGACTCCCAAAAAACTACTTTAATGAATTAGAAAAAATAACAACAAAATTCATATGGAAAAACAAAAGGTCAAGAATTTCAAGGGAATTAATGAAAAAAAAATCAAATGAAAGTGGCCTAGCTGTACCAGATCTAAAATTATATTATAAAGCAGCAGTTACTAAAACCATCTGGTATTGACTAAGAAATAGACTAGTTGATCAATGGAATAAGTTAGGTTCAAAGGACAAAACAGCCAATAACTTTAATAATATAGTGTTTGACAAACCCAAAGACACCAGTTTCTGGGATAAGAATGCATTATTTGACAAAAATTGCTGGGAAAATTGGAAATCAGTATGGCAGAAACTAGGCATTGACCCACACTTAACACCGTACACCAAGATAAGGTCAAAATGGGTTCATGATCTAGGCATAAAGAATGAGATGATAAATAAATTGGAAGAGCATAGGATAGTTTTACCTGTCAGACCTGTGGAAGAGGGAGGAATTTATGACCAAAGAAGAACTAGAGATCACTATTGACCACAACATAGAAAATTTTGATTATATCAAACTGAAAAGTTTTTGTACAAACAAAACAAATGCAAACAAGATTAGAAGGGAAACAATAAACTGGGAAAACATTTTTACAATCAAAGGTTCTGATAAAGGCCTCATTTCCAAAATATATAAAGAACTGACCCTAATCTATAAGAAATCAAACCATTCTCCAATTGATAAATGGTCAAAGGATATGAACAGACAATTCTCAGACGAAGAAATTGAAACTATTTATAGACATATGAAAATATGCTCCAAATCATTATTAATCAGAGAAATGAAAATTAAGACAACTCTGAGATACCACTACACACCTGTCAGATTGGCTAGAATGACAGGGAAAGATAATGGGGAATGTTGGAGGGGATGTGGGAAAACAGGGACACTGATACATTGTTGGTGGAATTGTGAACACATCCAGCCATTCTGGAGAGCAATTTGGAACTATGCTCAAAAAGTTATCAAGCTGTGCATACCCTTTGATCCAGCAGTGTTTCTACTGGGCTTATACCCCAAAGAGATACTAAAGAAAGGAAAGGGACCTATATGTGCCAAAATGTTTGTGGCAGCCCTGTTTGTAGTGGCTAGAAGCTGGAAAATGAAAGGATGTCCATCAATTGGAGAATGGTTGAGTAAATTGTGGTATATGAACGTTATGGAATATTATTGTTCTGTAAGGAACGACCAGCAGGATGAATACAGAGAGGACTGGCGAGACTTACATGAACTGATGCTGAGTGAAATGAGCAGAACCAGGAGATCATTATATACCTCAACAATGATACTGTTTGAGGATGTATTCTGATGGAAGTGGACCTCTTTGATAAAGAGAGCCTTAATTGATCAAAGATGGGTAGAAGCAGCTACACCCAGAGAAAGAACACTGGAAATGAATATAAACTGCTTGCATTTATGTTTTTCCTCCCGGGTTATTTATACCTTCTGAATTCAATTTTCCCTGTGCAACAAGAAAACTGTTTGGTTCTGCACACATATATTGTATCTAGGATATACTGCAACCCATTCAACATGTAAAGGACTCTTGCCATCTGGGGGAAGGGGTGGAGGGAGGGAGGGGAAAAATCGGAACAGAAATGAATGCAAGGGATAATGCTGTAAAAAATTACCCTGGCATGCGTTCTATCAATAAAAAATTATTAAAAAAAAAAAAAAAAAAAAAAAAGAACAGCTTCCATAAAGGATGAAAAAGGAAACAGATAAGAAATGATTTAAAAAAAAAAAAGTTGGTCTTGCAGCAATGAGGGTTAAACAGAGGTTTGAAAGCATGAATTTATAATGGATCATATCGGCAAAGCTTCATGATTTCCTCTTAATAGTGTCCAGTAACCCAGTAACAAGGAGAGAAGGTGGTTGGAGGAAGCCACCCAAGGATGCTAGATATAAGGAAGTCATAAAATGATTGCTTATTATAGACCTTAGAACTCAAGGGTAGAAGTCAAAGATAGCTGAAATCTCTATAAATCCTACATAAAGCCACAACAAGAGTAATTAATATGCACAAGGAGAATAAGGAGGAGTCTTTGAACCCTAGTGTCATAATTATGACAGTACAATTAAGGAGGAATAAGACTGTCAGAAAATAGGGAGATAAGAGAACAGTCAAAAAGAAGAATGTTTTTAGCTGGGTCTGAAATAGGTAAACAATAACAACATTGAAAAGAAAAACATTTAGACATAATAATATGGAGAAAAATGTGAAACATGCTGGCCTAGAATACTACAAATTCATACTAACTCTGGTCCCTTGATGTTGGTTGCTAAGGAGATGAATAAAAGGATTCTCACATTCCATATAACTGTCATGCCAAATCTTCTCGTTTCTCCTCAATCCCCAACTCAGATGATCTCATTTTCTACTTTTATCACAAAATTTTTTTTCCTTTAAATATCATTTTCTCTACACTCACTTTTCTTCCATCTACCCTCAAATTAAAGCTTCTTTATTTCCTGCACTAAACTTTCTTCTTGTACCCCAAATTTTATTCTTCTCTGGAATCTAGCTCATTCAATTATGACTTTCCCAACATCTTCCATTTTCCCCTCTCCAATGGTTCTTTTCCTTCTCCCTTTGAACAAAGAACAAGTTCCCCAATCTTTAAAAAAAAAAAAAAGAAAGAAAAGAAAAAGAAAAGAAAAGGTGCACTAGCTTTTGATGTCCCCATTAGCTACCATCTTAATCCTAAATCCTACCCCTACTTGAGGACCTAATTGAAAATCCTATCCTCAATTATTATACACTTCAACAACAAGATTGTATGAGGATAAATTCTGATGGAATTGGCTATCTTCGGCAATGAGAAGATCCAATTCAGATCCAATGATCAATGGAGAACCGGCTACACCCACAGAAAGAACACTGGGAAATGAATGTGGACTACTTGCATTTTTGTTTTTCTTCCCAGGTTATTTTTACCTTTCTGAATTCGATTTTGCTTGTGCAACAAGAGAACTATACAAATATGTACACATATATTGTATATAAGATATACTGTAACGTATATGAGACTGCCTGCCATCTAGAGAAGGGGTGAAGGGAAAGAAGGGAAAAATTGGAACAGAAGTGATTGAAGGAACAATGTTGAAAAATTACCCATGCATATGTTCTGTCAATAAAAAGCTATAATTAAAAAAAAAAAAAAGAAAGAAAATCCTATCCTCTCACTGCAGTAAGACTTCACTAAGAAATAGTGTTTTGAATTCTGATGGTAGTTATCTTGTATCACTCATGTATGTATTTACTTCACACTATCAGCAATTTTTCATATATGTGTGCATGTGTATGTACACATGCCAATTATCTCCCCAATTACATCATCTATTCCTCAAGGACAGAGACTAGACCCTGTGTCATTTTAACCCTTTCAGAGCCCAGAACTACAAGGAACTTATGAATATGTTGAATAATTAAATCTGTAAATTATTTGTAAGAAATGCAAAACAAATGAATACATCATGAACAGAAATTAGAAGGAAATAACTGCTACAGATTATGACTGTTAGTCTGTGTAGTATAGATCTGATAAGAGTAACTATACCAGTATACCATTTTACTACAGTTTATGCATTCCTCTCAATCCTGAAAAGTGGGACAGTTTTATAAAGTAGAGAAGTTAAGTAACTGGTCCCACACCAGTGTATCTGCTGTGTCTGAAACTGGCTCTTCTCCCTCATGTTCTCTTTTATTCTCACTACACCAGCTTGTCTCTCCAGCAACCATCTACTAAGACCCAACTAAGGACTCTAATTTCCAAGCCAGCTCCCTTTTCCACTCCACCACAGTGCCTCCTTAGCAAATAATGATGCAATAAAATAGGTTGAATAACATGACAAGATGAAAGCTTTAATAATATTATTTTTAACTGTTAGCATTTTTTAAATAGAGGTAGAAAGACCAACTATATAAGCCTTGTTGCAATAATTCTCTCCAGAAGTGACAGATTCGGCTAAGGCAAGGGTTATAAAAATGGAAAGAACAGATGCAAGATATTTTCCAGAAAATTAAGCCAAATATTATGATGAAGTCAATACAAAGAATGAAACAAGACATCAAAACATATAATAAATCCCTAAGGTTTTTTGAGCCCATGGCACAAGGAATATGATTTAGTAGCAGATCCCTAAACCACAGCATTAATCAATCAATTAACAAGCATTAGTTAAAGGAAGTGTGAGTGTAGCTGCCCTTTCTCAATGGTAATAAACTTATTATTCTTCTGCCACCAAAAGGAAGGGGGAGGAACAAGAGGGAAAACAGCAAGATGGCCAAGCTACCCAGGCCTTGGTATCCTGCTAATTGATTAGATAATATTAAAAAGTATTATAATTAGTCTGGGAGGATCTGAAGCCAACTATACGGAGGGCTAAGTATAGAGTCAATCATGCACCTTCCATTTTAAGGAACTCACATACAGGGATTTCTGAAGCTGAAGTGGATTAACTTCAATTGTCTACAAGCTGAAAATTCATTCCATATTGAAAAACTAATATTTTATACTAAAACTGAAGAATCAAGAGGAAATGGTACTTAATGAAAGGGATAAAAGGATCTTTTCAAAAAATTGTTTACCACAATTTTGATAACTGAAAATTGCCAACTGTTTTGCAGTACTTTATTACATTGAGAGTATTGTCTTTCTTGGGCTTTTAGTTAGCTATTGAATGTACACAGTAGACATATTTGGGTTTTAGTTGGAATTTTACATAGCTTGCATCTTAATTCTTTGGTTCTTTAATGTTTCTATTAATCCGTAGCATTCTTTTAATAAATGTTATAATACCAACCTTAAAAAATTATTGTTTAAATCGACTTTTATTTGCTTTTTGGAGACAAAAGGCTGTTTTAGTCCAAGAATATAAGTTGTAATGGAATTCAAAGGTTATTTGAGACATAGTATATTTTTCTGATGGACATTTTATCATTATTTGGTAATATAGGACAACAACAATAGGAGATATCTAAAATTACAAAATATAATTGCCTTTTCTCAATTCTCACTTTTCTTGATGTCTTTGTGGCCTTTGACAGTATCAATCACCTGAATACTCTTGCCTCCCTAGCTTTCCTCCTTTCTCTCTGATCATTTCTCATCTTCATTTTTCATTGTAGAATCTTCAACCACTTCAATTTCATTAAGCTTGGGTTCATGTTTATTAATCATTCTTCATGTGTGGGCCTATAAAGGGTAGAGCTGGGTGGTTATTTCTGCTATTCTAATTCTACAGAGTTGATCTTGAATGGGACTGATTGGACGAAGTTTTCTCAGTTTGTGGGACTGGGCCTAAGTCATATGATCCCTATACTTTATTCCCAGCCTTGAATCCTGGGATGCAGGAAGTTAGTGAAGTTACAGGAAGTGATGTGACCCACAGGAAGCAGACACCACTGATGACCAGTGGTCAAAGAGAGTTACATCCTTTTAGTCTATCCAATGAGAAGGCTCAGGTCTTTTGCTTTTTAAATCTTGGACAAGCCGGAAGCTGGCCAGGTTCCAGGAGCACATGGCAGAGTTGGGATAACTCCCAGGTGTGTTTGGGCCTCTCCCTGCAGGGATTAAATAAATGCTTTCTCTTTATACCTGAAGATGTCTCTGATTAATTAATATGGGAAAGGGCATCTTGCACCCATACCACACAACCTGGACCTTCTTCTCTTCTCTTTTTATCTATTTCACTTGATGATGTCATCAGTTTCTACTGGTAGAAATGTCATTTCTACACAGATGATTCCCAAACCAGACTAAAATCCCTCTCCTGAGTGTCTGTCTAGCCACACCAATGGCCTTCTGACATCTCAAATTGGATATTGTTTAGGTATCTCAAATTCATGTCCAAAACATAACTCATTATCTTCCTGCCATCTTCTCCCTCCAGTTCTACTTTCTTCTTAAGTCCCTATTTTCTGTACCAACACTATCCCAGCTATACAGGATCACCCTTAATCCCTCACTTATATTCAGTCCACATGTACTATCTTTTTCCAAATCTTGTTACTTCTATGTTCATATCATCTCTCTTATACATCCCTTTCTCTCCACACATAAAGTCACCATGCTGGTTCAAGCCCTCCTCACCTCATGCTGGGATTCCTTCTTCCCTGTCACCCTGCTTCACCAGGACTTACATCAGCATGTAACTTAACCAAAATAACTCCCACTATGGAAGCAATATTAAAGCCTATTTTTTTTTTATTTCAACAGAAAATATAATTATTTCTTCAGTAATTCTTTCCAGACCTACCAGGGAAAACAAAACAAAACAAAACACAAATTTATCACTACTAGATCAAGCTTCTCAAGAAACAAAGATCTACACTAAATCCTATTCTCCTTCCCCCTAGATTAGCAGTTCTCAAAGTATGGTCAGGAGACAGGTGCTTTCCAGACACTTTAGGGGGTCTACAAGGCCAAAGCTATTTTCATGATAGTACCATACAGTAAATACTAATACATACAGCCCATATAAACAAAAATTTTATAGGAATTCTGAGACCCAAAATGATTGAGAATTACTGCCTTTCCCCCTAACCCTCTATCTTTTAAAAACATATAAAAGGTCAAGAATGAAAGTGTAAAGCTCCTGAAAAGTGATTAAGATAGTAGTAATTTGACAAAAATTGGGATATCTCTCATTAAGGTCATTTGTTTTCTCCCAAGCACTGCACTCCATATTGTAGGTATAAGCCTACCAGAAACAATTTTCAATTAATTGTATATGGCTCAAATTGGTGATGGTCACCATTTAATAAAAAAGTTGGAGAGATCTCTAGGAGCAAAGCAAAAGTTTATTGTACGTTCTCGTGGGAATCGGGCGTCCCACCCATCAAGCAAGCGATGGAAAAGAGGAGGCACCTTTTAGGACAGGTTTGACACTTTAAAAAGTCCCTAAGGCAAATACCCCTTCCACTACTGACTTCACTGGCATCATACTCATTGGCTGAGGGTCTTACATTCTAAATACAGGACGAACTACCCATGTTGTGACACAGTTCTCTTTTAATGTCCTGACCCAGTTTCCCTAATTGTCCTATTTAGTTATTCTGTCTCAGGTTATAAACATTCCCTCTTAATGTTTGATAGGATATAGGTCTTATATTTTAGACCTTAGGCTATACTTATTCCCGTTTAAGTTTAATGGGATAAAATATCCATTTTAGACATTATTAGCATATGAGGAGCCTCTCTAGTACCTCCCTCCAGTATGTCATCCTAGGTGCCTCTCCCCATTAGGTCATTCCCATCCAGGTACCTCCCCCATTATGTCATTGTTCTTGTTACCCTATAAAAGAATCTTGTATCCCACAGTGCAAGCTGCATTCTTTGAGACGATAGTCTCATTCAGCCCTAGGACCAAACGTGTATCCATTTGGTCCCAGTAAATCTCTCCATTTAATAAATTATTAAATACTCTCTGATCTTTATCTTGCTCAGTTTCTCCAGCATTATATCCAAGAAATTGAATTTAATCATAAGTACATAGTTGCCCATATTTGATTGAAATAGGGAAAAAATGATGTCATGGGAGTATAGCAGGAAGGGGACTTAAGTATGCCTTTGAGTTAATGCTCAAAGACCTTCAGGCCTACTCAAACTCTGAAGTAGATGAAGCCTTACTCAATTCTTTGCAACTGTCTTGAGAAATCTCAACTCATCTCATTCAATTGTAATAGATCTTATGTAACAGAAAGAAGTCTCTTAAGATTACTTCCATTCTTGAAAATGTCTTAGTCTACCTCTGACTAGCCAGAAAGACAGATCACAGAGGGAGTGGTAGAGGAGGGATTGAGTGATTTCATTCTGCATGGGTGCTGAAAGATTAAATGACCTTTATCCTCTTTTTATGAAGCAAAATTAACTATTATTTAGGCTTTTTTTTATCATAGGTGTGAAATTATATTTTAAAAATTCTATAAAAAGTGACTTCAGATTGCACATTTAAGCCATATTGGGTTGCTTGCTCTCTAGGAGAAGGGTAAGGGGATGAGAGCAAAAAAATTTGTAACACAAGGCTTTGCAAAGGTGAATGTTGAAAACTATCTTTGCATGTATTTGGGAAAACCAAAAAAAATTTTTTTAAGTGACTTCACTTTTACCCAAAAAATGTCCCATCTTAGAAAGAGGAATTAATAAACATTTATAATGAACAGGCTCAGCAAAGTGCTCAAGGAAAACAAAAAGGAAAAGAGGGCAGTGCCTGCCCTCAAAGGAGAAATCCAATAAGGGAGATATGCAAACAAATAGATACAAAGCAAGCTTTAAATTAGGATAAATAGGAAGTAATAAACAGAAGAAAGGTCCTAGAATTAAATGAAGTAGGGGAAGGATTCCATCAAAAGAAGGGATTTTAGTTGAGACTAAAAGGAAGCAGGGGGAAAGCATTTCAAGAATTGGGGGTTTGGGAAAAGAGGAGGGGAAGGAAAGTGAAAGAAGCCTTAAAAAGGTAGAAGGGTAGACTGGGAAGGACTAAGCATTTTGTATTTGCTCCTGGAGATAGTACTAGGAAGCCACTGAAGTTTACTGAGTAGAAAGGTGATATGGATGGACCTGTACCTTAGGAAAATCACTTTAGGAGAATCCTGCAAAGGAGACAAAAAAGGAGTAGTCAGAGAGGAGAACCAGGAGAGAGTGATCGACAATGTCAAAGACTGCAGAAAGGTAAAAGAAAATGAAAATAGAAAAAAGATCATTGAATCGGTAACTTCGGAGAGTAGTTTTTGTGGAATGATAAGGTCAGAAGCTAGAATACAAGGGTTAAGATTAGGTTAGAATAATTATAAATTAATTGAAAATTGTTTCTGGCAGGCTTGTGCGTACAATGTGAAGTATTATTTTTTTAATCTAACACCATTAGCTTTCTGTTTCTATCCTTACTGAATACCTAAAAATCAGATAAGTATGGGTTTTATCTTATCTAGTTTCAACTGGGCCCACCATCCTGAACATTAATTGATGAGGGGAGCTCCGAAACTCTTTTTCTCTCTTTCTCTCTCTCTGACTTTGGGAGGAATGTTTGAGAAACTCCCGCAGATGGCAGCCCTGTTTGTAGTGGCTAGAAGCTGGAAAATGAATGGATGCCCATCAATTGGGAGAATGGTTGAGTAAATTGTGGTATATGAACGTTATGGAATATTATTGTTCTGTAAGGAATGACCAGCAGGATGAATACAGAGAGGACGGACGAGACTTACATGAACTGATGCTAAGTCAAATGAGCAGAACCAGGAGATCATTATATACCTCAACAACGATACTGTATGAGGATGTATTCTGATGGAAGGGGATCTCTTCGATAATGAGAGAAAGAACACTGGGAAATGAATATAAACTGCTTGCATTTTTGTTTTTCTTCCCGGGTTATTTGTACCTTCTGAATCCAATTCTCCCTGTGCAACAAGAGAACTGTTCAGTTCTGCACACATATATTGTATCTAGGATGTACTGTAACCTATTTAACATGTAAAATGCTGCTTGCCATCTGGAGGAGGGGGTGAAGGGAGGGAAGGGAAAAATCGGAACAGAAGTGAGTACAAGGGATAAGGCTGTAAAAAATTACCCTGACATGGGTTCTGTCAATAAAAAGTTATTTAAAAAAAGAGAGAGAGAGAGAGAGAAACTCCCTCAGAGAAGCTCTCCCCTGAGAGACCCACCCCAGGGAATCAAGATAAAGTGGTTTCATTTTGTTATCAGGGTGGGACTAGTTGAGTCCAGGACCACTCCTACTTAACTTAAAGATATCTAGATATTGACCTCTATTGAGTTAGAGATTAGTCCAGTGACATTCATTCAATTGGAAGATTCTCTTTTGATTGCAACTCAAACTGTTTCCAGCCCCCACCAAGAGCTACCCTTAAAAGAAGCTTCCTTCAGCTCAATTGCTTGCAGAGGGACAAAAGCAGGAATTATGCCAGGCCAAGGGACCTCCCTTGGTATAGCTGACTGCGAGGGATTCTCTGCCTGTTGAAAAGACATTCTCTTTTCAGCGTTAACTTCATCTTTATCTCTCTCACCTATCTGCCTAACAGGACCTCACCCTTCTTTACCTTTCTGACAAGATTTCTCTGCTAGACCTTTTTGCCAGTCTAACTTTTCAGTTTTGTAAATTCATTTACAAAGGACCTGCACTGACCACAAGGGATCCATGTGTACAAAAATATTTACAATGTTTTTTTCTGCGGTGGCAAAGAATCAGAAATTGATAGGATACTCATCAAATGGAGAATGGCTAAACAAGTTGTGGTATTTAAATTTTATGGAACACTATTGTTCTATAAGAATTGATGAACATTTGGATTTCAAAAAAAACTGGAGACTAACATGAACTGATGCTGAGTGAAATGAGCAGAACCAGAAGAACACTATTGAACACTATTGACTTAGGTCTTCTCAGCAATGCAATGATTCAAGACAAAGGACTTGTGATGGAAAATGCTGACCACATCCAGAGAAAGAAGTATGGAGTCTAAATGCAGATCGAAGCAAGCATTTTTGGTTTTTTTTTTTTCTTTCTCATAGTTTCCCTTTTTTCCCCCCCACAATATGACAATGTGAAAATGTTTCACATAATTGTATATATATATAACATATATAAATATATATGTATATGTATATATACATATATATATATATGTGGGAGAAGCAAAGAAGAAAAATTTGGAGCTCAAATTTTTACAAAGATGAATACTGAAAACTATATTTATATGTTATTGGAAAAAGTAAAATGCTATTATGTAAAAAAAAAAAGCTTCAGTGATTTCCTAATATTTCTAGGATAAAATAATTACAAATTAGTCTATTTAGCATTTAGAACTCTCGACAATCTGGCTCCCACATCTTTCAGAGTTGATTACATATTACACTCCTCATGCATTCTACCATCTAAACCAGCTGGCTGATATTGTCCATACATAACAATGTATCTCAAGACCAAACCATGGCATAAGCTATCTCTCATGTCTGAAATGTTTTCTTTCCTCATCTCCATTTCTTGAAACTACCAGCTCCCCTCAAGCCACATTTTAAGTACTACCTTCTCTAAAAGAACTTTCTTGATTCTGCCAAGTGCTACTACCAAAACTAGTATCTCTGAAGTGAGGGCTGTCCAGCCCTTTACAGGGCTGCTTTCCACCTTTGATGTCCATTTGATCCACCTAATTCTGGAAGAAGCTGTAGCATGCACAGTGGCCACACCCTGATAAATAGTCTGTTGATGGGCATATTGAGGGTAACCAAGGGGTCCTAAACCTTATGAAAGGTGTCTGTTCCAAGCATGTGAAGACTTCCCCTGTTAAAGTGGACAGATGAGAATAATTTGTTCCAATAGCCGGGAAGGCAGGTGAAATAAATGCTGTGGAGCACTTACAGCTTGGTTACACATCAGAGATACCAGGGTCATCCACTGCATCTATAGTCTGCATCTATAGTCATCACTAATCTTCTTGATTCTGTCCTGCCACTGGTCAGTAATGACTAGAAGGGAGAGCGAGGCAGACTTTGCTCTCAACTCTGCCTCACTTAAATCCAATTTATACATGAACCAAAAAATATCAGCAAAGGGGATAAAAATATCCTCCTTCAACAATGTATATATTTTGAAGATAACCTATATTTAATCAACTAACATGTTTTGTAACTCTTAGAATAAGAGCTCTTTAAGGGAGAAAGTGCCAACACTTGCATTTATATCTCAGCATCCCCACTGATGCTGAGCATCATGTAATAGAAACCAGACACTATTGATGGAAAATGAGGAGCTAGCTACCTAGAAAGTTCTGTCTATAAAGATCAGACAAATTGGACCTCATAGGTATCATTCAGGGTAAGTGGATAGGATGCAACTTTGACTTAGAGAGTAGGACTTTGGATAGGTAATAAGATAGGTTTGCAGGAGTAGGGAGAAATCATAATGAATTTAAGAAGATAGTTTAGAGAAGGAGCACAGTGTAACAGAAAGGACTGCTGAATCTGGAGTCCACATAACTTGAAATGGAATCCCAACTAGATCACTTTCTACTTATTACCTCATTTATAAAGTAAGGAAGTTGGACCAGAATTCTAAAGACCTTTCCAGCTCTAGATCTATTTCAAGATAAATCATTTTAACTTTTCTGAGCCTGTTTCCCAATTAATAAAAATGAGGGTATACACCAATTGCCTTCTAATGTCCATTGCAGATCTAAATCCAGTACCCTTTTGGCACTTTTTGGGGTTAAGTTCAAATATTAGTAGGCACAAGTTATGTCTTGCCTTCTTTTAAAAATGCTACTTAAAGAGCATTTTTCCAGAGGAGATAATAATTGTGGTTGAAGTGAAAAGGTCAAAGACCTCAATACTAAATGATCATTTCCAACCTATTGTCTAAACTACTGACTGATCAGAAATAACAAGTTGTCAGGGTGGGGCAAAATTAATACGTTGATATTTTATACAACCAGAAGATTCAAGTTATACCTGTTAGTAAATACTAGAGCTTAAAAAAAGTAAACACTAATTGTATTATAATTATTGTATTCTTATTCAAAAGAATTCAAGCAGTTAAAAAATGATTGTTTCTATGATGATTTAAAATGTCCTTAACTTATAAATTACAATGAGGGTAACACTTTAATCAAAGTGTAATGGCTAGCTCTGTAAGTTCACGTTGGAAATACCTATAATTAACATCAAAAGATTTCATCAAGTTGTTACTCTTGTTTTCATAGCTTCACAAAACCGGGTATCTGTTTACATGAATTAATCCCAATTTCTTGTTTTTCTTTGGAATTTTCAAAACTACTTATTTCTACCTGTCGACAATGAAAAACAAATATATTTATCTAACCTTAATTCCTAACAATATTAACCAGCCCCAACCATTTCAAAGTATCCCGAATTTTCTGGCAGTTCTCTCAACTTTTCATCATAAACATTTACCCAGATTGTAAATCAACTAATTTTCAGCTACAGAATAAAAAAATCTGGAAATTAGTTACATATTATAAATAAATTATGTACAAATGTCTTTACTGTTGAATAGAAGATAGCATATGCTCTTGTTATTACTAGAACCTTTTCTTTAAAAGAGGGGGAGGGGTATACAGCTCTCCAGAATATCTGAGCTAATCTTTTTTTTTTCCCCAAGAGTAAGGGAAACTTAAATTTGAACGTATTAGCTATTATACTTCCCCTTGCTATATGACTAAATTTTACATGACACTGACATGGCAAGCCAGCTGAAGAGAAACTAGAACACTCCCTTTTCCATAGACTGGATGACTCAACTCTCTCGGGTAGCCACCCTAGCTGCACAATCCCGGATTTATTTCAAGCCTCTACTTCTTTTGTCCTCGGAATGGACCAACAAGGTGTCTGGCTCCTATTTTTCTATCGCCTAGGTGGGGTTCGGGGAAGGGTGGGGGGGAGATATGAACCTAAGTCTACGGCCAGATCACACACATTTAACAGGAGTCTCCTGTATGCAAGGCAGGATTATCTAGGGGGAAAGCAGGGAAAGAACCTCGGACCAACTCCTGGGAAACCGACTTAGCCTCCGCAGGAGCTCAGCTGCCAGTGACAGGACTGCCATCGGGGCGGCGGAGAGGAAGGGCGGAGGGAGGAAGAAGCACGTGGGCTCCCGGGGAAGGGCGCCCCGAGGTCCCGCGGGCATCGCCCCGGGGTCACAGTCCAGGCACCCACCCACGTGTCCTGTCCCGAACTAGGTGGCTGGTGCCGGAAGGGGGAACCAGGAGGGTCTCCAGCTGGGTCGCAGACCCAAAGGTCAGTGGGAGGCGGGACGAGGTGAGGCCCCGCCCCCATAGAGTCCCTCCTCCGTCTCCCTCCTTTTTCTTCCCCCCCTTCCAACCCTGGCTCCGGCCGCCACGTTCTCAATGACACCGTAGTAAATACAGCAACAGTAACGGCTGCCCAGCGGAAGGGGGTTCAGAGTGCAACCCCAACACACACAAACCTTTCCCAGGCCGCGTGCGCCTTCGCTCCACCACCCCCCTCACACCTCAGAAGGCGCGCGACCCCACCCCGCCCCCCGCTCCGAGGCCTAATCGGGGAGAGTGACAGGCCGGCCACGGAGCCCGCAGCGGCGACAGCCCTCGGTTCTTACCCGCTGCAAGATCCGCCGGAGCATGGTGGAGATCGACGCCGGAGCCGGGGCCAGGGCAGGAGGGCGGCGGCCGCTCGGGCAGCCTCCACAGCCCCTCACTCCGCCGGCCTTCGAGGAGGGAGCGCGCAGTCGCGCGGCCACTGACAGCGGGGGCGGGGGCGCCACCTCCCGGCCCGGGCCGGGAAGAGGGAGCCGAGAGCGGCCGCCCAGGCCCTCCCTTAGGGGCGGAGCCGGCGTCAGCGGCCAATCCTGAACGGCAGGGAGGGGAATGCGCCCGCCTCCCTAGAGCGTGGGCTGGCTGCTGACGGACTGGCAAGCGGACGGAGCCTTCCGGCGGGCGGGCCGGACGCAGGGGGCAGGGCGCACTTGCGCTGCCCTCCCTTCCCCGGCCTCTCCCGAGCCGGGGGCGGGGCGCGAGACCGCTAAAGGAGCGAACCCGGCCACAGATCCCCCAGGGGCTCGCCCCTTGCAGGTTACCCCCCTACAGACCCGTGCTCCCAGAGCTGGACGCTAAGCGAGGCAGCCTGGGGTGGGCAAAGGCAGCGTCTGCAGGAACCCTGACGCTGGAGATCCATAGCCCCCCCCCAATTCCCACCCGGGAGAGTCCCCCACCCCATGGAGGACCCTAAAATTGTCCCTCCTCCCCATTCCTCTCCCACCCTGGCTTTGCCTCCGCACCACTTTCCTGCCTCTGGTGCTGGCAGGTCCCCACGCAGCCTTACCCAGAACAGAACATGGTACTCCATTAAGGGAGAGGAGTTTGGAATATTATTTTTTTAACATAATGGATTTTTTTTTCTTTTATGGATAGAATCTGTAATTTTACTGCCATTTACTGCCAGTAAATTTACTGCCATAAATCAATAATAACACATAGTCCAACTGGGCAAATCACACACTCACATCCAAGTTGTTCTGTCTCAGAGTTTACTGAGAAATCAAATGACTAGTCTTGGGTCACGTGTCCAGAATGTGTCACAAGCAGGACTGATTCCAGAAGACAAGGGTTTTTATTCACTAAGCCAGCCTGCCTCTAATTTAACCAATTTGTGTTCTTTAAAATTTTCAGCTTTCCTTCAAATACTTCTACTTCTTGAAGCCATTATGCTGATATTGCCCAAAATTTTGTCCTTACCTCCGTAATCTTAGGCAGATCATTAAGCCAAGCTGGGTCTCAGGTTTTTTGGTTTTGTTTTGTTTTTAATTAAGTAGTTGAACTAAATATAGATAGCCTCTTAGACTACTCGAATTTCTAAATATATGAACCTATAAGCCTCTCCTATGTATTATTATCAGACATTCCAAAGTCCAGATCAAGATTCTAATTCTCAAAACCAGTTAATCATTTTTAATTGTCAGCATTTATTAAGTGCAATGCAAAGAATCAAAAAACAGTTGCCCAGTTTTCCATGCTGAATGAAGATCATCACCATCTGGAGAGTATTACAACTCCCTCCTAACGTTGTATTTTCTCCTTCCTCTCCTTCTGACATCATTATTCTTATCTTTGGCACCTCGTTTTCCATGTTCCTAATCCTGAACTGTTGCTTCTTCATTTCTCCCAACTCCTATTTAAAAAATATTTTTTATATTAATTCCCCCCAAACCCTTTCCTCATTCTCACTTCTTGAATCCCAGGTCCTCCATTTACTACATAGCTGAACTGCAATATCTTCCTCAATCCTATAGGTCTTTCTGCTCTGGTGTCACCAACACCACCCACCATCACTTCCAAATCATTTCACTCCCTGCCTTTTATCCGTTGTCAATTAAATGAAGTTCTGCCAAGTTCTATAAAGTGGCACAATAGAAAGAATGCCGAGTCTGGAATCAGAAAAAAAATATTTTCCTAATCTTCAGAAATTTTCTGTGGGTCACTATTGTTTTATTGATTAAATATTTCCTGACTCCATTAGGGGTTTGCTTGACAGATAATAGAATAGTTTACTATTTCCTTCTTCAACTCATTTTACAGATGAGGAAACTGAGGCAAAAAGAATCAAGTAATTTGCCCAGAGTAACACAGCTAGTTGATATCAAGTTTTCCAGCTTCTAGGCCTGGCATTCTATCCACTGTATGACCTACCTTCCCAATTAAGTATAAATGCTTGAGTACAAAATCAGTAACCAGTCATAGAATAATCCTATAACATCACCCTATAGGTCCACCCTTATCTTTACACTTCTATGAAACATATCTTGTACCTTGGTCAAATTGATTCTCTTGCCATCCCCCATATTCATTCCACACTCTATTCATTATTGCTTGCTAGGATTTTTTTTTTGTTGTTGTTGTTGCTTTGAATGCTTTTCACCCCATCCCTCCCAGTTGTGTGAACCTCAGTGCTCTTAAATGACACCTCCTCCATGAACCTTTCATTGAGTCCCACATCGTTAGTAATGCTTTCTCCCTCAGATCTCACATGGCATTTTATGCTTCTTTAGTACAATTAATCATGTAACATTTTAAGTACTGATTTATGCCATATTGCCCCTTTTAGACTATAAAAACTGGAATCTTTGTCTACAGTCTTTGTAGCTCCCTCAAGTCCTGTGCAACTTGTATAATGCTCTGAATCCATTAGGTGTCTAAATGGATGCTATGTACTAAGCAATCTCATAGTAAATCTTTGATGTTGTTAACATTATCCTATCTTATAAATGAATGGGAAAAAATGTGGTCACAAGACCATTAAACTAGTAGTCAGAAGGTCCTAGTTCTGTCATTAACTAGAATGGCCTCTAGGTAAATCATTTAACTTCTCTGGACCCCAGTTTTTCTGGGTAAAATAAAAGCGCTGGAATAGATTTTCGTTAAGACACTTCTTGAACTAAAATATTTTTAGTATCAATAGAGACAACTAAAGTTGAGCAAGTGATGTTTTGAACTAAGGTACTCTATTTAGGAAGCAGGAACAGGGAAGGGGAAAGGAATAAACACATATTAAGTACCTATTATGTGCCAGGCACTGTATTAATCATTTTACAAATGTTGTCTCATTTGTTCCTTACAAAACCCTGGAAGGCAGATGCTAGTATAACCTCCTTTTTATTATAGAAGAAATTGAGAAAGCAGACAGAATTGAGTTATCTAGAATCACACACTGTATGAGATGCATTTGAATTCAAGTCTTCCTGTCTCTAGACCTAGCATTTATCCACTAAGCCACCTAGCTGCCTCATAGAACTTGACAGAATTTGCATCCCATTAGAAATGCAGAAACTATTAAGCTTAGCACCTAATTAAAATGAATAATTCAAATTGATATTCTATTAAAAAATGAGTTGAGCTTTTTACATGCTTAGCCCTTTCCACCCTGAGACCAGAACTGAACAGAAATTTTGATCTTCAAATGAAAGGCTCAGAGAAGCATAAAAAGGCAAAGAGGGGGGGAAAAAAGACTATACTTTTTAAAGATTAAAATGTTTACATTCCTACATGGAAAGATGTAACTCTTGTTACATCTTGAGAACTTGTAACTCTTGAGAAACTGTATCTTTGTCAGGGCATTTAGAAGGGGTATACTTAGAGGGTGAAGGTATAAGTTTATTTTAATGTGATGATATAAAAAGAAATTAAGGGTGGAACAGGGATTATCCTGGGAGAAGAGGAAGGAAAAGACAAAATGGAGTAAATTATGTCACATGAAGAGACACAAAAGACCTATTACAGTAAAGGGAAAGAAAAAAGGGGAACAAGTGCTGTTGAATCTTAATATCATCAGATTTGGCCCAAAAAAGGAATGTCATACAATCTTAGTTTGGCATAGAAATTTGTCTCATCTTTTAGGGAAGTGGGAGGGGAAAGGGGAAAGGAAAGGGGAGACTAATAGAAGGGAGAGTAGAAGTAGAAGAAAGGGATAAGAAAAGAAGGTGGTTGAAAAAAGTTAGGGCAGATTGAGGGAGGTGGTGATGAGAAGCAAAACACTGGTAAGAAGAGAAAGGGTGAAAGGAGAGAGGAAAAACATAACCTGGGAAAAATAGGATGATGGGAAATACAGAATTAGTAATCTTAATAGTGAATGTGAATGGGATAAACTCTCCCATAAAATGGAAACAGATAGCAGAGTGGATTAAAGGCCAATCCTACAGTATGTTATTTACAAGAAACACATTTGAAGGTAAAAGGTTGGAGCAAAATATATTATGCTTCAGTGAAAGTAAAAAAAAAAAAAATCAGGAATAGTGATCCTGACCTCAAATCAAGCAAAAGAAAACATAGATCTAATTAAAAGAAATAGGGAAGAAAATTATATCTTGCTAAAGGGTACCATAGATAATGAAGTTACCATAGATAATGAAGTAATGTCACTAATAAATATATATGTGCCAAGTGGTATAGCATCCAAATTCATAACGAAGTTAAGTGGATAAGAAGAAATTGACAGTAAAACTATTCTAATGGGGGAATCTCAACCTTCCTCTATCAGAACTAGATAAATCAAACCATAAAATAGGCAAAAAATTAGTTAAGGAGGTGAACAGAATTTTAGAAAAAGTAGGTATGATAGACCTTTGGAGAAAATTGAATGGGAATGGAAAAGAAGACACTTTTTTCTCAGTGGTATATGGCACCTACACAAAAATTCACCATATATTAGGTTATAAAAACCTCAGTCAAAAACAAAAAGGCAGAAATAGTAAATGTATTCTTTTCAGATTATAATATGATAAAAAGTATGTGTGACAAAGGGCCATGGAATCAGAAGAAAATTAATTGGAAACTAATCCTAAAAAATGAGTGGGTCAAACAACAAATCATAGAAACAATAATTTCATCCAAGGAATGACAATAATGAGACAATAAATCAAAATTTATGGGATGTAGCCAGAACTTCTCTTTTTTTTTTCTCTTAGGAGAAATTTTAAGCATTTCTATTTCTAGATGCTTCCATTAATAAAACAGAGAAAGAGAAGATCAATTAATTGAGCATGCAACTAAAAAAGCTAGAAAAAGAAACAACACAACCAAATTACAAGCTTCAAGTCTTCCCCAGAAAAAAATCCATCAGTAAACATGGAAGGGGATGGGATGAAATTTTGCTGCTAATTTTGCTAAAGAAGGTTTTATGTTCTCCCTGAATCAAAAATAGAGTGGTTAATAAAGATTAATGTAGAACTTTAAGGGGCAATTGTATATCTTTTTAGGGGAATTTTTTTTTTCATTTTTATATAGACATGCTTTTTGTAATTGATTCTAAAGCTCATCCTTAGATGGCAATGGCTGGTGTGAACCAAGTACAACACAGTATAAGCAAGAATTCTAAAGAATCAAAGAAAAAAGATGTGCTCAGAGGCTTTGCTGGTATTTACATAAACCTTTAAGGTGTGTAAAGTACTTTATATTTTATTTCATTTGATCCTCATAACAACTTTGAAAAATAAGTGCTCACTGTTGTTATCCCTATTTTATAGATAAGGAAACTGGGGTGGACAGAGATTAAATGACTTGCCCAGGTTACTCATTTAGTATCAAAAGGAAGATTTGATCAATCTGTGACCTAATCCACTTCACCAATGTTAGAACCCTAGAGTATTGTTTGTACTTCATTCTTAAAGAGAACTATGATATCAGAGATGTGATGCCATAACATGCAAATCAATTGAATTGAAGTGAGGGAGAGCTGTGCAAAGTCACCAGCCTTACTTCCTCTTTCAGAGGCATCATGATCCACTGGCAAGATATAGAACATGACTAGCTATAGCTAGAGTTGGACTTGGTTTAATATTTCAACTCAAACAGGCTCAATAATCCCTCTCTAACTAGACTGGTCCTGGGATTCAACTGACCTCCTTGCCTATCTGGCAAGCCAAGGAATAGACATCTGCTTTCTACCAGTCAGATATAATCCATATCCTTTCCTTTATTTCTAAGAGACTTTTAATCAGATCAGTGCTATCTTTGCTTCTGTGGAATGCAAAGTAATCTATAGACCTATGATCCATTTAATTCCTTGGTACTTCTAAATCATAGGGCTTAAGGATCACCACTTCTTTCTTCCTCATCATCATAACAATAGCTAGCACTAGAAAGCAGTTAAAGATGGACAAAATTCTTAACATATACATGTATGTCATTTGATTCACCCAAAAATCCTTTGAGACAGGAGCTATTATTATCCCCATTTTATAGATAAGAAAATCCAGACAGAGAGTAGTCCCTTGACCTGGGTCACTATTAAACTCATAGGAATGATTTTAATGATAGAGTTGGAGAGAGTACTCAGATCTTCTCATTGCCCTATTACCTAAAACAGCTGCATCAATTATTCAAAACAACAGATAGGATAAAAGAGATTCTGTGCAGCAACCAATCAAACAGGTATTTACTATTGTAATTTCTTATGTGTGTTTTTGGCTATACCTTTCTATTTATTTTTGGTATTAATATATATTTTTGGTATTAAAATGCTTCCTGTTACTAAAAGTTTCTAAGAATCCAGTTGGATTCAACTGTGAAGAGAATGGAATGGTTGGAGACAAGTAAGAGTCCAGGACAGTTTAGAATACTTATTAGAGATTAAATTCTTGTTACAGGTTGTGCTCATCTGGGTAATATAGGTTTATTATGCTTTATAATGTCCTGAGATATTTCATCACCACCTCCTCCCCCTTCTCTTCTACATGCTATTCTCCCAGAATCAGTTTTAGCAAAAGTGTTATTTGTCCTTCAAAATGGACCAATGGCATCTGAGATGATATTATGACTCCTTCCTGTAGTGGATTTAAGGGAGGAAGAGTTGTACAAAATCATCAGCCTCACTCTCTCTTTCAGAGCCATCAAAGTTCAGTGACATGTCAAAAGTCAGGATGACTGGCAGTGGCTGTCTCTAATAACAAGGCTTTAATTTGTTTTTTAAATTTTTTAATAGCTTTTTATTGACAAAACATATGCATGAGTAATTTTTCAACACTGATCCTTGCAAAAACTTGTTTCAACTTCTCCCCTCCTTCTCTCCATCCCCTCCCCTAGATGGCAGGTAGTTCTATACATGTTAAATATGTTAAAATATATGTTAAATACAATATATGTATACATATTTATACAGTTGTCTTGCTACACAAGAAAAATTGGATTTAGAAAGAAGGTAAAAATAACCTAGGGGAAAACAAAAATGCAAGCAAACAATAACAGAAAAAGTGTAAATGTATTTTGTGGTTCACACTCATTTCCCAGTGTTCTTTCCTGGGTGTAGCTGGTTCTGTTCATTACTGATCAATTGAAACTGATTTGAATCCTCACATTGTTAAAGAGAGCCGCTTCTATCAGAATTGATCCTCATATAGTATTGTTGTTGAAGTGTATAATGACCTCTTGGTTCATTTCATTGGTTTCACTTAACATCAGTCTCTCCAAGCCTCTCTGTATTCATCCTCTTGGTCATTTTTTACAAAACAATAATATTCCATAACATTCATATACTACACTTTATTCAGCCATTCTCCAATTGATGAGCATCCATTCAATTTCCAGTTTCTAGCCACTATGAAAAAGGCTGCCACAAATATTTTTGCATGTATAGGAACAGGGCTTTAATTTAAAAAAAATTTTTTTAAATGAACATGAATTGAAATTGGGCAGGTTACTTAATAAGAGATAGAAATAATCAATGAACAGCTTTTATGCTATCAAAAAAAATAATAATAACAGGAAGGCTCTCAACATATTACATTGACCACTTGGGATTCCATGGACAAGATTCACCCAAAAAATGGGAAGGCAGTAATGATTATGATTCACATGGTCTGAGGAGAATTTTTGTCAATTGAGATCCAGATCCACTGTGGTACTTGAGTATGTTTTCTGTGAATTGGATAATACAGATGGCCTACAAAGAATACATTCTAAATTAATAATGATAATAGCACATTTTAGTGTCTTCTACCAAATCCAGAAATATTACTATAACCTTATTCTTCCAAGAACATATCATTTCATTTTCAAACAGCTTAATGAGTAGCAGTAGCCTGGATAGCCCACAGCAGACATAAGGACATAATGAGATTAAAATAGCAAAATCCTCTTTTTTTCCTTTTATGTGTTTGCAAAAAAACAAAACAAAACATGAATTTAGTTTCAATTTATATTTTACTGTTCCAAACTAAGGCCTTTTGTAAGTTCCTTCACATTCAAACTGCTCATTAGAAAACAGGAAGAAGGAAAATGGCAGCCAAAAGATGGAGAGTCTCTTTTTTGTAGGTCTTATTTGTAGGACAGCACTGATTGAAGATTGTGTTTTGGGGAGTAAGGTATATAGAAAGATAGGAAGGGGCTAAGTTATGAAGACTTTGAATGCCAAAAAGAGACTGTCACAAAGAAAGAAGGATATATGTCCATCTAATTTGCTGTCTTACAAATATCAATCAATCAATTAATTCAAGAAACATGTATTAAGTGCTTACTATGTGCCAGAATGCAAAGGAGAGAAAAGCCATAAAACAGCTCTTGCTTTCAAGGGGTATTCCAAACTCTATTCCACATTCCAATAGAGAATATAATAAATAAATCAGAACATATAGCCCAAAGGGCAACCAGACCATACCTTTTGATTCGGCATTACTGTGTCTGTATCCTAAAGATATCATAAAAAGGAAAAAGGACCTGCACATATAAAATATTTATAGTAGTTCTTTTTGTGATGACAAAGAATTAGAAATTGAGGGAATGTCCATCAATTGCGAAATGATTGAATAAGTCATTGTATGTGATTATGATAAAATACTATTGTACTATAAGAAATGATGAGCAGGCAGATTATGCTTAAATGAACTAACTGAGAGGAGAATACTGTGCAAAATAACAGCAGTGTTGTGCAATGATCAATTGCAATAGACTTTAGTTCTTTTCAATGCTAGAGTAATCCAAGACAATTCCAAAAGATGGAATGATGGAAAATGTTGATTAAATCCAAAGAAAGAATTATAGAGTCTGCATGCAGATCCAAGTATACAATCTTCACTTTTTTTTTTTGTAAAAGTTAGGAGAAAAATTTGGAACTTAAGATCTTATAAAAAGCAAATGTTGAAAACTTTTTACACAAAATTTGGGGAAAATATTATTTATAAAACAATTTTAAAAGGAAAAATGCACAACATATTTCAAATCAGAGTTGTTTAGGCTTTTTGAGTAGAAGAGCATGTATGTGTGTGTGTGTGGATAATCTCTAGGCCTTAAAACAATTCTTGATATATAGTGGGTGCTTAATAAATGCTTGTTGATTTGACTTGATTGGAAAAAAAACATACAAAACTTATGTATGCATCATAGATGGAAAATAATGTCAGAGTGGAATGATCAAGTGCCTGGGAAGACCTGAAAAAATGTAGGATTTAAGGTGAGCATTCAGAGAAGGCTGTCAACTCAAAGACTGTCAGGGACAGGTATTCTAGGTATGAGGCACTTACTTTACAAAAGTAAAGTGATGGAAGATTATGATTTGATGAGGAATAGCAAGAGTGATATCCATGAATAATATCGTGTGTGGAGATGAATTAAGTGTGAAAAGACTAGAAAGTTTAGAACAGACTTGGTAGTAAAGAGCCTTAAATGCCAAATAGATGGCTTTACATTTGATCCTGGAGATAACAAGGAGTGACGAAATTTATTGAGTATGGGAGTGATACAATTAGACCTACAAATTAAGAAAATTATTTTGGTAGCTGTTTGGAGACAGATTAAAGTGAGGAAAGAACTGAGGCAAGAAGACCAATTAAGAGGTTATTGCATTAGATCAAGCAAAAGTGACAAGGGTCTGAAATAGGGTAGTGGTTATTTGGTGGTGAGATGGGAATTTATATTAAACATGTAAAGATAAAAAGTGACCAGATTTGTCAGTAGACTAGCATGAGTAACGGGCTGAGATTGACAGTAAGAATGTGAACCTGGATGATTAGGAATGACAAACATGAGAAGTTCAGAGAGGGATGGTTTGAAGAGGAAAATAATGAATTCCATTTGGGATATGTTGATGTGTTGCCCACATAGCATCTAATTTAAAATGTTCGAGGCAATTGGAAATGAAACTTAAAAGAGAGATTGGGTTGGAGAAATAGATTTGTGAATCATCTGCATAGAGATGATAATTGAACCCATGAATCCTGCTGGGATAACCCAGTGAGAGAGAATAGTGGAAAACATAAAAGGTTCTGAAAGGAACCTTTGAGAGGAATGATACCCCCAGGTGGCAGGTGTGACCAGCTTTAAGATCCAGCAAGAGAGACAAAGACAGATTGACTAAGAGGAAGAGAGCCAATATAAAAGAGTAACATGAAAACTGAGAGAGGAGAGAATAGCCAGCAGGAGGTGGTTCAAAGTGTCCAATGCTATAGAAAGCTCAAGAAGGAAGAAGATTGCAAAATGCCACTGGATTTGCCATAGAAGTGATCACTGGAAGCTGTGGAGGAAATAGTTTCAACTAAATAATAAGATCAGAATCCAAGTTAAGGATTTCAAGGAGTTTAGAAGAGGCACTGGGTATGAATTACTTTTTTAAGTAGTTTAGCAGACTGAGAAAATAAAGAGATAGGATGATAGTGGTGTTGATAGGACCAAGTGGGCATTTTTTTTTTGAGGATGGGAAAGATATGGGCATGATTGTAGGAGGCAGGTAGCTAGGTGGTACAGCGGATAGAGCACCAGGCCTGGCGACAGGAAGACCTGAGTTCAAATGTGGCCTCAGACACTTACTAAAAGTGTGACTCTAGATAAGTCATTAATTGTTTAACTTGTATTCCACATCTGTCAAATGAGCTAAAAAAGGAAATGGCAAACCACTCCAATATCTTTGCCAAAAAAACCCCAAATGAGTTCAAAAAGCATCAGTCACAGATAAAAAACAACTGAATAACAACAAGGAAGGAACAATAGATAGAGATTGAAAATTATTGAGAATGGGAAGGGACAATGTGCTGAAGAGGATGGGGTGGGATGGTATCAAGCAGGCATATGACCTTGACAAGGGGAAGAACCTCTTCTTCATCATAGATTTTATCCTAGTGAGAGAAATAGTGATAGATGATGTCAGACAGGTGTGAAATGAAGAAAAAAGAAGAAGAGGAAGTTCTTAGCAGTTGGTCCCAATTTTTTCATTGAAATATAAGTTGAATATTTAACATGTATTGAACTATCTGCCATTTAGGGGAGGGGATGGGGGGAAGGAGGGAAAAAGTTGGAACAGAAGGTTTTGCAAGGGTCAGTGTTGAAAAATTACCCATGCATATGTTTTGTAAATTAAAACTATAATAATAATAATTTTTTTAAAGAAAATTAGAATCAGATAAGGGGAAGCAATGGTACAGGATAGATCTCTTTGTACAAGATAATTCCACAGGGTCAGCTTGCTCCTCCCTAGGTCCCACTTAGATACTAGGGACATGGTCTTTTGCTAGAGGCCATCCACACCATCATAACCAATCTACAAAGAATCTACAAAATGAAAGGAATCCCCAAGAGCATCTATTTCAATTTGTTACTAACCAAGAATCATTCCACAGCCTCAATCTTTTCATTAACAAACATTGATGAAACACTTACTAGTCCTTCAGCTAGGTGCTAAGGACACAAAGGCAAAAAGTAGTTCTGCCCACAAGGAGCTTATATTTTAGAATGCACTTAAACTGATACATCAGACAGATGGAACCTCCCCAACTAATCTTTCCCTGTTTTGAGGCATTTGCACATTTGGTAAGCAAAACATCAAGGGCATTGACTAAGTCATTGGTATTTTCCATGATATGAAGTTTGTTAATACAGTGGTTCATGTGTTGTCTAACAGGGCACACAGAACAAAAAAAAATCTCTCTAGTGTTGGTCATTACAAGCTCGATGAAGCCCCAGAGAGCTTTCATTAGCTTTTATGGCTGACACTGGGCACTGATTTAATATCATTCCTTCCAGGGAAATGCAAAGTCAGCAAGCAGAGGGGAAAAGTATTGACATTGGGATCAGTAGACTTGTGGACAAATCCCAGTCCTGTCACATTAATTTATCTGTGTGAAATTGGGAACATCATTTTCTTGGACCTCATTTTCCTCATCTACAAGGAAATAGAATCAGATGATCTCTTATCTATCTTTACATTGATGTTTCTATGAAATGTTCTTTGAGGAAACTGATCAACTGAATCTAACCTACTTATCATTTATAGACCTGATCTTAGACATAGCTATTAGAAGTTAATCTATCCCCTGAGCAAATGAAAAATAAATGGCAAATTTATACTTTATATTTCAGATGTTTGACCTGCTGCTTGACAACCCCCACAAGCTTCTGTTTGGCCATCTCTCAACTTGTCATTAATACAATTTAATCACCAGAATAATTCTTTAACAAATTTTCAATTATCTTTCTATTCAGCAGCTTTCTTCCTTGTCCTTGGTTTGTTTGTTTGTTTGTTTGTTTTTGCAACTTAAAATTGTCAACTATTTCTTTTCTGGGTGCTCCCCCCTTTTCTTTTTTTTCTTTAGCATAAATTTTAAACATATCCATCAAAAGAAAGAGTGTTGTTTTTCCCCCAATTGAGCTTGGCACTTTCACCTTTTTAGTTTTTGATTAGCTGAATTATTTATAGATCTACAATATAAGTCACTGAGCAGCCTTGCCTGAAGCAAGGTATGTAACTTTAAAAGAATATCACATTCTGGAGAGCAATTTAGAACTATGCTCAAAAAGTTATCAAACTGTGCATACCCTTTGATCCAGCAGTGTTTCTACTGGGCTTACATCCCAAAGAAATCTTAAAGAAGGGAAAGGGACCTGTATGTGCAAGAATGTTTGTGGCAGGTCTCTTTGTAGTAGCCAAAAACTGGAAACTGAGTGGATGCCCATCAATTGGAGAATGGTTGAATAAAGTGTGGTATATGAATATTATGGAATATTATTGTTCTGTAAGAAATGACCAACAGGATGATTTCAGAAAGGCCTGGAGAAACTTATATGAACTAAGGCTGAGTGAAATGAGCAGGACCAGGAGATCATTATATACTTCAACAACAATACTATATGATGATCAATGCTGATGGATGTGGCCATCTTCAACAATGAGATGAAGCAAAGCAGCTCCAATAGAGCAGTAATGAATTGAACCAGCTATACCCAGTGAAAGAACTCTGGGAGATGACTATGAATCATTACATAGAATTCCCAATCCCTATATTTTTGTCCACCTGCATTTTTGATTTCCTTCACAGGCTAATAGTACACTATTTCAAACTCTGATTCTTTTTGTACAGCAAAATAATTGTTAGGACATATATGCTTATATTGTATTTAATTTATACTTTAACATACTTAACATGATTGGTCAACCTGCCATCGTGGGAGGGGATGGGGGGAAGGAGGGGAAAAATTGGTACAAAAGGTTTGGCAATTGTCAATGCTGTAAAATCACCCATGCATATAACTTGTAAATAAAAGCTATAATAAAAAAAAGAAAGAAAAAGAATATCACTTAGAGGTTCCAAATAGAGGGAACTCAACTGTAAAATAGAGGGGCTCAACTATATCCTCTGGGAAAAGGCAGAACAGAATAGAGCCAATCTGACTAAGAATAGCAAACATCTTTGGGTCTGTTGCCATATTTCACTATGAATCACTCTGAGATAAGAATCACCTTCTACCTGTGTTGTATGTCCTTCATTCTTTTTTTTTTTTTAATTTTTATTTAATAATTACTTTATATTGACACTCGTTTCTGTTCCGATTTTTTTTTCCCTCCCTCCCTCCACCCCCTCCCCTAGATGGCAAGCAGTCCTTTATATGTTGGATATGTTGCAGTATATCCTAGATACAATATATGTTTGCAGAACCGAACAGTTCTCTTGTTGCATAGGGAGAATTGGATTCAGAAGGTATAAATAACCCGGGAAGAAAAACAAAAATGCAGATAGTTCACATTCGTTTCCCAGTGTTCTTTCTTTGGGTGTAGCTGCTTTTGTCCGTCATTTATCAATTGAAACTCAGGTCTCTTTGTCAAAGAAATCCACTTCCATCAAAATATGTCCTCATACAATATCGTTGTCGAAGTGTATAATGATCTCCTGGTTCTGCTCATTTCACTTAGCATCAGTTCATGTAAGTCTCGCCAGTCCTCTCTGTATTCATCCTGCTGGTCATTTCTTACAGAACAATAATATTCCATAACATTCATATACCACAATTTACCCAGCCATTCTCCAATTGATGGGCATCCATTCATTTTCCAGTTTCTAGCCACTACAAACAGGGCTGCTACAAACATTTTGGCACAAACAGGTCCCTTTCCCTTCTTTAGTATTTCTTTGGGATATAAGCCCAATAGAAACACTGCTGGATCAAAGGGTATGCACAATTTGATAATTTTTTGGGCATAATTCCAGATTGCTCTCCAGAATGGTTGGATTCGTTCACAACTCCACCAACAATGCATTAGTGTCCCAGTTTTCCCGCATCCCCTCCAACATTCATTATTATTTTTTCCTGTCATCTTACCCAATCTATATGTCCTTCATTCTTGAAGAAGACCATGACATCAGGAAGGTGATGCCATGTCATGCAAATTAATCACATTTAAATGAGGGAGAGCTGTGCAAAGTCATCTGCCTCACTTTCTCCTCCAGAGTCATCTGTAGTCCAATGGCAAGGTATAAATCAGGAAAACTGGAAATGGAATAGGAGAATGTGGCCTTAAACTCAGGTTTTTAATTTAGGTTTTACTTTGACTGAAGCAACTGCCCATTCAATGATTAAGGATAGATAAGAAATGAGGAATGAAAATAATATCCATTTATCCATATTCAGTCTCCATAATTCTGTCTCTGGATGCAGATGACATTTTCTATCTAAAGTTTATTGCAATTGCAGAGGATCACTGACTTGCTGAGAAGAGCTAAGTTTATTATAGTTGATCATCACACATTCTTGCTGTTGCTATGTATATCTGATAAGACGATATCTGACATTCCAATAGCTTGGGATGGGGAGAGGTATTCTGATATTCTAAAACATAAGATCTTTTATCCTTATCAAGTATTCTGATAAAGAGGGAAAGGAGGTTTTGCAGAACTGAGAAGTATGGAAACCAAAGCAGGATTGAGTCAGGATAATTAGGGAAACTGAGTCAGGACACTAAAAGAGAACTATGGCATAACAATCAAAACTATTCCAATATCTTTGCCAAGAAAACTTCAAATGAGGTCACACAGAATGGGGGGGGGGGGAAGAGAACAAGAACCCCAATGCAATAGAAACAAACTTTTATTAAGCACCTACTATGTGCTGAATGAATACTGTGTTTATCTTTTGGGGATACTGTTATGCCACAGTTTTCTTTAACTGACCTGACTCAGTTTCCCTGTCTCAGTTACCTTAACTGTTCTGTCTCTGACCCAGTAAAACTAAGGATTATTCGCTCTCGGGTTGTAAATTAGCAAGATAAAAGAGTAGATCTCCTGATTCTTTTATGGATTTACAATATTCCTTTAGAATATTCCAAGACCAACCCATGATATCTTTACTTCTTTGTCTCTGGAATTTTTAGGTTTTATGGCTTCCCCTCCCTGATAAAAAAACTTTCCCTCCCTGTCTCTTCTTTGTCTCCAAAAAGGTATTTAAGAAGTTGTTGTTCCTCCATTCATTGCTGGAGAATGGCATCTGGTAGCTGTATGCTGGACGCTGGATTCTTTGGGTCCTCCAGCCCTGGGACCAATATGGATTCCCTGGTCCCAGTATACTTATCTCTGTCTGACTGGATAATCTGAGACGAGAGTCCTGTCCAGTCAATCTTACTCTCCCATTAATAAAATATTAAAAACTCTCTAATCTCTCTCCTGCCTCAGTTTCTCCGGCATTACAATACAAAGAAAGGAAAAATAATTTTTGCTCTTTTAAGAAACTTATATTCTAATGGAGAAAACCAACTCTGAAACTGGATAAATTGGAGATAATCAACAGAAGAAAGGTGTTAAAATTAGCCAGGAGATTCAGCCTAATTGGGTAAGAATTCCAGGTATACCAGATAGTCACGAAAATTCCCCAAGCTGGGAAGTGGAAAGATTTTTGTAAGAAACAACAAGGAAGCCATATCACCGGTGGCTGTATATCTGCTTTAGGGTTCTAGGAGTACTCCTAAGGGGTTAGAGTATGTTTTTAATGTTTTGAAGGGAAAGTACTATCATCAAGAGGAAGGTGGACTTTTAACAGGTAGGTGTATTTATTTTTACAATTACAATTTATAAGTTACAGAAAAGGAAATTGATACTATATATATTGTACATTATGTACAATACATAATACTGTATACAATTCATATACAATGACATGTATAGGATGTGTGTTCACACCCTGTTCACACACATCCTATGGTAGAATCTTCCAAGCTTGTATTGGTCTGATCAGCCAGTCAGAGACACTCTACTCTAAATCCCAACTTTGGTTTTCTTCAACAACAAAGGACAGCAATTAGACTTGACCAAGAGTGCCAGGCCTGGAGCTAAGAAGACCCAAGTTCAAATTCGGCCTTAGACATTTACTAGCTATGTGGCCCTGGACAAGTCCCTCAATTTTGTTTGCCCCAGTTTCCTCATCTAGAATGAGCTGGAGAAAGAAATAGCAAACCACTCTGATGAACTCCTGAGTAGCAGAGAAAGCCTGAATCACTATAAACAAGTTGGAAGTTTACCTACAATCTGAAGGAAGCAGGGAAGAAGACAGGTAGTATCATCTCAGCTTTAAGTGGGCCTTTTATTCTTAAATAGGCCTTTTGTTCAAGTGGACTTTTGATTGCAGTCCCACCCCAGGTGGAGATCTTTGGAAATTCTACCTTTACTGTATCTAATCAAAAAGCCAAGTTATGATGTCAAACCCTTGAGGTTATATTTCCCCCACAAAAGATCTGCTTGTATTATAGATCCTTGTAAAATGCTTATATTTTTAGCCTACTACTTATATACCCACCTCATAGAGTTTTTCTCCTTGTTATGGAGAACTCCTTTTGGGGGTTAATCGTTTTGCTAAGCATCATAACAGCTAATGTATTTTAGGGCCCTAAACTCTTTTTAAGGTTAGTCCCATAATCCCCTACTGATGAGATCTAGATATGGGGTACCTAAATTAAATTGGGGTTTAATTGAGCTCTAGTGACAGGTTCGGGGTACAGGGGGACAAATGGAGTTTCCCTGCAACCCCTTTGGATTCGGCATAAGGATATGGAGTTAAATGAAGTCTAATAGCTGCACAAGAGTTCCCAATAAAGGAATTTATTGGCCCGAATATCTAGATTGATAAAAGAGGTTTATTATGGGGTTTGGAAGTAAGATTAAAGCATAAAAGAAGTTTTAAAGTATAGTTAAGGAAATTGGTGAAGGTAGAGATAAGAAGGGCACTGGAAACAGGATTCCAGTGGACAGAGATCCCTGGTGTGCTAGACATAAGGCTGGCATGTTTGGAACCTCTGCAAAGAGAGGGCTCCAGCTTAACTCTTTTATAAAGAGAGATTTAGCTGGAGGGGTCTGTGGATAGAGTCCCAAGTTGGCTCAGTTCCAGGTGGGGCTGGGACAGGCCCCAATCTTCTATTGGATTTCAAAGGGACCAGGATTTGTGTATCAAAAAGTCCTAGACTGATAATGCGTCAACTAGGAGGGGTTGGGAATCAGAAAGAAATCAATTCTTAAAGGGACCACACCCGCATCACTACTTGCCATGCTTTAATGTCATCTTTCTCCTGGTCAATTGTGAGTTCCTTCAGGAAATTTGTCTTTCCCCTTGTTAATTGCCAAAACCCCTTTTCTTGCTAACTTCTCTTGGAATTTAGCCCATTCTTAAAGCAGCACAATAAAATCTTTACCCCTTGACTTAGCTATGCCTACAAATTATTTTGAGGTAACTCATATCAACATACTTTTGGGTTTCAATACTCCAAATCTCAACAATTCTATCTTTATTAAGATAATCCTAAATTAAGTCATGAAGAATCAGGCACAACTGAAACAACTGTATATTATACGTGTGTGTGTGTGTGTGTGTGTGTGTGTATGTATATATATATATAGTTATACATTATATTTGCAATTAGTTATAATATATGTTACTGTGTTTCAGTTTTCTTTCTAGTTCTTTATATTTTGTTTTGTGCATTTAAAATGTCCTAAGAAGATCACATTGCTAAAAAAAAAAAAAAATGATGGTGTAAAAAAGATTAAGGTTAAGAAATCCCTTTCACTAGATGAAAGAATCCTATTACATGATTCAATTTAACCCTTCTCCCTGTAATGCCAGGGAAACTGAGGCAGAAGAGAGATTAGAGAGTTTTTAATATTTTATTAATGGGAGAGTATAACTAACTGGACAGGACTCTCATCTCAAATTATTCAGTCAGACAGAGATAAGTATACTGGGACCAAGGGATCCATGTTAGTCCCAGGGCTGGAGGAGACTATCATCTCAAAGAATCCAGTGTCCAGCATCCAGCATCCAGCCTCCAGCAATGAATGGAGGAACCCCAACTTCTTAAATACCTTTTCTCTAAATAAAGGAAGGGGTAAGAAGTGAGGGAAAACTTCTGTCAGGATCAGGGAGGCCATAAATCCTAAAAACCCAGAGACAGGATATTTGAACACACAAAGATATCAGGGAGAGGTATTTTAGAGGGATGTTGTAAATTCTTGAGGACAGAAAAGAGTCAGGAGGTCTACTATCTTGTTTATCTTGCTTGCATTAACAATTTTATAACCTTAGAGCAAATAGTCCTCAGTCTTAATGGCCCAGAGCGGGGCTTACAATTTAGGGGACTGAGACAAAACAGTTAAGGAAACTGAGAGAAGGGAAACTAGTGCAGGGAAACTGAGTCAGGACAGTTAAAGAGAACTGTGGCATAACACCCCCAACCAGACAGTTTCTTGGGACTAATCCCATTCTAACAAACATGCTGTGTCAGGATCAAAGACCACCACTTTTTTTTTTTTAACTCCTTTCTTTTACTATTAGGAGACACTGTGTTTTCTAGAGGTAAGGTCCAGCAAGTAAGCTGTGTCCTGAGCTTAGCATAACAACAATCCTTTGCACTCACCCTTGGAATAAATAGTGCTGCAATTAAATCACAGAATTTATCATACCTGATCTTGGGCAAGCATCAACAAGCCCAGCTATGAAGCTTTGCTGATGGACTTTTTGTTACTGGATAACCTTGCTTCATTGTTGCTGCTATGACTTACTATTGTTGCTACACTATACTTTTTTATTTTTTGTCTAGCCATAAATAAATAAATCAAGATTCCTACTAGAGGAGGTCCTGACACATGTGTCTAATTCTTTCCCCCAGGAGAATAAAAAAGCTTTTTTTGCTTTTAATATATGTGAATTCTTTGGTATTTTGGGACTGAAAAGTGATAGTAAAACCTCTGTGATTTTTTGATCATTTTTTACCACAGTTGACACTTGTAAAAAATTTTCCTGACATCTTGAAATAATGTCTTTTTTTTTTTTTTTAAGAGGAAATCAGGGTTAAGTGACTTGTGCAGGGTCATACAGCTAGTAAATGTCTGAGGCTGGATTTGAACTAAAGTTCTCCTGACTCCAGGGCTAGTGCTCTATCTACTCTTCCACCTAGAAGTATATAGCATTGTTTGTTTGTTTTGGGGGGAAGACAACAGAATAAAGGAAATTTGAATTCTAATTAAATCTGCCTTCTAACACCCATATTGTGACCTTGAAAACAATAAATATTTATTGAGTTTCTATTATCTACAGGGTGCTAGTGTAATGTAGCCTTTGGGGGAGAGATTAAGATTTAGTTATCTAGACTACACTGAGTAATGAATAGAATGTTAAGATACAATCAGATCAAATTCTGGAAGCTAATTAGATATCTGTGTGACTGACCCTGGAAAAATTATGAGTCTCAGGCTCTTTCTAGAACTTGTCTCACAAATCATATACAGTCCCAAGCTGTATTTATAGAATGATAGCTCTCCAATTGGAAGGGGCTTCAGAAGCCAACCCCTTCCTTTTACAGATGAGGAAATTGAGGTTCAGAGAGGAGAAGTGATTTATCCAAAATTCCATATTTGGTAAATGTCAGAAGTGAAATTCAAATCCAGATCCTCTGACACTTAGATCCATTACTATTTTTATCATGTCACGTAGTTCCTTTCCTCAATTCAAAAACCATTTATTAAGCATCTACCAGGTGCCAGATACTTGGTATACAAAGACAAAGCTATAAAAAAACAAAAATGTAATCCAGTTTGTTCTCAAGGAGGTTAAGTAACAGATCCAACATATAGAAAGATTAAGTAAATATGATTCAGATGCAGAATAAATATGAAGTAATACATAAGGGAGCACAGTAATAATCACATTTTAGAAGAGGTATCACCATCTTCTTTGACACTGTAGTTCAAGGACTATGGGACCTTTCCACTTCACTAGCAGCTGAAACTTTTCTTCCCCATGAAATCATGAGCTCCTGGAGAACAGGTACTGAATTTTTTTTTTCTATTTTTATAACTAGCACTTAGTACAATGCTTTGTACAAAGTATTATTTAATAAATATTTTATGTTGTTTTGTCATTTTCAGTCTTGTCCAACTATTAATGATCCCATTTGGGGTTCTCTTGACAAAGATACTGGAATGATTTGCTATTTACTTCTCCAGTTCATTTTACAGATAAATAATTTGTCATTTATCTGAATCATACATCTAGTATGTGAGTCTAGATTTGAACTCATGTTTTCCTAACTTCAAGCCTGGTGCTCTATACACTGTTCCAGCTAGCTGATGCTGAGAGTTAACCCTGTTTACCTCAATTTCTTTATATATAAAATGATTGAGAGAAGGAAATGAAAAACCATTTCAGTATCTTTGCCAAGAAAACTCCAAAATGGAATCATGAAAATTCTTAGAAGACTGAAATAACTCAATAACAACAAAAAGTCTTCTATTCAAAATTAAGAAGGAAAAGTTTTCAAAAAAAAAAAAAAAAAAAAACAACACATGGATACTTTTCCACACCAAGACGGCAACAGTCAACAAATGGAAATACTGATCTCAGATTCTTTTCTGTTCCGTCTAAGAGAAGGAAAGAGCTGCTAGTCATTGGCGGAGTAGATGAGAAGGGGAAAAAAACAGGTAAGACCACCAACAGTCAAGCAAGCTCTCCTTTAATCAGCCCCCATGAGTTCTGTTTGTCTTCTACCACACCTGGACAAGTTGAAAGATACATAGAAGCATCTTTGTCATGTCTTCCTATTGAGCCCTATGACATCTTCTGACTCTGCTCAGTGTGATTTATGAAGATTTTTTTTTAATGAGTGATTTCATTATAAACACATTTCTTCCCCAGGGGATTCATTAATCCAGATTTACTGTGCATGCTAAACCAAGCTTTTAATAGTTTCCAACATCATTAGGCCTATAATAATTCTATTTAGATATCATAATTTATAATAGTCCCAATCAATTTATCAATGCTACTCACCTCTTGCTAGATGAAGAAGACCAGGCACTCATGTTCCTCCAGGAACATAATCCCCAAAGGAAAAAGGAAAAAGAAAGGAAAACCAAAATGGACCTCTCTTATTATTATTCCTACTTGAGTCTGTATTCACATTTTCATTTTAGCCATTTCACTACGTTTAGCTTGAGTGAATAGGAAGCTAATTTTTTAAATCTGAGCACAAAGTCAAACAAATATAAATTTTCTTCCGATGACTCTCACTGGTTCCAGGAATATTCAAGTAGGACTAGCACCTCTGCTAGATGAGAGCTGACAAGCTTTTTTCAGGGCTGTTCCTCCACATTTGGTGTCTATCTGGTACTGAAATCTCATATGTGGCTCCAAGAAAGTTGTAGCATCCACAGTGGCCATACTCCATAAATTGTCTCAGTAGTCATGCTAAATCAAATTGTGGGTAACCATGCCTCAAACCTTTTGGTGAGTTAGGAGGAGGCTACCTCAAGCATTTGAAAATTTCCTTTACTGTAAAAGGCAGAAAAGTAATAGGCAAGACTTTTTTTTTGTCTTGCTGCTGAAATTCACTGACTCTGGAAGAGAAAGTGAGGCTGATGATCTTGTGCACTTCTGCCTCCCTTAAATTCACTCCATACACAAGTCAAGACCTCATGATGCCATTGGTCCTCTTCAAAAAATAAAGGAAAAACTAGATGACATGACTCCAAATCTTGCAAGGCTACTTTCTATTAGCAATCAAAATTTTAAGTGGTCACAGGGGTCATATTGAGGTATAAAATACTCCCAATCTGGATATTTTCTTTTTTCTTTTTTTTTTTTTTACTTAATAGTATTTTATTTTTCCCAATAAAGATAATTTTCAACATGTAAGATTCTGAGCTCTAAATTTTCCTCCTTTCTTCCCTTTTTTCCCTTCCTTCCTGAGACAACAAGCAATCTGATATAGCCTATACATGTACAATCATGTTAAACATTTCCATATTAGACTTGAAAAAATTTTTGAACAAAAATGAAGAACCATGAGAAAACAAAAACAACAAAAAGCAAAAAAAAAAAAAAAAAAGTGTGCTTTGATTTGCATTCACTCTTCATAGTTCTCTCTATGGTTACAGATGGCATTTTCCATTCCAAATCTATTAGAAATGACTTAAGAATTTTGCTGAGAAGGACTGAGTCTATCATAATTGATCATTGCACAATCTTGCTGCTACTGTCTCACTTTTGTATTTGCATCCCTAGTGCTTAACACTACTCAACATATAAGGAGTGATATCTGAAATGTTGCTAGAATTTAATTTGTTTTTTCATCCATTCCTTCATTCTTTATTCATTTATTCCACAAATGAAGCACAAGAGCCTCCATTCAACATTCTTTTTCTGGTTCTGCTCATTTCACTCAACTTCAGTTAACTCTGGGTTTTATTGCTGTTCTTCATGACTGAAATGTTCTCTCTCCTTATCTCTACCTCCTGGCTTCTTCTGTATTCCAAGCTTTCCTGATCTCTCTTAATTCTAATACCTTCTCTCTGTTGATTATTTCCAATTTATCATTCTATAGCTTATCTGTACATAGTTTTTTTGTTTGTTTGTAGGTTTTTGTTTTTGTATATTTTCTCTCCCATTGGACTGTCTTTTGACTCTCTTTGAATCCCTAGAGCTTAGCACAGTGCCTGGTATCCAGCAAGTGCTTAACACATTTTTACTAATTGACTGGAAGGGAATTTAGATATTAATCCACCCCATTTATTCTAGAATGAAAAAACTGAAGCCCAGAGAGGCTATACCTTGTTTATGATTATAATTTACATGGGATAATTATCGGAACCAGAATTGAATCCAGGTTATAATATAGTGGGAAGAATGGCTAATTTGGAGTCCAGGGAAGTGGGTGCTGATTTGACTATGACACTTAATACCTAACTGACTTTGGGCAAATCACTTCTTCTCTGTATCTTAGTTTCCTCATTTGTACAATGTGAACTTGGATTGAATGCTAATTCTGATTTTCCCAATTAAATTGAATCTTTAATCTCAAGATGTTATTTAATAAAAATTTTATTTCCTATATTCATTTCCATATAAGAATTCTCATATAAAGAATATTTCCATATTCCCATATATTATCTTCTTTATGCCTTCTCCTCTGCATTCACAATGTAATTTATAGTTTTACTTTTATTGTGATTCAAAGACTAGACCTGTGATTTCTAGGGATCTCCACTTGATTAAACTCCCTCCATCAATGCAGATCATATTTTCTTTGCAATGGATGTTCTTGCAGATTAAGTGATATACCCAACATCACATAGTCAATATGTGTCATAGCCTGTACTTGAACTCAGCTCTTCCTGATTCTAAGTCCCAGTCTCTATTCATTACACCATGTTATGTTTATACCTTTGAAATTTATTTCTTTATTCTAGACTTTACAGGATCTATTAGCTGAATAACTCCACATCTAGGATGTCTCTTAAGAGTTCTGGCTCACATCCCATCTAACCACAGAATAGCAAGATCTATTTGAGCATCTTGGCTTTTACATGCATCATTTAGCATTTTCTTCCCCCACACCTTCCCCAGTAGTGAACTGTTAAATGTTTACCAACTAGCTTTCTGGAAAAAAAGTTCAATTTACAACCCCCATACCTTTCTCAAGTCTAGAAATTAACAACAACAACAAAAAAAAATCAAGCCTTATTTGTAGCATTTGATGATTTCTAAAATGTAATCAAAATTTAACAACCAGTTCTCTCAAGTCATTATGAACTGAATCCAGCTCACCCAGCTTACTTCTTGCTTTTGGAAGATTATTCAAATCAATGCTACTGATAGGGTATGGGAGTTGAACCACAAAAATATATTGGGCCATTGTTATGAGATGTCTCGAAAGAATTTGTAGATTTAGACCATCTCCAAATCAAGAGACAAAAATTTAATTATTACACCATTGGCTGGAGCACTAAGTTCCAAAGGGAAGTTTTAGGAATCAATAAGGGGAAAGATTTGGGGTAGGACAACTCCCCATTAATAAGGGAGAAGATGCATAACAAGGGGAAAGAAGTTATAATGCAGACTGAACACCTAATGAACTAGTCATAACAAGGAGAAAGATGGCATAAGGCAGAAAAAATTCCTAGAGAATTTTGCTGTTCATAAGGCAGGCAGTTCATAAGGAAACCCACTATTATGACAATTTGTAAGCAGGCTAAATTCCTAAAAGAAATTAGCAAAAAAATAGAAAAAAAAATAACCTCAGGGATTGCCATCTATAAGTTGGCCTTCTGATTGGATACAGTAAATGTGGGGTCATGATAATTTTGTCACTCCAAAGAATTCAACAAGGGCCAAGTACAGCAAAGGCCAGCTTAAGAACTATATAATCAGTGCCCCTCCCTGCTTGTCTCAGAAAGTAGCTATGGGAATTCAACCAGGGTTCACTGCAGCAAAGGCCCACTTAAATTCCACATAAATTCAGCAAAAGCCTTCTCCTATCGATGCCTTTCCCTGTGGCCCTGCCATTGATTCTGGAAAGGATATGTCAGTTTACTGCCCAATAACTTCCTTCACAAGCTCTTTTACTCCCCAGATCAAAACTCACTTTCTTGACTCCCATTTCCTTATTAGGTTGTCTGTTCTTATTAGAATTGTATGCTCCTTGAGGGCAGGCATAGTCTCACGTTTGCATTTGTATCCTTAGGGCTTAAACAGTATACACCACATAAGCTGTGATATCTGAAATATAGCTAGAATTTAATTTTTTTCATTCATTTCTTCATCCACTCATTCTACAAATGAAGCATAAGAACTTCCATTTAATAGGCAATATTAAATTAGATGTAAAGTAATGCCTTCCTGTCTGCCAGTTCCCAAGAAATGTTCATTTTTGGATGAATCTATTAGAACAACTGAAATTGGCCAAAATGTTCTTTCTGTTGCTTATAGAGTCGCAATCACAGTCTCTCTCTCCCTTGAAAGCTTTCTTTTGTAAACTGTCAGAAGAATCCCTCTACTGGTCCTTGGTGCCCAGCTTAAAACTATTAAGGATTCCTTTGGTTCAGGATTTTATCTATTATTTGTTTCATGTTCTTTTCATGTTGGGTTTTAAATTCCACAAAGTCACTTATGATGCAGTTGCTAGTTTTCACTGGGCTTTTAATGAGAGTGGCTACTGTAAGTGTTTTAAAGGCTTGAGGAGGAATATTAAAGAGTTTCAAAGTATAAATGCATTAATACATTATTAAAATGAGTTAAACAAAATACATCCCAAAGATCATAATAGATATAAATGATATCTATTTTGAAAGAGCTGTCATTTAAAAAGTATTTGCTCAACTGGAAGTTGAATGGATGCCCATCAATTGGAGATTGGCTGAGTAAATTATGATATATGAATGTTATAGAATATTATTGTTCTGTAAGAAATGACCAGCAGGATGAATACAGAGAGGCCTGGAGAAACTTACATGAACTGATGCAGAGTGAAATGAGCAGAACCAGGAGATCATTATACACTTCAACAACAATACTATATGAGGATCAATTCTGATGGAAGTGGATATCTTCAGAAACAAGAGGATCCAATTCAGTTCCAATTGATCAGTGATGAACAGAACCAGCTACACAGTGAAAGAACACTGGGAAACAAGTGCGGACTGCTTGCATTTTTGTTTTTCTTCCCAGGTTATTTTTACCTTTCTAAATCCAATTTTTCTTGGGCAACAAGAGGACTGTATAAATATGTCCACATATATTGTATTTAAGCTATACTCTAATGTGTTTAACATGTATGAGACTGTCTGTCATCTAGGGGAGGGGGTGGAGGGAAGGAAGGGAAAAGTTGGAACAGAAGTGTTTGCAAGGGTCAGTGCTGAAAAAGTATCCATGCATATGTTCTGTCAATAAAAAGCTATAATAAAATAAATAAAAAGTATTTGCTCTTACATTTTTATGGGTTGTTTTCCATTATAATATTTTAAAGCAGATTAAAAATGTGATGCATACATAGATTGATTGTGACCTCAACTGAGAATTATGTCAGGGCCAAATAAATGAATTAATATTCACAAGAGGAAGGTACAGAAGAGAATGATTGAATTATAGACTTGGAGTTTTGGTCAAATCAACACTCTAGAAGCCTATTGTATCTGAGTGAGAGTAAATTCTCTCTTCTTCAGAGATTCTATCAGAGATGAGGATTGGACTTGAATATGGAATTGTCATTGAAAATATGAGGGGGTGGGGCAGCTAGGTGGCAAAGTAGATAGAGCACCATTCCTGAAGTCAGAAGGACCTGAGTTCAAATCTGGTCCCAGACACTTAACACTTCCTAGCTGTGTGACCTTGAGCAAGTTACTTAACCCCAATTGCCTCAGCAAAAAAGAAAGAAAGAAAGAAAGAAAGAAAGAAAGAAAGAAAGAAAGAAAGAAAGAAAGAAAGAAAGAAAGAAAGAAAGAAAGAAAAAGACCACGATTGACAGTCATATTTCTCTGACCCAGGTCTGAAGGAATCTGTGAAGCTCAGATCTTTGTCATTTGACAATTCATCTTATTCATGACTAACCACATTCCTCAGTCATTCCAGTTGCATCATGATTTTAATCTGGGCTTCCTGAATTTCCCAGGCTTAACCTGTTGGACTGGTTGTCTACCCTTCAATTCTTCATTAATTTGTTGGGTTTTTTTTCAAGCTCCTTGATGCATCCTTGTCTGCTACCCCATAATATGGCACTTCCATAGTCTACTTTTGTTTCTATCCCTCTCTCTCCTTATATTTTACACAAAACCAGATTACTCTTTCTTCTAATTCCACCACCTTGTGTTCCTACCCCCAAATCTCCTGATAATAAACTCTGGTTACCTTTCTCTGATTCAGCATTTTACCTCAAATTGTCAGCAACAACAATGGGTTTTAATTTGCTACTGCTACCCTAGTTCAGACAGGATCCTATTGTACTTTCTGAGCTTTTGTAACTGCTTCAGGGGTGAGTAACTCCTGAGGAGTGAACCTTTCAAAAGCCCAACTGTCCTTTTATTCCTGGGTACCACATAAGTGATATATTGACTTAATATCATCATTTTAGGATTACAGCATCACAGATTCAGAGAAAGAAAGAATGTCCATCCATTTTACATTATAGATGAGGAAACAGAAGCAGGAAGAGTTTAAGTGACTTTCAGATATGGTATTAACACATTCCAAATTCATTTGTTGCCTATAGCAAAGTTTCTTAAACTGAGATCACATAACTGAAAATGGGGGGGACATGAAAAATTTGACAACAGCAAAATGTTTCTAAATGTTCTATGTCCTGCAGTAGCAAATATTTCTCCAAGACTTAATTTTTTATTCTAACCAATCACTTCCATTTTATTAGTAAGCAAATTTACTTTCATCTTAAATAATTTGTAAAATTATATGTATTCTAAAGAATTGTTTTAAAATAAGTATTTCTTGTTTGTGGCAGCCCTTTTTGTAGTGGCAAAAAACTGGAATTGAGTGGATGCCCATCAGTTGGAGAATGGCTGAATATTATTGTTCTGTAAGAAATGACCAATTAGGATGATTTCAGTGAGACCTGAAGAGACTCATATGAACTAATGCTAAGTGAATGTGCAGAACCAGAAGATCATTATATACAGCAACAGCAAGATTATATGATAATTCTGATGAACATGGCTCCCAATTACAATGAGGTGATTTAGATCAGTTCCCATGGTCTTGTGATTAAGAAAACCATCTGAACCCAGAAAAAGGACAGTGGGAACTGAATGTGGACCACAACATAGTATTTTCCTTCTTTTTGTTGTTGTTTGCTTGCATTTTGGTTTTTTTTCCTCATTTTTTTCTCCTTTTTGATCTGATTTTTCTGGAGCAGCATGATATTTGTGGAAATATATATAGAGGAACTGCCCATGTTCAACATATATTAGATCATTTGCCAATTAGGGGAGGAAGTAGGAGAAGGGAGGGGAAAAAAATTAGAACAGGGTTTTGTAGTGTCTAAAATTATCCATGTATATATTTTGAAAATAAAATTCTTTAATTTAAAAAAATCAAAAACCAACCAAAAAAAAAAAAAAAAAAACCCACAAGGACTTTCCCCTTCACAAGCTAAATCAACCTAAATTCTAATAGAAGTTTCTTTATTTTTCTTATTTTTTTCCTGTGCTTTCTTTCACAACATGACTAACAGAATTATATTATAACCTATATCAAATTGCTTGCTTTGTCAATGTGATGGGGGCGGGTGAGGAGGTAGGTATGAGGAAAAAGGGGAATAGAAAAAGGGAGGGAAAGAATTTGGCACTCAAAATTAAAAAAAAAAAAGATGTTAAAAATTGTTTTTTTATAAATAATTGAGGAAAAAAATATATTAAAATTAAAGAAAGTCTGTAGTCTCTATTTGATTCATTGATTGTATTCTGAGTTACTGGCCTGGCTCTGATGTGGAGGAATGGGCAAGCTTCCCTGTAGCTTCTAAATCCCATGTTCCTGCCCTTAGGTATCTTATTTCAAGCCTTAATCTTTCCTTTGTGTGAATAAAAATGTCTCATGATATAAGTTTATTGTTTTACAATCTCCAAATGACTAAGTAGATTATGATAAGACACCCAAAAAACTCCACTAATTCTTCTTTGATTTTGCCCCTTCTTGACCACTTCCTTGATAATCACTTTACAATTATTTTTGGAGCTCCTTAAAGCATATGACCTAAAACATTGAGTATTCAAGTAAGTTTCTTTTTATTTGAAATTTTGGCCCCTACTAGATTTAGGGTAGAATTCTGATTTCTTTTAAATTTTGCTTCTCCTCTAGCACACAGGCTTAAGAAAGCAGGGCCCTGATGTAACCTATCATAAAGGATTATGTCTAATATAACCTAGGGTTCTAGATTTTGAGTTGTAAAGGACTTTAGAGGTTGAATCCAATCCCTTCATTTTATAGATTAAAAATAAATGACACACAGAATGGTTAAAAAATTGTCCAAAGTGTGATTCAAAAACACATTGGGTTTTTTTATTTTGTTTTTTGCCTTAAAATCCTCCAAACACTACTTCTCAATAAGATAAAGACTATTTTTAAAGGAAAATTTTCATGAGATACCATTTATTGACCAAATCTTAGTCCCTCTGGAACTTTGTTGAGTTTTTTCCACGTAAGCCCTTCTCACTCCCTTCTTTGCTATGGTGGGTCTGGTGTCCCATTTGTAATTCTTCTGGACCTAGTCCAACTGTGAATGTGACCAGAAAACACTGTTTATGCTTTGAGGTCATACCTGAGTTTCTATTATTTTCACCCAGGTGGATTCCCTTCCCTTGAGATTACTTCCAGTTACTGACCCCACTCCCAAGGGGAGAAAAGTATTCATTAGAATAAAGAGGCAACCTTCCATATCCATTATCCTGAAAGAGACAATAAGCATATTCATTAAGTCCAAGAGACTGATTTTATTTTTCATGATATTATTGAAGTGTTATTAAAATGTTTAAGTTTCCACAGACTGCTCAGTGTCGATATCAAGCCAAAATTTGTTATTTGCAATTTCCCTCCACAGCCCTTAATTCTGCTCTTGGGATGAAATAGAAGAAACTAGGTCTTCCCCAAATTGATCCTGAGTATAAAAGAAGCAATAGACATAAATAACTTGAATTGGCTCTTGAAGGAAACTAAGGGTTTTATGAGAGGTAAGTGAGTAGGAAGTCCATTCTAGGCATGTAGCACAGCATTTACAAAGACAAGGAGGGAGAAAATGAGATATTATTTATGAGATACTTAAAGCAGATGCGTTCGGATGGAGCATTTAAGTGTGCTAAGGAAAGTAATAGAAAATTGGCCTGAAGTGGTAAATTGGAGCCAGAGTAATGTCAAAGGATTTGAGAGCCTAGGAAAAGAGTTTATATTTTATGCTTTGGGTAACAGGGAGCCACTGGAACTTTTTGAGCAGGGGAGTGACATGGTCAAACCTTTGCTTTTGGAATCCAGCTACATACAGGATGGATTGCTGAAGGAAAAAACTTGAGAAAATAAATAGGAAGTGGGGCAACTACATGGCACAATGACTAGCACCTGGCAGGGAGTGAGGAAGACTTGAGTTGAAATCCGACTTCCTATACTTACTAGCTATATAACCTGAGCAAGTAACTTAACCCAGATTGTTTCCCATCCCCTGCAAAAAAAAAAAAAAAAAAAGAAGAAGAAATCCTGAACCTAATTAGGAAGCTATTGTAATAGTCCAGAAGAGAGGTGATTAGGTCCTGAAACAGGGAAGTGACTATGTGAAGAGCAAGAAAGGGATGGATCAAAGAATTTGTGAAGGGAGAATCCAATAAAAACAACAGGGTCTACTGGCTACCTAGACTTTAAAAGTCTTTTTTACATACTTTTCAGTAGACTTTTCAAATTTGATCAAAGGACAGCATGCTCTGATCAATTACATGAAAACAATTCTAATGGATAAGACACCTGCCAAGATACTTAGTAAAGCACTGGGTTTGTAATGAGTTGAATTCCTTAAAATTTTAATGAGTTGAATTCCTAAAAACTGAACTAAATATACTGAATTATGTGAATATATTTCTTTCTATTTTTTCCTTTAAAATTTTTTTACATTTTTTGTTTCTGTATTTTATTTTTTAATTTTTCAACAAAAGCTTTTTATTTTCAAAATACATACAAATCATAGTTTTCAACAATGAATATATTTCAATAAAGCAAATTTGAAAGGAACATTATTCTAAGGATGACAATCTGTACCTACTACGCCACAGACGTTCTGATTAACGAAATTGATTATAACACTAGGTAGCATTTATATGAAGTTTTAAGGTTTGCAAAGTTCTTTATAAATATTATCTCATTTGATCCTCACAATAATTCTTGAGAGTTAAGTGTTATAATTATCCCTATTTTACTGATAAGGAAACTGAGACAGAGATAAAATAGTAAGTATATTGAGGGGAGATTTGAATTTAAGTCTTAAAGTAAGATTCAGCATTCTATCTACCATGTCAATAGCTATAAAATTCCATTACATTTGACTATAAACACTAAATTATAACATGACTTATATGATTTTTTAAAAATGGGTTTTTGCTGTCTTTAAAAAATATTTGTTTCTGGTATTCCTCCCTCTTTCATTCCCAGAGAACCATCCCATCTAATAAATAATATTTTTAAAGACCAAAAAAATAAATACAAAGCTAGGAAAAAGAGAAAGAATCAGTATAATTGATCAGTATACAGAAAAAGCCTAAAAATATATGCAATGTGGACCACCCATCTCAGCAAAATGATGGTATGAGGGTGTCCTCTCATATTTCTTTTAAAAAATTTTTATTAATTGTTTTATTTTTTCTAGTTATATATGTATATTAATTTTTAAAATACACATGCCTATGAATCATATTGTGAGAGAAAAATCAGAACAAAAGGGAAAACCATGAGAGAGAAAAAACAGAAAAACTTTTTTTTCAATTGGCATATGTTAAATATGGAAACTAGAGACTTGAGTGTAAATTATATGAGATTCCAAATCATTTTTTTGGTGATAGGCTATGTTATGTCTATTAGGCTATCACTTATGAAAATTGTGAGATCACTAATTAAGAAATTATATATATATTATACAATATTATTTTAAAAATAAATATTATAGCTTGTGATATTCTAATTGGATGTTCCATTCAAACTATTAGTTGCTTTTGCAAATCTGTCTTTCTTCTCCCTTGTTTTTAAATCACCTTTTTTAAACTTTAAGATTTACAATATAGATAATATCTAAATAACTTTGAACCAAATTTCATAAAACTTATATGTCCAGCAGAGCTGACAAAATTTTAAAGCATAGCTCATAATTTTTATAAATTGTCCAATATAGGCCAATTTATTTAGAAATATTTAGAAAGCAACATATTTCATCTAATTAATATAAACATGTAACTTCTTTAGGTAAGTTACCAGAGAACTTTGTTTTAATAATTTTTTTTTAATACTTCAAATCAAATACAGGTTTAAACTTCTAGTAGCAATATTTCAATGTTAATGCACAAATATTTCTAAAATCTTATTCCCAAATACATTAATTGAAAATAATTCTATCATATACAACTTAAATTTAAACACACAATAATTTAGGTCACATTTTGGGGAGAAAATTCTTTTCCACCTCAAAAACTCCATTCTCCTAGATTGCCTGAAACCTTTGAAATGGCAGTGAACTATCTGAGACCTGAGATAGAGACACAAGTCCCTAGGAGTAAAATGGCAATAGCTCCTATCTCCCCACTTACATTTTGTATTTTTCCCTATGTGGATTACTGTATGGGGAAAGGGAAAGATCTTAAAGTATAAAATGGATTTCCCTAGATTTCCCTAAGCCATGTGGAGATAGACCACATCCTTTTACAGAATCCAGAGTCCCCTAAAAAAGAGTTTTGGGACTCTGAGGGATTGGAGAACATAGAGACCCATCTAGAGAGAAACTGAGGCTGACTACAGAGTACGGGGTTTGGGGGAAAGCCTACCGTTCTTTGGAGAGACTGGACTGGACATAAATCCCCATAAAGTGGCCCTGGCCATTTCCCTCTAGGGAGAGAACCTTGAAAACTTAAGAAAAATTCAGATTATTTTGTTCACAAAACAAGCCTTGTTAAATCCCAAAATAATCATTTCTTTTATTTTGTAATTCAGTTGATTGAAACCTAGAAGACAAAATACAGACACACTCATACACAAACACAAATTGCTATTAAATTGCTTTTCTTTCTGTCTAGTACAATGTTGTCCTTTCCTACTTTCTGGAGAAGAACCTCTTTTCTCCTGGGATCCCAATTCTTTACTTTCTCCCTAGAGTTTCTTTTAAATTTCTCTTCTGTAGATTCTTCCTGCATCCTAGTGTGGAGATCTCCACACTCCAGTGGTCCCAGATCACTAATATTTACTCAACTCTAGATTTCCTGATATCCTTTCTCTTCCAGGACTATATGAGAGTTATGTCCCAGGAGTTCCCACTCCTTAGCGACATTAAATTTCTCATCTTACTAACCTGTCTGGCACCTCGACCCTGTAAGATAGCTCCAGCCACCAAAGGCAATACTAGATAGTCCACATTCTTATGTTTGGTCTCTGCACAGAGTTTGCCTGGCTATTGTAGAATCTACGCTTGTTCCCTTCCTGATTTACTGGATTCATCAGTGGCCTTACTTACACAATGTGGTCTTGGGATCTTGCACAATTTATGATTGAGAAAAGCCCAAGTTGAGCCATTGAAATCAATAGGATGCATCTCCTCATGTATCAACAGGACTTACTTCCATCTCATAATGTCTGGATCCCAAACATCCCCCATTTGTAAGAAACAAAATATTTTACCAAGAACTCCACTGATTCAATGCAAGGAAGATTTATTTTACATTCTTGCAGGAATGGGTGCCTAGGTGAATAGATACACCTTTGAAACTCCAAAGGCAGTATTTTATTTCCTGATTCCCTATAAATTGGATGTTTACAGAAGTCACATAAAATGAATCTCCACCCCCTTATTACATAGCCAGTCCCTACTCCCAAGGAACTTACATTCTAGAAGGGAGAAGTTAACAGAAGAGGGCTAAGGGCAAAGAACAAAAGATTCTTTTCGAATCTCAGGCCGTCACCTCTGATTACAAAAGTCAGTCCCTGCCCCCAAGGAGCTTACATTCTTTTGGAGGAAGGATAAATTTCCACTCTTGATTATTCCTTAATATCTTTATGGGTTTCAGTTTTTAAATTTCAGTAATTTAATATAAATAAATTTCAGTGATTTAAATTTCTTTAACTTAATTTTCATAACTGTGGAAATCAAATGCCCATCCATTTCTCACATGGCTGTAGGGATGCTTCCAAGTAAGAACGACTAGAATCCAACTGAAATGAATATTTCTTTCATTGAATGTGTTGGAAAAACTCACATTTATACAATGTTGATTTCTTCCCAATAAGTACATTCAAAAAAATTTAGATCATTTATCTTGGAATATTTCTCAGAATTAATCAATCAATAAAGATCTATTAAATGGCTCCTCTGTGCTGGGAATTTGTAATAGGAATCTTTCTTATTCAACTGTTTTTCAGTCATGTCTATCTATGGTCCATTTGGGGTTTTTTCTGCAAAGAACCTTGAGTGGTTTGCCATTTCTTTTTCTAACTCATTTTACAGGTGAGTCAAGTGAGGTAAATAAGGTTAAGTGACTTGCCAAGGGTCATTCATCAGGCAAGTGTCTGAGGTTACATTTGAACTCAGGAAGATGAGTTTTCTGACTCCAAGCCCAACATTCTATCCATCGCATTTTCTCCCCATTTCCTTTTGGTTCTGGGAGGAAAAGACTTTTAGAGTTTCTGGCCAAAACAGAAAGGTGAAAGAAGCTATTCTTTGCCTCAATTGCTAGCTAGCCTTAATCACTAAATGACTATGGTCTCAGTCAAACCAAGATCTGTTAAAGACTTTAACTTTGAAAAGGTCAGGGGGTCCCATTGCATCCAGAGCCTTCTCTAGCCATCCTGATCTATATCTGGCCACTGGATCCAGATGGCACTGCAGGAAAACATGAAGCAGGCGACCTTGCATAGCCCTCTATCACTTAAATATAATTCATTTGCATGTCCCAGCATCACCTCCCTGATCTCATGATTCTCTTCAGTAATGAAGGACAAACAGTAGTTGAATCTACTTAACTGGTTGACTAATTAAGCATGTTCATGACCCAATGCATTTCTTTTTGTCCTATATCCTGTGCCGTGTTTAGAACAATCTCATTTTCAAGGCATTGTCCAGAAGTTGACCACTGAAACTTGTGTCTAGAGTAAATGCTTTTGTTGTTATTGTCTTAAAAACAACTGGTTCAGAAATTGGAGGCAATCTGAGTTCAGTTCTTGGCTCAGACTGGAATTTATTCTGTGCTTCAGGTTTTCTTGTGAAAGCAGCTCAGTGTCCTGAGATTCTTAGATTACTAGGATTGGTTTTCACAGGCTTCCTTCAGAATGGTTGTTTCTTCCTTTTGGCTACAGACTATTGAAGGAAGACATCCTGTTCTCTTCAACCATCAATGAACAGAGAGGCCATTTAAAACTTTCTGAATTTAGGAAATGGAAGATATTCATAAGGTCAGAAATGTAGAAGTGGTAAGGATCAGCTATTTTTACAGATGAGGAAACTGAGCTCTAAAGAAATTGTGCGTTGTCCAAGATCACACAAGTATTGTTGGTGGGATGCAGCTTCTAGGGGAAATGTAGCAATAATCCTAAGGCTATTTAGTCTTAGGAGTAATGTGATGATATATTTCTTACCTTAACTCTTAGTGAAGATATAGTGATAACCCTGATATCCTCTGGCTTTAGGAGCACTATAATCCTATGAACATAGCTGATTGTCAGATAAAATATGTGGGTCAGTGATAACAAAATTCCTGAGATAATAGTGAACAGACCACCCCTCAAATCTGCCTGTAAGCCATAACATTAGTAAATAAGTACATGAAGTTTCTAGTCTCCCTCTTTTTCTAATAAATTTATCTTTTTGTTCCTGGTTCTTTGCTAAATTATTTTGGAAATTAGCCCACTTCAATTAGCATTACAATTATAATAAACTTTGCCTCTTGACATGGAGATGAGTTTCAGCCTGCAAATTCTTTTGAGACACTTTGTGACGCTGGTCTGAAACCTCAATCTTTTGGGCTCTCCTTTGAATTTCAACTTGTCAGGGGTAGGATTTGGACCCTGGTTTTCTTATTCTAGAACCTGGGATTTTTCTATATGTTCAGTTAATACTTGTTGAATTGTTTTTTCAGAGGTATCATAGATAGGATCATAGATTCATGACTAAAAGGGACTTTGGACATCATCAATTAAAATTCCCTCATTTGTAAACCAAGCCAAGAACAGCTAGGTAATGCAGTAGATAAGAGACTCAGGCTTGATCTGAGTTCAAATCCAGTCTATGGATTTGTGATCCTTGACAAGCATTTAACTCCAATTGCTTCCAAAAAAAAAAAAGATAAAACCTATTTAATTGGCTTCATTGCAGGATGTATTCACATTCATCTTCTCTCTGGCTACCATCTCAAGCTTACTCAACTTACAAATTTAAAAGACAAAACAAAACAAATCTGTTAAGTACCAGTGCTATAATATCTGCTGTTATCTTAATATCAAGCTAGGCTGCTCCTTTCTGTGTGTCATTGGAAGATTCTTTCACCTGAGATGGTATATATGATAGATCAGACTTCATTTCACTCAGAATTTTATTAATTTTCTTACTACTTCCATCCATGTTTCTCCAAGGACCCATGCCAAGGAAGACGTAATGTTTGGTCATTTCCAGCTGTTCACTACAACACTAGGACAGGTTTAGTCAGATATTATCCATATTCCATCTATCACCTTCAAGAGTTTTCCTTAATTCCATCAGCAAGTTGGAACCAGGCAAAGAAGAACAATGTTAAAGGGTTTGTTAAGGTGCCTTGTACCACCCCAGCCCCTCAGGCATTCTCCTCCTGAAAGAGAAAGTAGATGTAAGTTTAACTCACAAAATATTCCTTTAAATTTCAAGTAGTTCTAATTGCTATTAACTGGTAGGAAGCAGGGAGCTCCCATACCTCTTGTTGTCTATGGGGGTGTGAATTTATTGATCTATTCAATCAAAGTCAGCTCTGAGCTCCTGCCTTCTGGCTAACTTGACTTCCTTCTGGATAAGCTGTGTTTTATATCAGCATCAATTATATGATGTTGGCACAAGAAAGGCAGCTCTTTATGGAAGCAGTTATATGCCAGAATGCTACATATGACATTTTTAATCTTAGCATAATATAAATAGTATATGATATTTAATAACCAGAAAACATTCTCTCCAATAGGCTATATAAATATTTGCTGAAAGGCTGCTTTCCTATGTTCTAAAAATCCCTTCTAAACTTGGGATTGATTCATTGGGATCAGTCTTAGTTTCTCCTTTCACCTGCATTGATTCTCTCAGGGCACTCCCATCCTTCGAAGCCATCTGTCTAGTCCAACTGGAACTTCAACAGAAGTCACTACAAACAATCCCACACATCTGCTCTCACAGAACTCAGACTAGCCTCCAGTCATATTAAAATCCTATGTCTCAGCACTCTGACTATTTTTTAATGCCCTGAATCATCCCTGAAGAATGTCATTAAATACTCCCCTTCCTTATGATTATATCTCTGATGGTAAGAGATGTAGTAGGAAGCCAAAGAGAGCTAGAGGATTCAGAAGATAGAAGACCTGAGTTCTAATCTTACCTTATAAACTTACAAGCTGAGTTTACTTCCTTAACTGTAAAATAAAGGGGCAGGGATGAAATTTATAACCCTAACTCCCCTTCCAGCTCTAAATCTACATTCCTATGTTCTATTTTCAAATATGCAATCAATCTATCAACTACCATTTATCAAGCATTCGCAGTAGGACAAACTACTTATCTGCCTCAATTTTCTTATATATAAAATGAGAATAATAAAAACACTTACCCCAACTCCCAAATTCCTAAACACTGAACTGATAGATAATAAACGTGTTATATTCTTGAGCAGGAAGTGACTTTATGGAAATAGCATTTAGTAAGTTGGTATGGAACAGTAAAAAGAACATGGAACTTAAGAAGAGGTGAGTTCATATATCCATTTTTGCCACATTCTGTATGATCTTGAGCAAATCAGTTTAACTGAGCCTCAGTTTCCTTCTCTGTAAAATTAGGGGGAAGGACTGTATAGCCTCTAAAATCCCTTATATTTCTATATCACAGTCCTAGTATTCTGAAAAATAAGGGGGATAGGGGAGAGATCGCAGGCCCCTGCAAAGGGAAAGCTTCTAGTAAATCTACTTCATTTAATGAGGTGATAAGGATGTGACCTATGGTTGCTTGTTGGCTACAGAAATAAAAAGAGATTGTTAGGACTTTTTAAGGGATGGATATGGAAAGGAAAATAAAGGAAAGAAGGAAGAAAGGGAAAGAGGGAGGGAGGAAGGAGGAGGGTAGAATGCTAGGAGGGACATAAGGAGAGGAAGAAAAAGAGAGGAGAGAAAAAAAGAGAAAAGAGAAAGAAAGAAAAAAAAAGGAAGGAAGAAGAAAAAAAGAGAGGAAGGGAATGAGGAAGGGAAGAACAATTACCTTTGTAGTAGGTTACCTAGTCCAGTTCCCTCATTTTACAAATAAAAAAACTCTGATTTTATCTAAGATCACATAGATAATAAGAACCAGTTCTATTACTCCAAGTTCAGATCATTTTCCCCTGGCCCATGGCACTTCCATCTAGGAATCTTGGGATAATGGAGCTGTCTTTGGCAGCAAAGAAGAACACAAGAAGCAGTGAGCATTTCAAGACAGGTGGATGACAATTTCTAACTCTTTAATTTTTAGTTTTTTGACACGTATGATTTTTAATGGGATATCCAGGTGTAGTTAGCAATAAGTCATGTGGGACAGATTATGAAATCGTATGGTATAATGAAAAGAATGCTGGATCATACAAGTCAAGAGAGCTAGGCTTTCATTCCATTTTTGACACATAATCCAAGTGTTTGGAGTATGAACTTGGATAGGCTAAATCTCTCTTTTTCTTTTCTTTTTTGTTTTTTGCTGAGGCAATTGGAATTAAGTGACTTGCTCAGGGTCACACAACTAGGAAGTGTTAAGTGTCTGAGACCAAATTTGAACTCAGATCCTCCAGACTTCAGGGCTGGTGCTCTATCCACTGCGCCACCTAGTTACCCCTTAGGCTAAATCTCTCAAAAGCTCCCAGCAACACTCTACAATTACCTGTTGGAGATTGGTTGACAATCTGCATTTAGGCAGGGAACTTCCTTTTCTAGAAGATTCTTACATCCATGAAGTCACAAAATTTCCCTTCTTATCAGTTTTTAAAATGATTGCTCTAAGACTGCTACAGAGTGTGGTATTTAGGGATATTCATGAAGAGCAAGATGGACAATACAAGATAATTCTTGGGTTGATATGGTTTGAGGCAATTCATTGTCACATGTCTTGAAGGAGAAAGGGAATGGGATGTAGCATGTTTGTTTCCATTCTTTTTTTTTTTTTTTAACAACTTTTTATTGACAGAACCCATGCCAGGGTAATTTTTTTTACAACATTATCCCTTGCACTCACTTCTGTTTCTATTTTTCCCTTCCCTCCCTCCACCCCCTCCCCGAGATGGGAAGCAGTCCATTACATGTTGAATAGGTTACAGTATATCCTAGATTATATGTGTGCAGAACTGAACAGTTCTCTTGTTGCACAGGGAGAATTGGATTCAGAAGGTATAAATAACCTGGGAAGAAAAACAAAAATGCAAGAAGTTTATATTCATTTCCCAGTGTCCTTTCTTTGGGTGTGCTTCTGTCCATCCTTGATCAATTGAAGTTTGTTTCCATTCTAATAACTCTGGACATTTTTTGCAAAGAGGCTTTTACTCTTGGTCTTGATCTGATATTTCCCTTTCCCTGGGACAATAGATCCAACAACCACATTTATAGGGCTGATGAGGTCCAACAAGTAATGATGAGGTAGAACAAGTCACCACAGAGTCGGGAGTCATTTGAAATGAAGTCTGATCTATCTAGATTTATTTAAAAATGAGGAGACTCTAAATTAACAATAATAGTTATTTTTATATTTATAATAATAATAACACATTGGTACAACACTTCATGCTTATGGAGGATTTAGGTTTTTCTTGAACAAAAGAAATAATTTTCTAAATCTCTAATAAGAGATTTTTTTCAGCATTGGAATTGGTTGAATTACAAAATAGTAAGACAGCTATCATGGAAGTATTCGAAAACAGTTGGTAATCTTTCAGGAATTCAGTTGAGTAAAGACTAATTAAGTATACCTAGAGTGTACAAATCACTGCCTTCATCTCACCAAGCCAAAAAAAATAAGACAATGATTATTTTAAAGGAGTGTATGTTCTCCTTTATGATTTGGGAGGGATTTCTGCACTGGGTGAGAGATTGTATTAAATATTTAAAGCTTCTTATAACTATATAACTTCTTGTAATTTATAACTTACAGTTCTATTTGTATAGCCCAGGGCATTGAGTTATCTTGACCTTCTGGGTATGTGCCTGGGATTCCTGGGAAGACTTTAAGCCATAAAACTTTTCGCCAGAGATAGTTGTACTTGTTTGTTTGTTTTTAAAATAGAGTGTGTTGCTATAGGAAGCTAAAAAAAAACAAAAAACAAAACCCAAAAAGAAACAGCTGAACAATGAAAGCACCTACTTTACAGAGAAATCTAAGGCATTAGGTAATTGTATTGTGTAGAATTCCAAGGACCAAATCTTTCATAATGAAGATTCCATATTGAGACATGACCCACTTAGCCAAGACTGAGCTGACTGCTGAGTACTGCTGTGCTAGCAGGTTTTGTTTTCAATTATTTCCAACTCATATTGTTTTCAAAGTCAAAACTCCACAATGTCACATTTGTTTTTTGTGAACTGGAGAGTTTGTGTATATTTAAAGACACTCACCATTAAATTCAAATTACAATTTTAGATTGGCTTGTCCAAGACAGTAAATCAAGAGATTTGATGTTCTCAGCTATTTAAAAATCTTACCAAGTCAATACATGTGTGATGCCAAAGCAAATCTAACCAAAGTTCCCTTCAGACTCATGTGGTTAATCCCTTGGACTGCTATAGCATAATGTGATTTTCATTAAAATATTATTTTCAGCTCATTTGCACAATTAGTCCCAAATTTGCTGTCTTCAACCACATCATGGAAAAGATGTTAGCCAGTTTTGTTTTGTTTTTTCCTCTTTTAATTCACTTGTCCCAAATGTGGTTATAAAAACGTAGAACAGTCCTTGAATAAATTATATTCTGCTGTCACCATGTTTAGCCATCCATGTAATATGCTCTCACATAGTTAGCTTTACATGATTAAATCGGTCTATTACCTTATTCATCCTGACCCGAATTATGTGCTGTTTGAAAATCCTATAATTCTGAGGTCCCTTCCAGGTTGAGAATTCCAAGGTACTATAATATAATGTGACATAACTAGGTTAGATATATTTCTCCACAGACATTCAGACCGCAGCTAAAAGCTTTGGCTATCCATACTCCTTGGGTTTGAGTTTTTCCCCCCTCCTTACTTTGACTCAGAGAAAAAGAAAAGCTCACATAACTACTGCCTCCTCTTCCACGTTGTTTTTCCCTTTTAAAATCAAGTTCCTTCTCTGAACTGTTAAGATCAGTCCTCTAACATAGCAAAAGTAATTAAGCTCATTAACCATTAGCAAAGAAAAATGCACACAGATGCCAACAGATCAATTAAATGGCTGTGCAGTTACTGAGAGACAGGGTGTAATTAACCAGAGGAACACAAAACTGTACACAGAGCTTCACATTTTGCAAATTCTACTAAATGGAAGTGGGAAGTGGGAAGGGATTTGAAAGAACTATTGTTCCCAGCTCTTCTTTCCCAGCTGTCTGTTGCCTTTTGTTTATTTATTTGTTTAAAGCAAATCCCCTTTCTCTGCTTGTGTAGGTGGCAGTAACTGGGACAGAAGATCTGGTCAAAACAACTAGCACAGGATGCAGCAGATCCTGAGTGCTTTCTGTGGAATCTTGGTCCCTTCTTGGCCAAACTGTTCCTCATTGATGTATTGGCAAGGGACTGTTGGACCAGAGAAAAGAAATGAGGGTCTATCAGTCCCGGGGCAGATGAAGAAATGACTTTCCTTTGGAAGACAAATGTATAGTATCGATATAATAATGCAAGCAACACTTTTACCCTAGAGATACAGTCCTATAAAGGTGCGTTTTCATGTAATTTTTTCCATCATTCTCAAATATTCAAAATAGGTGGCAGAATGGATGGAATGCTGGACCCAAGGTTGGGAAGACTCATATTCCTGAGTTCAAATCAGACCTGAGACACTTCCCATCTGTATATCCTTAGCAAGCTACTAAACCCTGTTTGCCTCTGGCTGTTTTTTGGTTTTTGGTTTTTTTTTTTTTTTTTGTCTATAAAAATATTCTGGAGAATCATTTCAATATCTTTATCAAGAAAATCCCAAATGGAATCATGAAGAATCAGACTGTAAGGGACAAGCAACTTACCAAGAACTCCATTAACTTGCTGATGAATCCAGGAAAGATTTGATTTTATATTCTTTCAAGAGCAGGTTCTAAGCTAATAGGAACACTCTTGTGCAAAAGCACAGTCTTTTATTCACTATCCCTGGAAACATAAATCCCTCTCTGTTCTCACTACCCTCTCCTTTCCTCCCCCCATTGGCTGGGTATTACAGAGGTTACAGCCTATTTGAAAGACCTAACTCCTCCATATGAGCATAACTCTCCACCCCTGATTATATCTCCCATTGGCAGTCACCTTATTTGCTCATAGTTCCTTATGAGTGACTATGTTAACAGTCCTTTAACTTTGTTAAAATTAACAAAGTTAACTTCCTTTGCTTCCTTTGTTCCAAGTCAGCCTAAGGTTTTATTTCTTAGCTTTCAGTTTCATTCTATGATTTTTTACATAATTTTGTGGAAACTAAAATCTCACCCAACTCTCACAAACCATGACTGAGCAATAAAATTTATATAGACTTTTAAGGTTGTCAAATAATTTTCTGTATATGTGACACATACAAAACCCAAGTTACATATCTTATTTTATTTGATCCTTACAACAATCCTGGGATGTAGATGCTATTATTATTTCCATTTTATATATGAAGAAGAGGCTGAAGTTAATAATTTTTCTAGGATTATTTTGCTTGTTTCTGGTGTAGGATTTGAATTCATGTCTTCTTGATTCCAAATCCAGCACTTTATTCAATTCTTTTACTTAGTGTTTCATTAATCGGCGATCTCATTACTATAAATATACTCTGAAGAAGTTTAAGATCATAGGATCATAATATGGAAAGGATTCCCCAAACATCTAGTTCAACCATCTTTGTTTTCCAGAGAAGTAAACTGAAGGTCAGGGGAAATGAGATTATTTTTAGGGCTGTTACCAATAACATGGATAACAATTCAAAAATTCAGATCCTCCAATTCCAGGAACAGTGTTTCCATTCTCCCAATGGAGAATTCCAGAGTCTAAGCTTTTCTTCCTTTACATAGTCATTTCAAGGATTCCAGTGGAACAGATATACTGTCTAATGGTGATCTCTTACTTTAGTCATGTGATGAACCCACTTTCTTTTTCTATTTATATCATAATATAGAAGGCTAAGGATAGTTTATTATTTAACAGATTTTTTCAAAAAAGTAAAGATGCATTCTGTAATGAGAATAATCAGTTTGATAGATCTTTTGTGAAAACCTGGATGTGTTTATATTTGGTCCTATAGGAATCAGATATTAGGAACTGATCCTTTCATCTGTTGATTGACTTAGAAATTACTGACTTGATGACTTGGGATCTCTAAAAGTCATCAGATTGATGAGCCAAGCTGATGTAGAAGAGACACCATTGATTCTGATATTTGACATATTGAGGCTTGTGTTTAGATTTTGATTCCCTTACTTAATTCCTATGTGACCATAGGAAAGTAACTAAATCTCTTGATTCCTGTCTCTCTCTCCATAACTTAGAGAGGTAGACTTGGATGACTATTAAATTAATTATTGATGTTGATAAGTTAGACTAATTAAGAACCAACTTCAAGGAGTTCATGATTTATGAATGCTAAATAAAGGGTGATGCTATAAGCAAATTAGGAAGGCAAAGGATAGTTTACTTGTCAGATCTTTGAAGAAGCGAGGAATTTATGACCAAATAAAAACTAGAGAACATTATGAAATGCAAAATAGATAATTTTGATTACATTAAATTAAAAAGAGTTTGCACAAACAAAATCAGTGCAATCAAGGTTAAAAGGGAAGCAGAAAGCTGGGTGAGAAATTTCATATCCGGTATTTTTATACAGAATAAGTCTGTTAGATTGGAGTGTTTTGATAGGATCAGGAGTTGGTAGTGTGATAGATCTTTTAAAAAAAAAAAATTAAAGCTTTTTATTTTCAAAATATATACATGGATAATTTTTGACATCCATCCCTTCTAATTTTTCCCTTTCTCCACCCCCTCCCCCACTCAGCAAGTGATCCAATATATGTTGAACAGAGCAATTCCTCTATACATATTTCTACAAATATCATGCTGCATCAGAAAAATCAGATAAAAAAGGGAAAAAATGAGAAAGAAAACAAAATGCAAGCAAACAACAACAAAAAGAGTGAAAATGCTATGTTGTGTTTCACATTCAGTTCCCACTGTCCTCTCTCTGGGTACAGATGGCTCTCTTCATCACAAAACTATTGGAAACTTGTCTAAATCATCTCATTATTGAAGAGAACCATGTCCATCAGAATTGATTATCGTATAATCTTGCTGTTGCCGTGTACAATAATCTTCTGGTTCTGCTCATTTTACTTAGCATCAGTTCATATAAGTCTCCAGGCCTCTCTGAAATCAGCCCGCTGATCATTTCTTACAGAACAATAATATTCCATAACATTAATATACTTAACTTACTCAGCCATTCTCCAGTTGATAGGCATCCATTCAGTTTCCAGTTTCTTGCCACTAAAAAAAGCTGCCACAAGCATTTTTGCACACGTGGATCTTTTTTCCTTTTTTATGATCTCTTTGAGATACAGGCCCAGTAGAAACATTGCTGGATCAAAGGATGTGTATAGTTTGATAGCCCTTTGGGCATAGTTCCAAATCACTCTCCAGAATAGTTGAAACAGTTCACAATTCCACCAACAATGTATTAATGTCCTAGTTTTCCCACATCACTTCCGACATTCATCATTACCTTTTCCTCTCATTTTAGTCAATCTGAGAGGTGTCTAGTGATACCTGAGAGTTGTCTTAATTTGCATTTCTCTGATCAATAATGATTTAGATCACTTTTCATATGACTAGAAATGGGTTTAATTTCTTCATCTGAAAATTGCTTGTTCATATCCTTTGAACGTTTATAGTTTTATAGATCTTAAACTGGAAGGTGTTTTTTTTTTTTTTTCCCCCTTGGAACGCCATTTCACCTGAGAAATTTTTACATAACCCCAGGTATGTAAGTATATAAAATAGGTATACAAATCAACCAACCACTTACTGATAATAAATCATAAAGAAATTTTTTAAAAACAATTCTTTGATATACATATAATTTTACCCTTTATTAAAGATGAAAATAAATTTGCAAATTAATAAAATGGATGTGATTTTTTTTTTTTACATAAAGAATTATATCTTGGTGGAATATTCTTGGGCCACAGGCAGTCTACAAAACTCTCAGATGCAGCCCAAAATAGATTAAAATGTAACTGAGACATGTTTAACAAAATAAATAAAAATATGAATCTAAACCAGATTATATGACTTCATTCATTCTCTGATTGAGTTGTAAACAGTAGAGGCATAATAAATATTTGTGAGTTTCATTTTAATTGGGGCATATTTCCTGTTGTGCTTACTTGCACCTATTACAATAAAATATAGTATTCCTTAGACTACTCATGTGAAACTTCAGATATTACATGAAGGCAGGTAGATGGCTTAGTGGATAGAGCATGGGCCCTGAAGTCAGGAGGATTTGAGTTTAAATCCAGCCTTAGATACTTACTAGGTACGTGACTCTGGGGAAATGCCTCAAAAAAAAAAAAAATTAGAAATTTCAGATACTGGAAAAATCTTGCCAATTAAAATTTTATTTATAAGTAGAGGATAATGTTCCTCAAATGTCAAATATACAAAAAAGAGATCATGTATTAATAACCAAAAGGATCAAGAAAGACAAAAAGTAGGAGAAAATGACAGCTTACTTGAATTACCCTTGATCAGCCCATTGAACCTTAGTAAATATATTAAAAAAAAAAAAAAACTTTGACCCATCATAAAGATCACATCTGAGTAAAGTAGGAACCCTCATGTCTGGAATCACAGGATCTGAATTTGAATCTTGGCTCATCCTCTTACTCTCATTGATTTTCAGTAAGCCATAATCTCCCAGAGTCCCAGGTGTTTCCTTTGTAAGTAGAAACCTGCTTGGTGCACTGGCTGTATGTATGGCACACTCTGGCAAGAGCTATTGCCACTGGTCTTCTCCTGATCTAAAAGATGAGCCAGTGGTACTATCTCTCCAGGATGTGCTAGCACACTTGGACACATGCTCTTTACTCACCAATCTCAAATTGTGGGGTTGAATTAGATGATCCCAAAGGTCCCTCTCAGTTCTAGATCTATGGTACTAAGTGCCCACTGTCATACCTAACTCAGTGACAAAGATGGAGCTGAAACCAGATGATCCCTGGGTATCTTTGCTCTGGCAATTAAGAATGAAGAGAAGAAGTGTAATGGGCAGATGTGTCCTTAGATGACCAAGGGGAAAGGGACACAAAGTGAGTTCTCCTCACCTTTTAGTTCTAACCATTAAGTCCTTTAATAGACTAGAAGAGAGAACTTGTTGAAAACTGTCTGTCATAAGTTCTTTAGCATAGACTGATGTTTGCCTTGACATTAAGCCAAAATGTTTCTGAACCTTTAAAGTACAGCATCTTTTAGACTTTCTGCTTATAAATACCAACCAAGGTCATTTGATTGTGTCTCCAAAATTTCGGGTGGCATCTTGCTATTGAGAAGATATAAGTATTGAATATTTCAATGGATGCCATCCAGGAAAATTGAGTTCATCCCAGGAAAATGCTGTCACTTCTCAAGAATTTCAAGGAGTCATAGATATTTTTAAAGTGTGGGGAAATAAATATTACATAAGTTCTTATTGAATGCTGTTTAGGGGAATAAAAAGAAGAAACAGAGAAGAAAAATAAAAAAGATGAAGAAGGGAAGGGAAAGGAAATATTTTCATCTGAACTGCATTTTCCATTGAAAATATGAGAATGAGAATACATATGTATTATATATGTGTGTATATTACATATATATAAGTTCATTTATATATACATGTGTATGTGTATGTATGGAGAGAGAGAGAGAGATTTCTAAGTGGCACAATGGATAGAATGCAGGGCTTGGAGTCAGGCTATGAGTGTGGTCAAGTCATTTAACCTTGTTTGCCTCAGTTTCCTCATCTATAAAATGAGCTAGGGAAAGAAAAGGCAAACCTCTTCAGTTTCTTTGTAAAGAAAACCTCAAATGGGGTCACAAAGAATTGGACATGACTGAAGTGACTGAAATAACAAGGGATTCTATGAGGCTGAGGGGAGAGTGGAGTGAATTCCAGGCATGAGATACAATCTGTGCAAAAATATGAAAGTGAGATATTGAAGAAGAGGAAAAATCAATTATTCATCATTGATCCAAAGAGATATTTGTTAAGCCCTGCCTATATTCCTGGCACTCCAGCAAAGTGCTAGAGATAAAGTCAAAAAAATGAAACAGTTCCCTGTCCTCAAGGATCTTCCATTTTAATGGAGAAACCAGCATTTTCACATCTACATATATGAAGAATAGGGAAAAAAAAGAAATAAATATAAGGTATTTAGAGAAGAAGGCATTAGAAGCTAAAAGCATCAGGAAAAGCTTCATGTAGAAGATGGTGTTTGAGCTAAGTCTTGAAGGGAATGAACGAGTCCAAGAAGTGGACATATGAGGAAAGTATATTCCATGCATTGGATGAGACGAGATTGGAGACAGACAGTGGAAAGCTCTGGAGACAAGACATGGAATGATGAAATATCATTGTATCAAAGAGTGACTACTTCACTGTGGATGGATTGCAGAGGAGGAGAGTTAGAAAGGTCCTTTAAATGTCAATCAGAGGACTTTATATTTACTCATCAAAGCCATGTGGAGTCCATGGAACTTATTGAGCAGAAGCATAACATGAGCAGACATCTATTTTTCAGAAAGCAAATTTAGTATCATGGAGACATTGGATTGGAGGGGGAAGAAGCTTGAGGCAATGAGCCCCAAAAGAGAACATTGTAATAGAGTAAGTGAGAGCTGATGAAGATCTAAAGCTTGAAGGAGAATGAGAAACCTGAGGAGATGTGTTGAAGTTAGGTTATCAAAGACGTGATATGCCAAATGGAACTAAGTATTTGATTCTAGAGGTAATAAGTAGTCACCAGAGTTTCTTGAACAGGGGTGAGACATTCAGAATATCATTTTTGTAGCTGTGTGGAAAATTTTGTAGAGGGAAACTCCCTTCCACAGATAACTCTATAATATTAGAAAAAAAGTGAGTCACAGTGAAAACTGCATTTGAAGTATGGATTTGCCATTTTAGATGAATGTTACATCTCTCAATCATTATATTCAGAAGGAACTAAAATATTTTCAGACTACCCAATAGTTTATCCAATATCAGATATAAATATAATTAGATTCCTAGATTCCTCTTCATTATCCTCTATATTCCAGATTATTATAGAGGGTGAATAGATGAACTGGCGAAAACCATAATTTAAATATATGGTAGATCATGCAACTCACCAAGTCCTCTTGCCAACCAAATACTCGATACCCGCTCAACTGCTTCTCCTAGATCTGGTCTGCCAGCCACTGGTATAGGAGCATGATAGTGGAGAAAGAGTAGTGAGTGAGGAATCAGAAGATATGAATTGGAATCCTAACTCTGTCAATTACAGTTTGTATGATCTTCGATTATAAAAAGTCATTTTACATTACTCATATGAAAAATGAAAGCATTGAATTAGGTGATCTCTAAAGTTTTTTTTTTTTAGCTCTCAGTCTATGATATAACCCACACTCAGTCCTAGATGTCCAAATATCCAAGCAGTTTATAATCCCTGGTATTGATTAAGGGACAATCTCCAATTGACTATCTCTTACCCTCTCTCCCCCTTTTTTTGGACACAATCTGGGTTAACTGGTTTGCCTAGGTTCACACAACTAGTAAGTATCTGAGATTGGATTTGAACTCAGGTACTCCTGACTCCAGGGCTGGTGCTCTATCTAACGACATCACCTAGTTGCCCTTCCAATATCCTCTTGAATCTTCCTTTACATTTGTACATTTCTCCTAGAAGATATGGTCATGGCATTGAGCTGTGATGCCCTATCTTTCTTCTTTTCCTCTTATTTGTCTTTTCTTCCCCTCTCTCTTTTCTTTCCAGTTCTGATAATATAAAAAATGTTCTATACCCATAGTTTCCCATCTCCAAAGAAAAGGAAAGATCTCTATTTTCTCATATCTTCTCTATGTTTGGTCAAAAAAATTACATAGAATTTGGTTTCAGATTTTTCTCAGAAGTGGTGGTTGTTTTTTTATCCCGTGACTACTGTCCAAAACTTTCTAAATAGGAACCCCAAAGCTTTAGCATCCAGAAACCTGTCAAGATGTTGACTTGTGGGTTAATGACCTTGTGGGAAAACCTTCAAGTTTATTGCAACCCATATCCAACTCTTTTCTATCCCTGAAGGATAGGATAAATGAATTTTGAGAGATTACAAGTGGTAGAAGTCAGAAAGATGTGAGTACACATCCTGCCTCAAACATTTATTACCTGGTGTGGTAGGTAGAGCATTGGTCTTGGAGTCAGGAGGATCTGAATTCAAATCTGGTTTCAGGCACATAACACTAGCTGTGTGATCCTGAGCAAGTCACTTAATCCCAGTTGCCTCTCACATATGCACAAGATCCCAACAACAAAAATTTATTAGCTATGCACAATCAGAGTATGTAAACTGTATGATCTTCAATTTCTTCCTATGTATCTATTTTCAAGGGTTGTTCTGAGGCTCCAATGAAATAATTTACACACCCTAAAAGACTATGCAAATATTAAGTATGATTGTTATTTGTTACAGCATAGTGTCCATCCCAGGATTCTGATGCCATTTAAGTAATAGTAGATCTCCTGCCAGCTCTTCTTCCTACTTTCAAAGCTGCCCAACTGTTCCCATGAGGAAGTTTTTGCCCCTTCCCTCCACCTCTCTCACATTATCTCTTGTCAACGTTTCCAGTTTATTATTATTTCTAGATTTCACTATTTATAGCTCTAGGTAATTTTTTTAATATCTTATTTTTAGTAATACATTTCATCTTAGAACACATTCCTTTCCAAATGTATCTCTCTTCATTTCCCTAACTCAATAAAACATCCCCTGAAACAAAGATTAAAAAAGAAAGTGGGAGAAAAATCAATCCAGCAAATCCAATCAACATCTTGATCATATCATCCAACATATGTAATATTTTACATCCATGTTCCCACTCTTCTACCATTGAGGGAAAGAGATACATCTTTTCAACTCTTCTCCAGGGTCAAATTTTGTTTGTTACAAGTATACAGAATTCAGTTATTATCATCATTATCATTATGTTATCATCATTGCTTCTCACACACACACACAAAATCCCAACAACAAAAATGTATTAGCTAGGTATGATCATGAGTATATATAATGCATAACTTCTATGATCTTCAATTTCTTCATATGGATCTATTTTTAAAGGTTATTGTGTATATTGTTTTCCTAGTTCTGCTTATTTGATTCCATGTAAGTCTTCCTATTCTTCTCTTTCATCTTTTATAGTTCAGTAATATTCCATGACATTTATAGATCACAATTCATTTAGTTGTCCCTCAATCAGTCATATCTACTTTGTTTCCAATTCTTTGCCAGAAAGTTGACTTTTCTAGAGTATATCAATTCCCAGGCTACATGGTAGACAGATAATCCAGAAGAAACTTGAACTTACATGATGTCTTAGGTATATATTTCTCACCATAAAGTAGATGGTTGTCCACTGCTCAAAGTGGCATTCTATTCAAATATCTTGATCTACTCATCCACCCAAACTTCCATCTACATGAATTATGACTTTGATTTATGTTTTTTTCTTGTCTTATCTCTATATCCCAGTTCCTATGTTCATTGACCAGGTGGAGAAATGTAGGGTTACCCACAATAAAAACAGGACAGCTAGATAGTGCAGTAGATAGAGTGCAAAGTCTGGAGTCAGAAAGACTCATCTTCCTGAGTTCTAATCTAGTCTTAGACTCTAGGTATTGTGACCCTAAGCAAGTCACTTAATCTTATTTGCCTCAGTTTTTTCATCTGTAAAATGAGTAAAGAAGAAAATGGCACACCCATGCCAGTATCTTTGCAAACAAATAAATAAACAAACAAAAAAACAAAACCCAAATGGGGTCATATAGAATCAGACTATAACAAACAGCTAAACAAAAATACCACTCTAATGACACAATTGATGAAACAGCAAACTTCATTAAGTACTTAATGCATATCAGGGATTAAGAATTCACAACTAAAGCAGATAGAGACAAGGGGAAGAGCTCAGCTTCTTAAACTGGTTTGCAAACCTATATAGGGTCTCACAACTGAATGTGGGGGTCACAAACTTATGATTTGTTATCAGTAAATGTTTGATTTGCATGTCTATTTTATATACCTTTATACCTGGGGTGATGTAAAAATTTCCTAGATAAAAAGGGATCATGAGTGGGAAAAGTTTAAGAAGCTCTGTTGTAGAAAACTCTCAGGAAAGGAAATTCTCTTTTTATCAATATTCTTCCTTGTCAACTTAAAGTTTTAGAGATTTGCCTAGAACTCTGAAACACAGAGGCAGTTAGGTGATATAGTAGACAGACTGCTAGTTCTGGAGTCAGGAAGCTTTGTGTTCAAGGTTGACCTCAAATACTCAATGGGCAAGTCACTTAACCTCAGTTTGTTTGGTAAAATGGAGATAATAATTGTGCCTACCTTCCAGGGTCTTTGTAAAAATATAATGAGATAAAGCACCTGGCTCATAGTAAATGCTTAATAAGGACTTGTTTCTTTCCTTTCTGTAAGATTAAATAAACCAGAGTTACATGCTAACATGTAGGGAGACTTGAACTCAGATCTGGGATGCTGATACATGTTGATGGAGTTGTGAACTGATCCAACCATTCTGGAGAGCAATTTGGAACTATGCCCAAAGGGGTATCAAATTGTGCATACCCTTTGACTCAGCAGTGTCTTTATTGGCCTGTATCCCCTAGAAATCATAAGAAAGGAAAAAGGACCCACATGTGCAAAAATGTTTGTAGCAATTCTTTTTATATCTTTTATGTTTAAAATGATAGTACATGTATCAGATTGCTTGCTGTCTTGGGGAGGAAGGAGGTAAGGGAGGGAAGGAAAAGAATTTGGAACGCAAAATCTTACATAAATAAATATTAAAAACTATTTTTACATGTAATTGAAAAAATTCTATTGAATTTTTTATAAGTTTACACCTTTTTAGGGGAAAAGACCCCCAAACCACCCATGATATAAATAGAATTACAAACAAGAAGCTAGCCAATAATGTATCTCTAGGATCTTTTAGAGTAAGAAATCAGGACCAGCCATCTTCTTATAGTCTCTGCATTGATAGAATTACATGAAAAATGATCAGAAAGAGTAATGGGACCTTTTTTGTTATTTAGGTTTTGAAGCCTAATGGCACACCAAGCATTGTGTGCAGAAAGTGGTATAGGAGAAAGCACGCTGGCTTTAAAATCAGAGAACCTGGGTTTGGATCTCAGTTTCTATTCCTCAATTTCCTTTGTAATCCTCTGTGTTATTTTATTTTATTCATTTTAAAAGATTATTCTGGGATGCCCATCAATGGGAGAATGGCTGGGTAAATTGTGGTATATGAATGTTATGGAATATTATTGTTCTGTAAGAAATGACCAGCAGGAGGAATACAGAGAGGCCTGGAGAGACTTACATGAACTGATGCTAAGTGAAATGAGCAGAACCAGGAGATCATTATACACTTCAACAACGATAGTGTTTGAGGATATATTCTGATGGAAGTGGATTTCTTTGACAAAGAGACCTGAGTTTCAATGGATAAATGACGGACAGAAGCAGCTACACCCAAAGAAAGAACACTGGGAAATGAATGTAAACTATTTGCATTTTTGTTTTTCTTTCCGAGTTGTTTTTACCTTCTGAATCCAATTCTCCCTGTGCAACAAGAGAACTGTTCGGTTCTGCAAACATATATTGTATCTAGGATATACTGCAACATATCTAACATATATAGCACTGCTTGCCATCTAGGGGAGGGGGTGGAGGGAGGGAGGGGAAAAATCGGAACAGAAGTGAGTGCAAGGGATAATGTTGTAAAAAAAAAATTACCCTGGTATGGATTCTGTCAATATAAAGTTATTATTAAATAAAATTTAATTTAATTTAATTTTTAAAAAAAGATTATTCTGAGAGGAATCCAGAGATACACATAAAAAAGTTTAGAACCACCAGTTAAAAAATCTGCAAAGTGGAAGGGTTAGAATACATAGTTAAAATCCCCTCTAGCTCTAAAGGTAGGATTCTAGAGCCTCCCCTCTGTTCCAATGGTCCTCATATAACTGATTTGCCTCAATTTAATTTACTATCTTTTAAGTCCTTGACTAGCCTAATTTGGGGCCGACAAGGACACAACACTATTAAGGAAATGCTAGACTAATAGAGGTAATAGATCTGGTTCCAGTACTTGGTAGAGAGTCAGAGCCGTAGGTCTCAGAAAAGGACATGAAAGCCAGTCACCAATATGTATTATGCAGATTTAATGAAGGATTTCCACAAATGTTACTCCGTTAATCCATGCTAATCTGCTATCTTGAAGCTGAGACAATGTTCTAGGACAAGAATGGTGTGTCTGAGCCTGTGGCTATATCAAATGATGTAATGAAATGAGTCACAGATCATAAGAAACACGTTGCTGATTATCAGACAATGTGCCATTTTATCAGCATAACTGTAATAGTTAACACACACACACACACACACACACACACATATATGTATATAGATATACAACTTTTAGACTTGCTACAAATGTATCTCATTTGATCATCACAATAATCCTGGGAGGCAGATGCTATTATTCCCATTTTACAGATAAAGGAACTGAGACAGACAAAGGATTATATGAGTTGCTCAGGGTCAGACAGACAGCAAAATCTGGATTTGAATTCAGATCTTTCTGACAAATATCCACTGTGCCCCTTAGCTTCTGATACCTATTCTTCCCCAAGTTGTCTTGGACTCTGAGCTAACTTCTTTCTTTCTCTCTCCTTTGTCCTTCTCTTTTTCTCTCCTTCCTTCCCTAGCTTCTCTCTCCCTCCTCCTCCTCTTCCTCCTCCTCCTCCTCTTCTTCCTCCTCTTCCTCTTCTTCCTCCTCCTGCTCTTCTTCCTCCTCTTTCCTCTTCCTCCTTCTCCTCTTCCTCCTCCTTCTTCTATCTCTCTTTATGTGTTTGTTTGTTTCTCTGCCTCTGTTTATCTCTCTGTGTTTCTGTCTTTCACTCTCTCTTTCTTCCTCTCTGTCTCTTTTCTTTCTTATTCCTCTTCCCCCCCCCCCCTTTTTTTTTTTTTTTTTTTACCAGAGATTCTTAACCTTTTTCTGTGTATCTCTGGACTCCTCAGAATAATCTTTTTAAATTAATAAAATAAAATACATAGGATTACAAACACCCCAAAATAATTATTAATATGTTTTTTTGGAAACAAGTTCACAGAACCTTGGTTAAGAATCCTTGTACCAGTTATATTTCATTATTTCCTTTCTTCTAATTAGCCCAGTAGATTTGGAATTTCCTGGTGAGCTCTAGAATGACTCAATACAACTTGTCTTGGCTTAAAGGCTGAATCATAGCATCTTGGTGGGGGAGGAAAGTGGAGGGGGGCTGAATCTTGAACCTCCTTAACCCCTGCTGATTCCCATTAATCACCAGTATGCCTCATTGTGAGATGAATGAAAATACTTTTATTAAGTCCTTACTGGTTTAAAGGAAGGATATGAAAGCTGGCCTGCTTATTATAATAAGCCCAGTAGAGCATAAAATTCTAGAGATAGAAAAGCTCCTTGAACTTTGTCTGCTCTTGACTCCTTTTCACCCAAGAAATTTTTACAAGACTGCAGGTATATAGGTATATATGATAACTATAAAAATCAAACATTTACTGATAAAAATTATAATTTTGTGCCCCCCTGCATTCTATTATGAGACCCCACAGTTTTAAGAAATTGAGATCTAGACTCTTCATTTTACGTAAGAGGAAACTGAATCACAAAGTGATCAAGTGACTTGTTCAAAGTCACAGAGATGTTAAATGTTAGAGCTAGTATTTAAACTCACTTCATCTGATTGCAGAGATTCTCCACTTTCCAATTTACCAATGTACTACACAAGATTCTTGGAGAGGGGTCATCCTAGCCATTATCCCATGGAACTTTTATTCTAAATAATGGGAAAAAGGGCTTTCACTTTGTCTGCTGATTTATTAAAATGGAGACTAAAGGGGATGGCCAGATCAATTTTTTACCCTAAGATTTCCCAGGGAGATATTAATGGCTGGCTTCCCATGTGTTATCTCACTGATGACTCACGAGATACATATTTATTTCCTTCCATCCTCACCCCATGAGAACATAATCTCCTTTAATATACCATTGGGATAGTGAGAAGATTAAACATTTCAGAGGCAAGAAGACTTAGGTGTAAATTCCATTTTCAAAATGTGCTGGACAGGTCATTTAACTTCTCAATTCTCTAGGAAAAATCTTAAACTGTAGGTCATGGGGTCATGTAACTGAATGTGGGAGTCATGAAAAATTTGGAAATAGTAAAAGATAGCAAATATTCCACCAATATTTAATTCTTTACATAACAATAAGTAAGCACATTGATTAGTATGCAAATTTGTTTCCATATTTAATTCTTTAAAATAAAGAATTGTTTTAAAATAAATTTCTTTGTGATTTATTAACAGTAAATATTTTTATTTGTATACTATATACCCAGGGTTATCTAAAAATTTTTCTGGTGAAATGGAGTCATGAGTGGGAAAAATTAAAGAAATTTTGCTCTAGGCAACTTTTAAGATTATTGGATTATAGGACAGAATTTCTCCTCCTACTATTCTCTAAATCAATGAAATTAAAGAACTAATCCCTCTCCTTATTAAATTTGTCTTTGTATCATCCTTTGGCACATAGCAGATGTATGATAAATGCTTGTTGATTAATTAAATTGATTGCTTACTAAAGAACGAGATTATAAATAAATTAGAGGAACATAGAATAGTTTATCTCTCAGACTTGTGGAGGAGAAAGAAATTTGTGACCAAAGATGAACTAGAGACCATTACTGATCACAAAATAGAAAATTTTGATTACATCAAATTAAAAAGCCTTTGTACAAACAAAACTAATGCAAACAAGATTAGAAGGGAAGCAACAAACTGGGAAAACATCTTCACAGTTAAAGGTTCTGATAAAGGCCTCATTTCTAAAATATATAGAGAACTGACTCAAATTTATAAGAAATCAAGCCATTCTCCAATTGATAAATGGTCAAAGGATATGAACAGACAATTTTCAGAGGATGAAATTGAAACTATTACCACTCATATGAAAGAGTGTTCCAAATCATTATTGATCAGAGAAATGCAAATTAAGACAACTCTGAGATACCACTATACACCTGTCAGATTGGCTAAGATGACAGGAAAAAATAATGATGAATGTTGGAGGGGATGCGGGAAAACTGGGACACTAATGCATTGTTGGTGGAGTTGTGAACGAATCCAACCATTCTGGAGAGCAATCTGGAATTATGCCCAAAAAATTATCAAATTGTGCATACCCTTTGATCCAGCAGTGTTTCTATTGGGCTTATATCCCAAAGAAATACTAAAGAAGGGAAAGGGACCTGTATGTGCCAAAATGTTTGTAGCAGCCCTATTTGTAGTGGCTAGAAACTGGAAAATGAATGGATGCCCATCAATTGGAGAATGGCTGGGTAAATTGTGGTATATGAATGTTATGGAATATTATTGTTCTGTAAGAAATGACCAGCAGGATGAATACAGAGAGGACTGGCGAGACTTACATGAACTGATGCTAAGTAAAATGAGCAGAACCAGGAGATCATTATACACTTCGACAACGATATTGTATGAGGACATATTCTGATGGAAGTGGATTTCTTTGACAAAGAGACCTAACTAAGTTTCAATTGATAAATGACGGACAAAAGCAGCTACACCCAAAGAACGAACACTGGGAAACGAATGTGAACTATCTGCATTTTAGTTTTTCTTCCCGGGTTATTTATACCTTCTGAATCCAATTCTCCCTATGCAACAAGAGAACTGTTCGGTTCTGCAAACATATATTGTATCTAGGATATACTGCAACATATCCAACATATAAAGGACTGCTTGCCATCTAGGGGAGGGGGTGGAGGGAGGGAGGGGAAAAAAAATCGGAAAAGAAACGAGTGCAAGGGATAATGTTGTCAATATAAAGTAATCATTAAATAAAAAATAAAAATTAAAAAAAATAAAGAAACGCATATTAAAAAAATAAAATAAAATAAATTGATTGCTTACGAAGAGAATGATTAACTACATGACTGAGTATCTCAAAGCATTTTTTAGCTCTACTGTGGGTAACCTATGAAAGGTTTCTTTTTATTTTAAAAACACATACATGAATAATTTTCAGCATTCACCCTTGCATAACCTTGTGTTCCATTTTTTTCCCTTCCTTCTCCCCCTCCCCTCCCCTAGATGGTAAATAATTCAATGTATATTAAACATGTGCAATTCATCTATACATATTTTCGTAATTATCATGCTGCATAAAATATCAGATCAAAAAGGAAAAGAAACTAAAGAAAACAAAAAACCAGAAAGAACAAAAAAGTCAAAATACTGTATTGTAGTCCACTCTAAGTTCCCACAGTCCTGCTGATCATTTCTTATAGAACAGTAATATTCCATAACATTCATATATTGTAACTTATTCTCCAATTGATGGACATCCATTCATTTTACAGTTTCTAGCCACTACCAAAAAGGCTGCCACAAATATTTTTGCACATACAGATCCTTTTCCCTCCTTTAATATCTCTTTGGGATATAAGCTCAGTGGAAACACTGTTGGATCAAAGGGTATGCACAGTTTGATAGCCCTTTGGGTATAGTTCCAAATTGCTTTCCATTATGGTTGAATCAGTTCACAGGTTCACCAACAATGTATCAGTGTCCCAGTTTTCCCACATCTCCTCTAACATTCATCATTATTTTTTTCCTGTCATTTTAGTCAAACTGAGAGGTATGTAGTGGTACCTCAGAATTGTATTAATTTGCATTTCTTTGATCAGTAGTGGTAATCTGTGATTGTTGTTGTTAGAAGAGGACTTTTACTTGGGGAGGTAAGGCTATAACAAGCAAATGAATTGGATTTGAGTGAAGGAGAACTAATCTGCAGTAGAGGTGTGCTTGGAAATTGGCTCCAGGGTATTTTAATGGAATTAATGAAGAGCAGTGTGTGAGTGCAGAGAAGAAAGAGAATTAGTATTTGGTTTGACTGATTTCAGAGTCTGAGAAAGGATGAATTGCTCTGAGGCTGCATGTGTTGGTGGAAATTATTTATCCTGCATTCCCAGATAATTTGAAGGTGTGAACACCTTGTGATAAATGCATGATTTGCCTGGGGCCAGATCCTCTGGGAAGGTCATACTTATTCCTAGACTAACAGCCTTGATTTGTGACTTGAGGATTAAAGCATCATGTTACAAAATAGGTATTCTCAGCTTGGAGCCCATCTGGTAAACTTGAATGCGCATTGGATCCCCACAGAGCAATTTTGCAGTCTCTGGATCATGGTGACCTGCTATGGAAGAAGGGAGACTGCTGATTGGCCCATTTCTGAGCCACTAATGAGCCACTTGGGAAAAGAGACATTTTGGAAGAGGGGAAGACTAGCCAACCCAGAGCTATGCTATGAAATTGTGTGGGAGTCAGTTTATGTCATCTCCTAGTACAAAGCTTAAATGTTAGCAAGAATTCTTCTCCGATGGTATCATTCTATTTGGCAGATGCAAACTTCCATGAAAAATGGACAGAGATCTGAAGTACCTCAGAGGAGGTGCTGACTTGGGCTCGATTAGTCCCTCTGCCTTATTGGAGGTGTTCACTTCCATGAAAGACTTTTCAAGGAGCTGGCCATGTCAGTATCTGAACAGTAGGAAATTATGGTGTCCTCTAAAATCATTTTCTCTTTTTAAAATTATTATTATCATAGCTTTTTATTTACAAGATATATGCTTGGGTAATTTTTCAGCATTGATAATTGCAAAACCTTTTGTTTCAATTTTTCCCCTTCTTCCCCCCACCCCCTTCCCCAGATGGCAGGTTGACCAATGCATGTTAAATATGTTAAAGTATAAGTTAAATACAATATTTGTATACATGTCCAAACAGTTATTTTGCTGTACAAAAAGAATTGGACTTTGAAATAGTGTACAATTAACCTGTGAAGGAAATCAAAAATGCAGGCAGACAAAAATAGAGGGATTGGGAATTCTATGTAGTGGTTCATAATCATCTTCCAGAGTTTTTCGCTGGGTGTAGTAAAGTCACTTTCTATAGTAAAAATTCAACAGAATGTTCCCAGATGTTCTGGAAATCATGAGGAGGCAGTAATTTGCAAGCCTGAGCAGATAGTTTAGATGTTTAATGCTCCATCAACCTTCCTCTTCCCCACTCCGCACTTCACTTTTTTTTACTTAATAGTATTTTTCCCCAATTATTCTAGTTTTTAACATTCATTTTTGTTAAACTTTTGAATTTCAATTTTCCCCCCTTCTTCCCTTCCCTCCCCAAGACAACAAGTAATCTAATATAAGTTATAGGAAAAATCAGAACAAAAGGGAAAACCATGAGAAAGAAAAAAAGTGAAAATAATATGCTTTGATCTGAATTCAGTCTACATAGTTCTTTCTCTGGAAGTGGACAGTGTTTTCTATCACAGGTCTATTAAAATTGTCTTGCATCATTGTTTTGCTGAACTCACTGCACTCATCATCTGTGTAAATCTCCAAGTTTTTCTGAAATCCACCTGCTCATCATTTTTTAGAGAACAATAGTATTTCATTACATTTATATACCAAAACTTGTTTGGCCATTCTTCAATCAATGGGCATTCCCTTTTTTTTTTTTTTTTTTTAATAACTTTTTATTGACGGAACCCATGCCAGGGTAATTTTTTACAACATTATCCCTTGCACTCACTTCTGTTCTGATTTTTCCCCTCCCTTCCTCCACCCCTTCCCCCAGATGGCAAGCAGCACTTTACATGTTAAATAGGTTACAGTATATCCTAGATACAAAATATGTGTGCAGAACCGAACAGTTCTCTTGTTGCACAGGAAGAGTTGGATTCAGAAGATATAAATAACCTGGGAAGAAAAAGAAAAATGGAAACAGTTTATATTCATTTCAATGGGCATTCCCTTAATTTCCAGTTCCTTGCTATCACAAAAAAGGCTGATATAAATATTTTTGTACATGTGGATCCTTTTTTCCTTTTTTATGATCACTTTGATACAGATCTAGTTCACTCTGATGAGGTAAATAAGACTCCAACAAAAAGATCTCAAGAAAGATCATGTCTTTGGTTCCTAGATCATGAGGAGGGACATTAACTGGAAAGGACCTGAATTAGTGTATACAGTACAGAAGCCAAGTTACTCCCAGAGGCAAGCAGGGAGGAACACTGATAATAGGACTTTTGTTCCTTACAACACAATCCCATTGTTTACTTGACCCCATCCTTGACTACATACAATCAGAAACTCAGTTTATGATGTCAGACCTCCCATGTTTCATTTCCTATAGAAGATTTACTGCTACTTTAATTCCCTTAGCCTACCAGTCAATGGTTGCTAAACTCCTTTTTTCAGGAATTTAGCCCACTTTATGACGTCCTGGGTTCTCTATGGACTTGCCATGCCTTATGGTATCTTTCTTTTTGTTATAACTAACTCTTTTTAGAGTGCAAAACTTCTTTAGGAAATTAGTTTGCCTTGTCTTTGGCATAATCTCTTGCTAATGTCCTTTTCTAGGAATTTAACCTGCCTTATGGAGTCAAGGGTTTAGTAGGAACTTGCCATACCTTAATGGCATCTTTCCCTTGGTTAATTGACTTAAATTGGGGAAATTAGTTCCATCTTTCCCTTTGTTAATTGCTTATTAATTCCCTTTTCCTTACTAAAAACTCTATATTGATTTAACCAGCTTTTAACGGTGTAATAAAATCTTTATCTCTTGATTTAGAGATTATCTAAGCCTACAAATGCTTTTGAGACAACCCATGACACCAGCCCAAGACCCCAATATACTCTGGGGTCCAATCCCCTTCTCTCCAATCTTTGGTGGAAAAAAATCACATCACAATCTCCACTTTAATATTTCTTTTTAGAGATCTTTTTGTGGCCCCTTCCCCTCTTCTTTCTTGAATGGACATTTTAATGCTAACAACTGACTATTATTAGATAGCAAGAGGCCCCAGGAAATGAAGGATTTTTTTTTAAACTTTTTTTTGAGAGGCAATTGTGGTTAAATGGCATGCCTAAGATCACACAGCTAATAAGTGTTAAGTGACTGACTCTGGATTTGAATGCAGATCCTTGTGACTCTAGGGTAAGTGTTTTATCCACTGCATATCTAGCGGCCTTCTTCTCCTTTTTTTAAATTTTTAAGAGAAATTTAGCTTTATTGGTAACTTTAAAAATACATATACCATATTCATTTCTGAATATCTGCTTTCTTTCCCCAGTATTTCCTTTTTTTTTTCCTGAGGCAATTGGGGTTAAGTGATTTGTTCAGGGTCACACAGCTAGGAAGTATTAAGTGTCTGGGGCCACATTTGAACTCAGATCCTCCTGACTTCAGGGCTGGTGCTCTATCTACGGCGCCACCTAGCTGCCCCTTGCCAGCATTTCCTTTTTTAAAATATCAAAAAAGAAGAAGAAAAACCAGGTCCACAAAACAACCAAAGATGACCTAGTCTGATAGTAAATTCCACCCCCAAGTTCCTCCTCCAAATCTCCGATGAAAGGGAAAGAGGAACATTTTCTCAGCACTAAGTCCATCTGAAGGGGGAGGGAAACTGTTCCCTTTACTAAAGTTGTATTTCCCTTAAGAAACCATTTTTCCTTTTAATCTATGATCTCTTTTGGAGCCTCAGCCCCTCCTGGTGAAGGCATATCCCCCAGATAAGTTATCTTTCTGGGATGACAGAGCCTTTGATTCTATTAGAAATCCTGATCAAAAAGCACCTCTTGAAATGTTAATTCCAATAGGAGATCTGAGCTGAAAACTGATAAGAATCTAAGCCTGGGAACTCCGGCTCCAGAAGTCCCAAGACTCCTTAAAAGGGGCAATATCTGGACTAAATCCTTGCAGAAGGCCCAAGCAATTTGCTAGGACCTTGCTCGCTGAAAAAAAGTTCTTTCAGCATAGAATTCCATTTCCCTAATAGGACTCTGCCACTAAAGAAGTTAGTCCCTTAGCAAACTGGCTTCTATTCAACAATAAATTTTCATTTTGCAATTAATTCTGGAATAAATAAATTCTTTTCCTTTAAACCTGTGGTCGATTAAAAAAGGGGATTCTTAACCACTCTCTCATTGCCACTAACCTCATTACCACTAGGAATTGAGGGGATTCAAACGTCATCATTTTTGGTTCCCTGACGAGAAATCGAGGGGAGACGAATCTCATTATATCATTATAGATAAATAACATAGACATCCCTTTTCTTTTATTGTTTTTCCTGCTTAAATCAGTGTAGTCCATGAGTATATAAGAACACTTATTTCCCTGGCTATTGTAAAGATCAAATGATATATGTATATAAAGTTCATTTGCTAACTTTACAACACAATATAGACGCAATTTATTTTGTTCAAGATGAAACACAGATTTCCATGTTTCCATTTTCACTTTTCTCCAGCTAGCAAAGGATCATGGGCAGAAAGGGCTAATTTTAAGTCATATTGTCACTGAAACTCCGAGAATCATAACACAGGTTTGACCTCCCAAATGCTAATCATTTAAGAATTCCTCAAGGATCCTGCTAAGTGGTGCTGTGAGGAGAGAGCACTGAGCTTGAAATCGGGATGATTCTTCATCAAATCTAGCCTCAGATACTTACCAATTGTATGACTTTGGCCAAGTCACTTAACTGTTCTATAAATGAGCTGGAGAAGGAAGTGGCAAACTACTCCAGTATCTTTGCCAAAAGACTGAAAAAAAGACTGTAATAACAAGGACCTTGAGGGTAGATGTGCCAGAAGGACAACTGAAATTCTTATGCACATAGGTACTTATCTTTACAATCCCCTTCCCAAGAACTGTTGAGTGGGTGGAGACCCCAGGAATGAATCCCCTAGTCCCATGGTCTGTGTGAAAGCAACCTGTTGACTGTCTCTATGTCTCTAAGTATATCCTTAAACTACTGGTATTAGAAAGGGAGGCAGCCAGACACAGTATAACAGTAAGGACATCATAAATCCCTGTGTATTTACGGACTGCTTGAGTCTCTCCTTTGCAATTCTGTTGTCAATATATAAAGCAGAAACTTTGTATCCCTAGAAATGATGTTGTGTTATCGTGGGTTTTGAGTCATTACAGTCACTTTCAGCTCTTCATGATCCCATTTTGAGTTTTCTTGGCAAAAATATTGGAGTGCTTTGTTATTTCTTTCTCCAATTCATTTTACAGATGAGAACTTGAGGCAAACAGGGTTAAGTGATTTGCTCGTTGTCACACAAGGAGCATAGTAAATATCTGAGGCTGGATTTGAACTCATGTAAATGAGTCTTTTTTTACTCCACCCAATGCTCTATGGTGCCATCCCACTGTCCAGATGATGTTGTACCTGTTATCTAATCCTCAGAAACATCAAAAAACAGAGGACTGAATCATCTAGAGTGATGGGTCCAATTTTATCAAATAAAATAACAAATATTTATCAAACACCTATGTGCTAGACACTGCGCTAATTAAGCACTAGGGACTCAAAGAAAGGCAAAAACATGGTTTCTGCCTTCATTGACCTTCCAGTCTAACAGGGGAGATGAAATATAAATCACTAGGTATATAGAATATAAATGGAAAGTATTCTCAGAGGAAAAGTGTTAGCAGGAATGAGATAAAGTAGTAAAAATAGGTACCAGAAGCAGTAAATAGATTTGAAAGAGCATAGTATATATAGTCTAAGAGAAATTCAGTTATAATTTATTTGACCAAAAGAAATCAAGTCAAACATTCGTCACAAGTTACAAAAGTTCGCTTTTTTTTTTTTTACATAAAAATAGCTTCACAGGTTCAAGCAGATACAATGCAGAATCATAAATGAATGAGCAATTAATGAGGAGAAAGACAAGTTCCCTAGTGCAACTCATAATTAACTTAGAAGAAGAAGCCATTAAAGGGAAAACATCATGAGGTGGGAGTACCCCATGGCAGGTAAGCTCTGAAAAGGAGTTAGCAAAGATCTACAATATGAAGAAATCTTTTATAGGAGAAATATAACCTGGGGCAGAGGGGTGGGGTAGGTTGACATTATAAGTTGGCTTTCTGATTGGATACAGGAAGGTAGAGTTACTAACTAGGAACAAGGAAAAAAGTTTGAGAAGATAAAGACAAGATCAAGTTGGAGCCAGATGGAATCTACCTGACTGACTGTGTCCCAGAATTATCTAAAGATATGTGATCAGGACAGCCTCAGAGAGGATGATCTGATTAAGGAGTCTTAGCCTCACATCACTGAGAAGATGGAGGATGATTAAGAGTTAGGCTTCTCATTATTCTATACAAACAAGATAATCTAGGAGAAGTGACCTAATTATGATTAATAATTCCTAGAGCATAAACTAGTTGAGGGTTTACATCAGAAAGGCATAGGTACTGAAAAAGGTTTGCAGAAAAAGGTAAAATGTGAGCTAATAGATGTAGATAAATTGCTTATTATTTTCCAGGTATTATACCAAACTTTGGGGAGACAAGAAATAAAAACATGATCTCTCCCCTCAAAGAACTCTAATTCTAATAGGGGAAAGAACATGTAAATAACTTGATACATACAAAATAGACACAGCAGAGGTGGAAGGCAATTTTAAAGGGAATTCTCAGAATCAATCCAATGAAAATTAAATGTATGTATATAGTTCTGGACTAACTTTAAAAAAAAAGACCATACAAGTATAAGAAAGAGGAGGCATGTGTGGAAAAATAGTACAAATGAAAAAAGAAAATGATCTGGGGGTTTTAATGGATCCTAAGTTCAATATACATCAACAGTATGGAATGACAGCCAAATAAATGTTTTGGTTTCTTAATAAATGCATTTAGATATTCCTTTAAAGTTTGCAAAGGGTTTTGCATGATGTGAACTCATTTGATCCTTACAACCATCCACGAAGGTAAGCTACATTGATAAAATATAGTTTCTAAAGGAAGACAGCAATAATTTTAAGGTTCCCTGATCTTAGGGGACTTTTGTTCTAACAATAATAAGTCAGTGATTTTAGGTCCTCTTGCTCTGGAATCTGTGACCGAGATTCCCCATCCCAAACTGAGAATTCTAAAGTCTTCTGGTGGTGTGATACAGGAGCCACCTGCCAGTGGCTACTGGAGGTCTAACTCAGACCTGTAGAATGGATCTTCTTCATGTGAGAGGATGATGATACAAGGAGACGGAGAGGCCATTGCTGTTTTCTGACCTCTCCACTGAGAGGCAGTTGCGTTGTCTGACCTTTCTCCTCTTCCCTCTTCCCTCCAATTTAGGTTAGTAGAAAGAGCAATAAAAACAAGAAAATGATATGTACAATGACTACAACAACGCAAAAAGAAACGATAAATGAAATTGATTGTTGTGTAATTATGTCTCACTAATAGTCTTATCTTTCTACTTCATCTCTCAGCATTCCAGCACATCTGACACACTTTTAACAAAATGATTTTCCTTAAGCACATAACTGGCCAAGTGACTCTCTTACTCAATCTATTTCAGGGGTTCCCTAGTGCCTCTAGGATAAAATATAAGCACGTTTGTTTAAAGTCCTCTCAACCTAGCCCCACACTCTCTTTATCAGATATTACTCCCCTATGGCACTCTGAATTTAGCCACCCTCTCTCTGTTCTTAATCTTCAACACTTTATCTCCTATTTCTGTAACTCTGCATCTGCCTTCTCCTGCCTGTAATGCACTCTCTCTCCTTATACTGCTATTTCATCAAATACGTCTCATCCATTAGACACAGTTCAAAGACCATCCTCAACATAGTTTTTCCCAAATGATTGTGCCTTATCCCTCAGGCTATTTTAAATTTAACTAGGTATAGGTATAACTTTTATAGATTTCTATTTATTTACCTTACATTTATGATATATTCATAGATACATACATCTGTGCATATATACATATACATACACACACACACACACACACACACACACACACATATATATATACACACATTTATGTCTCTACAAACACACCCACATACACATATAACCTTGACATCTCCTATTTAGTAGTACACTCTCTGGCATTAAGGATTAAGGAATTAAGGATTCATTGTTGTAACTGTTAGGACTCCACACACAATACTTGGAGGTAGGAGAGAGATTTGAGAAAAGGTGATGTACTCTGTGCCAAGCACTGTGTTTTACGATCACAGCAAGCACTTAATAAACTCTTATTAATTTACCAACTGATTTTTTCTGAGATTCTGACTCTCTTGCCTTCCAGTTTATATGTCCAGTGAGATTAACAATAACAGCTAGCATTTATCAGTGTCTATTATATTCCAGTCACTATGCTAAGTGTTTAATAAATATTATCTAACTTAATCCTCAAAACAACCTAGGATGGAGATGCTATTATTATTCTCATTTTACATTTCAAGAAACTGATATAAACAGAGTGTGATTCTTTCCCAAGGTCCCATAGCTATTAAATGTCTGAGACTACATTTAAATTTAGATCTTTTTAAATACAGGACTAGCATTCTCTTTCTTTCTTTTTTAATTTTTATTTTCCCCAGTTACATGTAAAACAACTATTTTGGGGGTGTTATATATATACATTTGAGTTTTCACACATTTCCATGTGAATCATGATGAGAGAGAAAAAGCAGAAAAAGAAAAAACAATGAACATAGCATGTGTTGATATATATACATTCAGTCTCCATCATTCTCTTTCCGTATGTGAATGGTGTTTTCCATCCAAAGTTTATTGGGATTGCTTTGAATCACTTAGCCTCCTTGAAGAAGCATAATTGAATATCACACAATTTTGTTGTTGCTGAGTTTTTTCCCAGTTCTGCTTGTTTCACTTGGCATCAGTTCATATAAATCTCTCCAGGCCTTTCTAAAATCATCATTTTTTTATAGAGCACCTTTTCATCATTTTTTATAGAACAATAGTCCATTATTTTGATATTTAATAACTTACTCAACCATTCCCCAATTGATGGGTTGCTATTCATTTCCCACTTCCTTTCCACTACAAAAAGAGCTGCTACAAACATTTTTGCATATGTAGGTCCTTTTCTCTTTTTTTTATGACTTTTTTGGGGATACAGATCCAGTAGTGGCACTGTGGGATCAAAGGATATGTATAGTTTTATAGACCTTTGGGCATAGTTCCAAATTGCTCTCCAGAATGGGTGGATCACAAGATAATCCCAATAAATTTTGGATAGAAAACATCATCTGACTCTAGAGAAAGAACTATGGAGACTGAATTTAGGTCAACACATGCTGTGTTCATTCTTTTCCTTTTTTCTTCTGTTTTTTTTTTTCCTCTCATGGTTTTCTTTCCCCCCTTTTTATTCTGATTTTTCACTTCCGACATAATTCATAAAGAAATGTGCATTAAAAATTAATGTCCATGTATAACTAGAAAAAACAATAAAAATCAATTTGGCAGAATGAGTGAATCATTTCACTACTCCAACAATGCATTAGTACAGGACCAGCATACTCTTTGGAAACCCTATCCTCCCACAGCAATTCCTATCAAATTTTTGAACATCCCTGAGTTACTAGATTATATATTAACTCATTTCACTTGCCGATATTAAAAAAAATTTGATTAGGCAAAGGCCTCAGTTTTCTTTTCTGTAAAGTGAGAATGTTGAATTAATTGACTCTAAGGTCTCTTCCAGTTTTAAATCTACGATCCCATTGTTCTTTATATTTTCCAACATTAGCATATATAGTGATTAGCTATATGCCATACACATTATTAGATGCTTGAGCATAATAAGTCTCTGCCCATGATTTTTGTACAGCAAAATGACCTGTACCTAAATAAATATGATCTGTGCTAGACTGTGAGCAACTCCAAGTTGGAGAGGAAGCATTCATTAGAGGAAAACTCGATCTCCATCCCTTTTATACATACAAGGGGACCCTGTGATAGAGGATATAAAATAGAGTCAGACAAAGTATTTTGTTAGGGTAAAATATTTCCTCTACAATAAAAAAAAGAAATCAAATAATATGAAAATCTATCCTGTAAAGTAACAAATACCAATCCATTCAAAAATAAGTGGGGGGAGAGAAGAGTATAGGGAGAAATAATCATAAAGCTATAAAAGATTTTGGAAGTTAATGACCAACTCCCATCTCTACTTCTTTATTTTAATTTTATTTTTCCTGCCTCTTTAATACAATAAATTTGCCCCATTCCTCATACCCAAGCATTAAAAAGATGACCTACAGAGGGTGCTAGTTCTCTGTAAAATTAAAGAAACAACAACTGTTTCCTTAAGTCCGAGAAAGATTTTGCAAAGGCCATGGAGGAACAGATCTACTCATAAAACAAGACTTTTTTTTTGGTGGAGGTAACTCCCTATTCCAGATAGCTGCATGAGTAGACATTTATATATGTGTATATACAACAATATACTTGCAAGTCATGTGTATACATAGGTATATACATACATGTATGTACATATATTTGGTTAGGCTTTTCAAAAATTTTTAAAAAACAGAATTATGTTCTTTTAGAGACAGTGAAAAGAAATTTTGGAATCAAAGGAATGGGATTCAAATCTTGACTCTGACATTTATTATGTTAATACAAATGTGTATGTATAGGTATGTGTGTCTATAGCTATATACAGATACCTATACATTTATATATGTATATATCCACATAGGTAAATAATAGTTTAAAATATATATATTCACATATAAATAACATTTATAAATATGAATGCATGTTTTTAAACCATCTATCCATTCATTTTTTTATTTGGCCATACATGGGATAAAAGAATTTCTACTGAGGGTTCCTCTCACCAGTACACATAAGCACTGACTATGCAATGTAGTTTTTTTTTTTTTCAATAATTATAACTTTTTATTGACAGAGCCCATGCCTGGATAATTTTTTACAACATGATCCTTTGTACTCACTTCTGTTCCGACTTTTCCCCTCCCTCCCTTCACCCCCTCCCCCAGATGACAAGGAGTCCTTTACATGTTAAATATGTTGCAGTATATCCTAGATACAATATATGTTTGCAGAACCGAACAGTTCTCTTGTTGTACAGGAAGAGTTGGATTCAGAAAATAAAAATAATCCGGGAAGGAAAACAGAAATGCAAGCAGTTTATATTCATTTCCCAGTGTTCTTTCTTTGGGTGTAGCTGCTTCTGTCCATCACTGATCAATTGAAACTAAGTTAGATCTTCTCTTTGTCGAAGAGATCCACTTCCATCAGAATACATCCTCAAACAGTATCGTTGTTGAGGTATATAATGATCTCCTGGTTCTGCTCATTTCACTTAGCATCAGTTCATGTAAATCTCACCAGTCCTCTCTATATTCATCCTGCTGGTCATTTCTTACAGAACAATAATATTCCATAACATTCATATACCACAATTTACCCAGCCATTCTCCAATTGATGGGCATCCTTTCATTTTCCAGGTTCTAGCCACTACAAACAGGGCTGCCACAGACATTTTGGCACATACAGGTCCCTTTCCTTTCTTTAGTATCTCTTTGGGGTATAAGCCCAGTAGTAGCACTTACACAATGTAGTCTTAGAAAGTTCTCTGGGGCACAGAATATTAAATGATTTTCCTGGAGTCATACAGCCAGTATGTGTTAGAAGTAGGATTTGAACTGAGGTTTTCTTGGTTCTGAGACTGCCAAGATGTACTCCCCTTCCAACTTCCATATATACACATGAATATGCTAGGTCTGATGGGTTTGTATATTGTGTTTATATATGTATATATAAACATATAAATGTATATATACATATATACACATACATACACAAATGGGGTTGAAGGGTGTTAGAGGAGCACTGATTATTATTAAGATGTCTTGTCAGTAGCCTCAGATTTTATATTTACTTTGCAAAATATCTCAGTGAAAATACATTTTTGACAAAAACACTTATTCCCAAAATCATAGGAACTCAGTCACCAACACAGCACAATGGGCTGAGGTGTCTTGGAAGAAGAAAACAAGTAGAATCATGAGATGCAAAGAAATAATTCCAGGCTGAATGTCAGATCAGTGAAAGCAGAGGTGACAGAATCATGTGGTCCAGGAGATCCAAAGTTAGGAGAGGTAGAGAGATTCATGACCAAGGAAGACAGTACTCTGCAACATTCCATCCTGCTACTTGCTGGGAAATATATAAATTTGAGGACAAGTGTGAAATGTTTAAAGTACTTGTTTAAGTACTAAGTTTAATAATAGACTAAGTGTTCCCAAACTCGAGTTCAGCTTTTGACACCTTTTGACACTTGATCAGTAGAAATCTGTGTGGGGTGGAAAATGAGATGAGCTACTTCTAAATTTCAGCATAGTATACATACATTGCCACATTCAGGACCAGAGAATTATTGCTGTTAAAAACTTTGGGGTAATATCTAATCAGAAGATGATGAGGTGATAAGATTTAGATCTGGAAAGGTCCTTAGAGCATTTATTTCAATGCTTTATGTTCACAAGTAGTAAGTGAGAGAGTTTGGAGTTGAATCTAGCTCTTCCAACTACTATTTTGATACTTGTTTTTGGCTCCCTTCTAATTATTGTTGTTCATTTATTTGATTTGTATCTAACTCTTTTTTATCCCATTCTGAGATTTTCTTGGGAAAGAGACTGGAATGGTTTGCCATTTTCTTCTCCAGCTCATTTTGCAGATTAGAAAATGTGGCAGTTAAGTGACTCGCTTACAATCACACTATAAGTGTCTGAAGTTGGATTTAAACTCACATTTTCCTGACTAGGCACAGTGCTTTATACAATGCACAACCCTTATCTGAGGTTACAATATTATATGCTTTTTTACTTTCGCATCTGTTTGAATTTCTAACATTTATTTGCAGCTGTCTTGAGAGGCATGTAGAGAAGTGAAATGAATGATGGTCTCAGCAAGATCTGGTTTTGAATCCTTGTTCTGATTTAAGTCTCAAACCATTTTGTAGGTAATACAGGTATTGTTATCTCTATTTTTGGGGAAAGAAAATTAAGGTTCATAAAATTTGTGTGATTTGCTATTTTAAACAGCTAGTAAATGTTGGAGATGTCATCCAGACACAGGTCTTTTCTAATATCAGATATAGGATTCTTTCAATTGTACCACTAACTTCATGATGAGTCACTTAAGCCCCAAGCTTTAGGTTCCTTATCATTAAAAAAGAGATGCTTTTCCATTTAGAGTCTGTTCCTTGTCTCTTAATGGATTTATTTGGCTTTGAGTAAACACAGTAAACACAGATGGAGATGAAATTTCTCTTTCAAGTACTTTCTTGGAACACTAAAAACAGTCATAGAAACAATGAATTTCTGAGTTAAACTACCGATTTCCTGAGGTTAATGTGGGGAAAGATGTTTGTAAAAGTATAATGTCAATTCTACTAAGCCTCCAAAGGGTAAATTCTTTGAGAGCAGATGTTTTGTTTGTCATTTTATCATTGTTTTATAGGTTGTAAAGATAGATATGGACAAGAAGTGCACAAAATGTGCAGGCAGGGATGGATTGTGGTATGCATGGTTGAAGGAATGAGATCACAAGCCCATTTGAGCATTGTTTTATCTCTGTCAATATAACACCTTTTTGCACACAGCATTCAACAAATGTTTATTGAATGAATAATGAGTGAGTGATTTTTTGATTCAGTGATTGAGCTAGCAAGCCCTTTAGTTCTGGTGAACATTTCCCACAGGATCTCATAAAGCCATGGGTTAAAAATACCTGGGACAGGTAACTGCCAAGCAAAAGCAAATTCATTGAAATTAGGTCATTCAGTAGCTTTATGCACCAAATACTAGTGTATCTCAGCTCAACTCTTATAGCTAGGACTTCACAGAGAGGGCTCATAAAATTCCTGTGAATGTTCACAGTTACTCATAATATACAAATTATACCTTTTCCCTGAGACTCATTTGTTTTGGCTCTTGGTGAGTAAGCTATTTGAATACAGTGTTCAGTGGTTAGGGAAAAAAAAATGCAAGAAACAAGTTAGTAGCTGCAGAAGTCTGGACCACAAGAAGCAGGGCATACATTTGTGATTTGGAGCAGGAGAAAAAATTTTATCTGGCACTAAGTTTGCATTTACTCAACATTAAAATATTGAGCTAATCTCAACTGAATTGTAATCAATAAAATGATAAAAATGAATTCCATTTTGGAGGCAGGAAGGTGTTCATGTTATATGTAGAACAGTCTGTTTCTGATTCTTATTAACTGTGTGCCTCTGGATTGGTCACTTAATCACTCTAAGCCTTAGGGCTCTTACACCTGTCAAATGAAGGGAGAAGATGGCTTTTAATGTTTCTGGCTCTTAGAGTTCTATGAGTGCTAAGCTCCTATGATATAGTCCCTGTCCCCACAGAACTGAAAGCTTAGTAGGGAAGATTTAAGAGGCTACATATAATTGCTTTAGAGATTGCATCAACAATACTAATTCTATTTTTTATTGAACAGAGAGAAACACTGGAAAATTTATATAAATGGATGCAAAGAAGAAGCGAGCAAAACCAGAAAAACACTATGCACAATGACCAAAACAATGTAAAAGAACAACTGTAAAATAATCAAAGTGCAATGATGAGATATTATAAAGGACAAGCTTGACCCCAAAGAAGAGATATGAGAAGGTATATCTCCCTCTGCTCCTTTGTAGAATTGGGGATTCACAGCTGTGAAATGTTGATTGGTTTTGCTGATTCCCCTCCTTTTCCCCCTCCCTTTTTATTCTTAATTTAAAAGGTTAGAAGGAGAGGAAGGATACATGGAGAAAAAGAGACAAGAAAATAAAAGATATCAATAAAATAAATTTTATGGTCCTCCTTCCACACTTTATATTCCCTACTGGTTAGTTCACTTTTAACAACAAAAAAGTTTTATTTTTTTCATTGCATCATTTGAGGATCACAACAACCTAATGAGCTAGGTACCAGAGATATTATTGTTTTGATTTTACAGATAAGAAAGCTGACGTTCAGTGATACTTAGTGACTTGGCCATGATCACACAGTTAGTGAGTATTTGAGGTGGGGATTTGAACTGAGGTCTCTCCTGACTCCATGTCCAATGCTATTCCTACTTTTCCTCATGGCTCTTTATTTTAACTGATTTTGTTTGATCTTATATAGAAAGTCTAAAAGGGAGAAGAGCTTTATCTTCCACTCCCCCCCTTTTTTTTTACCCCCTGGATATTAAAGACAGTCACAGAAGCATTGAATCTCAGAATTAGAAAGAACTTCCATGAACCATAAAGTCTATCCCCTATCTGATCAAAAATTTCATTTTCAATATCCCTGACCAAAAGTCCACAGCCTAGGCTTGAAGATATATAGTAAAGGAGGATCCCTTACCCATAGAAAGAGGCACCTGTTAAAGAAAGTATTTGCCCCATCTAATCTGTACCTCTAAACAATTTTTAAAACTTTTTTTCCTGCATTAAAGAAACAGAAGAGATATGGAAAAAAGTTAAAATACCAAATGAACACAAAACCTCCTGATCTTCATACTGACAGACTTAGTAACGGATGGTATCTGTTAAGTCATTTTTTTCAGACCAGATTTTGTTGATGTAGGAACTTTCGGTGGAGGGAAACTTGACTGGTGCTGGTTGGCACATTCTCTGCAACTCATAGTCTTGGAGAGTTGCCTAGAACACTGAGTTACCCCTCTCTTCATATCTAACCATCTCATTTTCCCCCCTTCTTTATCACCCATTTTCCTGATAATGTCATTTATTCCAATTCAAAGTTCCTCATTGGTTATGTGTTGTTACCTGCTCCCACCCATCCTGTGCTTTTTCCCTGTGGTCTGAGCTCAGTTCCACGCATTCTTCCATGTTTAAGCTCTTCTAAGTACTCCTTATTACAAACATTGGACACTAGGGGATGCTCTTAAGTCACTCTTCCATATCATCAAAGCCTCTTGCTTTGATCAGACAAAGGACAATGGAACCTCCAGTGAGAATATAACAGTGGAAACTTGGGGCTAAAAGGGATCTTATAAATCACCTAGTTCAATACTGCTCTCTCCACACTTCAGATTTTGTAGATAAGATTCAAGTGAAGTAACAGCATTGATTACAAACCACTGTTTCCAAGTCAAGGTTTTCTGATGTCAAATTCAATGCTCTTTCTATTAATAATTCAATATTACATTACAACAATTAAAAATCCCTAGAACACCACTAACCCTTCGATGTATGGGTACCTCAAAATGTAAATGAGAAGTCATTCTTCAGTTGGCTCATTGTTATTTATTAGAGTTCAACCAGTATCTATTAACTATTCTTTAGTGCAGGAAGCTCTAATCAGATATTCAAACAGTGCCATAAATAACCTTCCCCTCCACTTGAGGAATGTAACACTTATTGAGAAAAGTGAGGGTTTTTCATACCTAAACTTGTGATTTCATTGAGCAGAGAAAGCTCTCTGGTGAGAAACTCTCTCAACCAATCTCTACCAGTTCCTATCAGCAATTGCTCTGAAACTTGTTGTCTTAGAGGGTTGTTTGGGTCATTGAGAAGTTAAACAACTTCTCAGGATCACACGGCCATTCTTGTGTTAGCAACAAGATCGTTAGGTCATCCTGACTGGAACACTAAGTCTTTATTCATTTATCTGTCCTCATTTGCTTATATTTCCTCTCTCTCTACAATGTATTTTTTTTTTTTTTCTGAATGAAGAGTGTGGTATTAAATGAGGGTTGAATTTGCTCATCTTTTCAAAGAGCTCTTGTGCTCTCTGATTATTATTTGGAGATGTAATATAAATCACAGGACAGCTGGGTGGTACCAGGCTCAGAGTCCAGAAGATCTGAGTTCAAATCTGGCCTCACACACTTACCCAGCAGTGTCACTTAACATTGTCTGCTTAGTTTTTTCACCTGTAAAATAAGCTGGAGCAAGACACAGCAAACCACTCTGGATCTTAGCCAATAAAACCCCAAATCAGGGTTGAACACGATTGAACAATAGCAACATAAATCATCCTTGTCTCTTTTGTTTGATTTAAAAATCTGTTTCTATTTATAGTTTTTGCAGGTACAAAAATACAATGACAAGTGTTGCATTTTTACAACTGTATATTCAAGCAAGTTTCTGTTTCTTTCTCCATCATTTTTTGAATGCCACTAAACACATTCCTACCCTACATTCTTTATGCTTTTAGTCCTAAAGAAATCTACTACTTAGAATCTTTGTATTTTCTAATAGGAGGAGAAAAAAAGTAAATTTTGGATCAAATATTATGGCTGAATTTTGATAATCACATTTATAATTTCACCAGTGTAGGAAGATCCTAGAGGAGAACGTCCTCTGCTAATGTAAATGAGAACTTTTTCTGCAATTTAAAGTCTAAGAAAGTTACCTCTGCACACTGGCAGCTTAAGTAACTTAACTAGCCTCACACAGACAATATAAGGTAGAGGACTTGAACTCAGGTCTTCCTCCAAGGCTTTCTCTCTAAAACCATTGCTCTATCATGTCACTGCTTTTTTATTTATTTATTTATTTTTTTGCTGAGGCAATTGGGGTTAAGTGACTTGCCCAGGGTCACACAGCTAGGAAGTGTTAGGTATCTGAGATCAGATTTCAGGGCTAGTGTTCTATCCACTGCGTCACCTAGTTGCATATGATTTTTCTTTTATTTTAAATGTCTTCTGGGAAAAGAAATATAGAAATTCAAACATAGAACTCAATTAAAAGAATGATCAAATAGTCTAAAGTTAATAAAAATGAAAAATCTACATATTCACAAAACAGAATGGAGCTATTTTAGAATTTTCATTGTTTCCTCTTTTCCAAACAACAAATGGGCCTGATTATAGCCTAATTTGACATTAAAATGAATGAGAACATGAGTCTTGGTAATTTCCATATACACTCACTAATGTAAATATATTCTCTCAGTATTCATTCATTAAATTCACTACTAAATGCTTGCTATGTACAACAAACTTGTTTATCTTGGGAGGATTTCTTTTAAGCCATGTTTTTAATTTGGAAAAGTGTTCAATACCTAACCTCTAATATGTGTTGTATATTCATTACTCAGCTGGTATTTTATTCTTCCCACTGTGGGCATATCAAGCATAAAAAATTAATCAAATAACCCTTCCTTCCTACTCATTTGCTTCTCCTGTGTTGTCAGGACATGTCTCTATTTCTCTGAGTGAAGAATACAATGTTCATTGAGGGTAATAATTTACTTGTCTCATCTGTGCATCCTACACCCAAAGAACTCTTGTGGATGTCAAGTCTCCAAGCTAACTGCTATCCCAAGGTCCCCTTGCACGGCTTCCTTTTGAGCTAATTTGTTTTCTGAATCAATGAGGGAGAGAGGGTGATACAAAGGCCTTGGAAACTTGGAAGACCCGTTAGGGTCAAGGTCTAGAGCTCTCAGTGGCTTTGCTGATTACAATGACACTGTGATCCCAGACTACTGCGTATTGGCTACCCTCAAACAACAAACACCAGGAAATCTGCAGACAATGATGAATCATGTGTCTGAGTCACTGCTGGACCAGAAATTGCTTGGAAGTCTGAAGCCAGCTGAGGTAATGTACTGGGCTTGCCAGAGTCCAGAAAACCATGTTTTCCCCCTGGGTTTAGCCTTTT